>NC_025998.2:69638612-69955641 GCF_000442705.2 Elaeis guineensis
TTCTTACATGGAAGGTGGTTTGGATCAAATCTAAAAGGAATAAGTTTGGATTTCGAATTCTATGAGATAGAGTTTTAGAAATCCAAAACTCTTTCAATTTTGCACCGAATTTATCCAATTTTTTTTGAAATTTTTATGGCTTTTAGGGTATATATTGTGCACCCTTTTCTGGTAATCCATGTATGAAAATATGAAGGAGGTGCTCAAGAGTTGGGCGTCCCTTAACTTGCCATGTTTGGATAGCCTTGACTAGGTGTTTGACCTAGACAAGGACTCTATCATATCTCTCTATATAAGATGAGTTTCTTCATGAAATTTTAGAAAAATTAAAGATTTGAGAGACCTTTGTGCCATCCAAAAATTAGAGAGAAATACTTTTGGGTCGTGGATATATAAAAGATGCAAGTTTGGGTGTCTAGAGAGAAAAACGTGAAGAAGAAGACGGTCTTCTTCTTGGGTTTTTTATTTTCATATCTTTCCTCCCTCCATCTTGAGTTTCCTGAGAGTGTCTCAGATATGAAACTCCTCCTTCTACTTTCTATCTTTGGAAGAGTCCAAATCAAGAGAAGGAGGTACCTGATCAACCATCAAAGAAGGATCAGCGCAGTACTAGCATACTGTGCTGATTTCCTGAAGCAGGACTTCTGATCGAGATTCGTAGGCTCGTGTGGACGACTCCTAGAGGCCGGATGCATGTGCGGCTTGCAACATCATCCTCAAGCCCAGATGAACAAGGTTAGAACGTCTAACTTGCAAGGTAATAGATCTGATCTATCGTTTAATACATACATTAGATGTAGTATAGAAACATGTTGATATGATCAACATGTAGTTCATGCTGTATTTATATATTTTAATTTTTGATTTAATACATGTAATAATTATATAATAGGATCTTAGATCTAGGAATTTTTGATCTTAGAAAATAAATTTTGATTTATTTTAGTCTTCCGCTATATGATCTTGAAAAAGTTTCAAGATCTACCCTCTTTTTCAAGATCTAACCCTGAAACCCTAGATCTGGTTCCTTCAATTGGTATCAGAGCCTAGGTTCTTTATTACATGATTATTTATACATGCTTAGATTATTTTTTAGATTAGATCTAATTTATAATCTGATTATTAAATCTAAAATTAAAATTTTAGATCAATCACAAACTGCAAGGTTGTCCTGCTGTAAGGTTTACCCCTTACAGTGCAAAGGTTGTCCTAGTTTGTGTAGATCTATCTTTAATCATAAATTTGTTAGATATGATCTAGATTAAATTTATGATTTACTAGATTTAAAAGATGTTTAAATCTGAAATAAAATTTTTTTGTTAATATTTTTTGTGCAAAGAAATTGTTTAAAGTTGAAATTGTTTCAATTACATGAACCTGTTTAGATTAGATCTAAAGTAGTTTCATGTTTATTTCACTTGCATCTTGATTATGAATCAAACATGCAATATGGTTGGTAAAATCATATTGTAAAATTATTTTACAAATATGAAAATTATTTTTTGAAAAGCCGAACCCAACCCTCAGCCCAAAACTTAATTAAGAATTAAAAAGTTGTTTGATTAGGTTCTAGGATTGTGAATTGAAGAACCTAAGACACAAATCATAACACATTGGGTTAATGGGTTAGTGGGAATTAGGTCCATTAATTGGGTTAGACCTATGGTTAGATTAAAGATGGCTTAATTAGAGAATTGACTAAATCTAATCAATTATTGTCTTAGATTAGGTCAAGGATTCTCTAGATCAATTACAATAGTTGTAGTTGGTCAAGTCCATGTCTTTAACGAGAACCAAATGGACTTGATTCTTGGCTAAGCGGTCTAGCACGAACTGTTAGGTTGATCTAATTGAAACTAATTAAACCAGTTGGTGTCTAAGGTAAACCAGACCGATGGTTTTTAATTGGGAGCCCGCTTACCTGGCCATTTCTGATGGTGTCTAAGGCAAGCTTTGGCAGACCCTCCCACTGATCGAACTTACCTGGCCTCTTGGTGAAATTATGTTTTGATCGGATCACTTGACTATTCGAGCTGACCCATGTCAGCTAGGTAAATCAGTGTGACTGATTTAGGTGCTCCTAGACCAGCCCTGGTCTCCCTTAAGCTGACTTGGTGAAGCCAGTGGGAGGATCATGATAAGCTGGTTCATCTGACCTCATCCTCTAAATTATTTAAATCCTCTAAAATTATTAGGTCCTTAAAATGATAAAGTTATGGAGATAACTGAGTCATAGCCTCCCATTAAGGTGTTTGATAATGAGTCCATTAACTCAATAATCATTGCAGACCCAAAGGCCTGGTGCTTGTTGACTAATGAAATTATCACTCATCATATGATGACTTGGAAGTGTCTCTCTAATGGTGGTTAGGTGAGCCAACCAAAGTTGGACTTAATCATTCGTTGGTTAGATACACCAAGTATGATCATGTTAATGGTTGGACCTAACCGGATCCTTACAGTGGAGGCCAAAGCCTACTGATTAGGTTTCTGGGGCAAAATTAAAATTACTAGAAATTGTTTAGAGAAATAATTGGTTATGAACCTACCCTTAGATGTACATGGGTTGACCAACAAAAGTTGGGCTTGTGTGCAGTCTAAGTGGATTCTAGTACCCGCTAAGGAATTAGGGTAATTCCTCGAGTTGGAGGTAGAGGCTACCAATTCGAATAAAATAGTGGGAGAAACCTTTTGATTAAAGTCCAAATCTTTAGGTTTAATGAATCAATTACTAATTAGGTTATGGTTCTCCTTTGTGCAAATATGACCACTTCCCTATCGCTCCGATCATTGTTGGACAATGATAAGTTGGTGGGACCCAACTTCGGTAGCTGGTACCGAAAGTTGAAGATAGTCCTGGAGCATGAACGGATCCTATATGTGATAATAGATCCTGCACCTGAGGAGCCAGCTGTCAATGCACGTGGAACAATCAGAGACACTTACCAGAAGTGGCTCAGTGATCGGATCACGGTGCGCTGTATCATGCTGGCTATCATGAGCGACGAGTTCAGTCACAGATTCGAGATGGCTCAGCCAAAGGACAAGCTTCAAGTGTTGGAGGATACCTTTGGCACACCCGATGACGTGGAGAGGCACAAGACTAGTTGTGCCATCTTCAACGCCAAAATGCGGGATGGTGCCTCTGTCACTGATCATGTATTGTACATGATCGAGCTGATGGAACGATTGAGCAAGCTCGGCTTTCCCTTGCATGAGCAGCTTGGGAAAAATGCAATACTGAACTCGCTGCCCAAGTCTTATCTCCCATTCCTCACTCATTGTAGAATGACAAAGCCTGAAGTAAACTACCACAGATTACTGGGGTTACTTCAGAACTTTGAGAAAGATCACCAACTCCATAAGGAGTCGGTGAACTTAGTGGGAGGTTCGTCTTCTGGTTCTCGACCTTTTAAGAAAGAGAAGAAGAACAAGAAGAAGAAAGTAAAGAAGGTGCAAGTTCAGGCTAGGACATCAGTGCAGAGCCAGACCAAAAAGGTCAAGCCTGATAAGAGTCTATTCTACTGGTAAGCACCCTAGATTAGATAGTGTGTCAGATATCTACTTATGGCACTGTAGGCTAGGTCATATAAACAAGAACAGAATAAACAGGTTGACCCAAGAGGGATCCTCGAAGTTAGTGATTGTGAATCACTTCCAACCTGTGAGTCCTGTCTTCTTGGTAAAATGATCAAGTCTCCTTTTACTGGAAAAAGTGAGAGAGCTACTGAGCTCCTGAGCCTAGTACATACTGATGTATGTGGGCCCATGAGCACCAGTGCTAGAGGTAGATATTTCTACTTCATAACTTTCATGGATGACCTATCCCGATATGGATATGTCTATCTGATGAAACATAAGTCGGATTCATTTGAAATATTCAAACGATTCTGAAGTGAAGTAGAAAAATAAACTGGAAAGAGTATTAAAACTCTTCGATCTGATCGAGGAGGAGAATACCTTTCTAGTGAGTTTCTCACATATCTAGGAGAGAATGGGATTCTCTCCCAATGGACTCCTCCAGGAACACCACAGCATAATGGTGTGTTTGAAAGGAGGAATCGAACTTTGTTAGACATGGTCCGATCCATGATGGATTTTTGCTAGCTTGCTGATATCCTTCTGGGGATATGCACTCGAATCGACCTGTTATCTGTTAAATAGGATTCCAAGTAAGTCTGTAATTAAGACTCCATATGAGATATGGACAGGGCGTAAGCCAGTACTTTCACACCTTAGGGTCTGGGGGTGCCCGACCTATGTCAAACGATTAGTCACAGACAAACTTGGACCTAGGTCTGACAAATGCTCATTCATAGGGTACCCCAAAGAGACAAAAGGATATTTTTTCTACCATGCTGATGAACAAAAGGTGTTTGTCAGCCTTAAGACAATCTTTTTAGAAAAGGAGTTCCTTGGTGAAGGAACCGTTGCCTCTAAGGTTGAACTTAATGAAGTTCAACAGGTAGAAGGACCGACACCAATAGCTAAACCTGAGTCGGATATGATTAGATCACATCCGGAGCCCAATATACCTGCCCCATTAAGGCGATCCGGTAGAGTACCGCGTCAGTCAGACAGATACTACGGTTTCTTGGTCCGGGACGGTGATCCCATCGAACTTGATGAGAATAATGAGGATCCGATTACCTATATGGATGCTATGTAGAGACCTGATTCCGAGAAATGGCTTGAAGCCATGAAATCCGAAATGGAGTCCATGAAGGTCAATGATGTATGGACATTGGTTGACCCACCTGAAGGGGTTAAACCCATTGGGTGTAAATGGGTCTTCAAAAGGAAGAGGGGCGCAGACGGAAAGGTGGAGACCTATAAAGCCCGTCTGGTTGCCAAGGGGTATCGTCAACGTTATGGTATTGACTATGATGAGATGTTTTCCCCTATGACAATGCTCAAATCTATTCGGATATTGCTTGCAATAGTTGCCCATCTGGATTATGAGATCTGGCAGATGGATGTAAAGACAGCTTTCCTGAATGGAGAGCTGACTGAAGAGGTGTATATGATACAACCTGAAGGGTTTACATCCACAGATGAGTCTAAGGTGTGCAAGCTTCAGAGATCCATTTATGGACTGAAGCAAGCTTCTCGGAGTTGGAACATGCATTTTGATAAGGTGATCAAAACGTATGGCTTCATTAAGAATGGAGAAGAGCCCTGCATCTATAAATGGGCAAATGGTCTAGTTGTGGTATTCCTTGTCTTGTACGTGGATGATATTCTCTTAATCGGGAATGACATCCCCACACTACAGGGAATAAAAGTTTGGTTGTCATCACAGTTCTCCATGAAGGACTTGGGTGAAGCATCTTACATCCTAGGGATGAGGATCTATAGGGATAGATCTAAAAGGATGCTTGGGTTATCCCAGTCCATGTACATAGACACTGTGCTGAAGAGGTTCAGCATGGAGAATTTCAAGAAGGAATATCTACCGATAGGCCAAGAAATTTCTCTCTCTAAGAAGGATTGTCCGACAACTCCTGAAGAGAGAGAGCGTATGAGTAGAGTCCCATATGCTTCAGCCGTGGGATCTATCATGTACGCCATGACATGTACAAGATCAGATGTGGAATACTCACTAGGAGTAGTGAGTAGATACCAATCTAATCCTGGAGAGAATCACTAGAAAGTGTTTAAAGCCATCCTTAAGTATTTGAAAAATACTAAGGACCAATGGTTGGTTTATGGCAAGTCAGATCTGAAACTTATGGGGTTCACAGACTCTAGCTTTCAATCTGACCATGATGACAGCAGGAGCGTGTCGGGTTATATCTTTACTCTGAATGATGGAGCCATCTGCTGGAAGAGTTCCAAGCAGCATATTGTGGCGGACTCTGTTTGTGAAGCGGAGTACATCGCAGCATCGGATGCTGCAAAGGAAGCTGTGTGGCTGAGGAAATCCATCACTGAGCTCGAAGTAGCACCCTCCCTCGATGGTCCAGTCCTGCTCTACTGCGACAGCACTGGTGCCATAGCTCAGGTGAAGGAATCCAAAGCACATCAGCGGACGAAGCACATCAGCGGACGAAGCACATCTTGCGCCGCTTCCACCTGGTCCGAGAGATCGTGGATCGAGGTGACGTCGACCTTCAGAAGATCGACGGAAAGGAGAACCTAGCTGACCCCTTCACTAAAGCCCTGGCAATAAAGGAGTTCAACAACCATAAGTCGAAGATGGGTATTAGGTACTGTGCCGAGTGGCTTTAGGATAAGTGGGAGTTGTTGGAAAATGTGTCCGAAAAAGCTAATCATCAAGCTGTTGATGGTTGAGCAACCAAGTATTGTAATTGATTTGTTTATAAATAAAATATATTTGGCATTTTCATCATAAGCTTTCATCTTCTAATGAACTCCGTTGTTATGATGAAGTCCTTAGGACTATTTAGGTTCGATAAAGAGAGGATTTATCGATTAGTCCTTAAAACTGTTCATGACCAAATGATAGGCTGTTAATAAGGATGACAGCTTCTATCGAGCATTGGTCGCTGTAGGCCATATGGGTTGGTTGTCCTCTTAACCAAGGAGTGTGGAGACACTGGTATGGCATACAGGTGAGATGTAACGGTACATCATCATTGAACGTGACCAACTCCAGAGTATTCTACTGTCGAGAATATCTCTGATGGGATATAGGTATAAGTATCCCTAAGACCTGAGATCGCCTCAGTGACTTGCAAGCAACTCACTGTGCTTTGGTACTGGACTAACTGAATTTCTAATTCAGGGACGGAAGGCTTCTGGGCACAGTCAAGTACTTGCAAAGTCAGAGTGTGATCGAGATGGGATTGACCACTCCAAGAGTTGGAGAAGAATGAGTCGCTGTATTTCAATTTAGCAAAACCTTGGCCAGGGTAATCCATCAGATGGATTTGATATTTTAAAATACAATGTGGACAACCTGATCAGAGTTGACAGTTAAACTCTGGGGTGTCCTATGATCATTTTGGTCAAGGGGATGAAATATATGAAAACTATATCCGCATGGGTTCTAAGGATGTTGTTCTACACATTCGACCTATCCGGTCGTCGGGTACTATTGCTAGATGGTCACTTCGATTGGTATAAAAATTTATTCCTATGCTACCAGCTTACGTTCAGACCTATGAGGTCACACACATTAGAGTTCATGATCCGATCAGATGGTTGATCAATGATTAAGAATCGTTCTAGGGTTAAATGATCAATACGATTGACATTTAACCCAGTGCAAGTGTTGCAGGAGGATCGATTAGCAATTCGATTACTAATTGGCTTAATTTGATTAATCCAATGGGTTGAAATTAAGTCTAATTAAATATGATTTAATTAAATTTATTTTGGGCTTGATTGGATCAAGTCCAATTGGTTTATCGGATAAGCCAAGTGCAAGGAAAAACTAGTCCTAGTTCAACTAGGACTTGGGTCAATCTAATTTCTAATTTGATTAGAAAATTAAATCAGATTTAAATCTAATTTAATCTGATTAAATTAGATTCTTAATTGGGTTAAGACCTATTTTAATTGGGTTGATCTAATTTTGATTTGATTTAGTTTGGGAAACCAAATTAAAACAAGTCATAAGACAGAATCCTAGTAAGACTAGGATTCCACCTTGCGCCACATAAGCCTTCTCCACGCCCTCTCTCTTATTCAACGCCAATCTCCACTTATTTTGTGCGACAAAAGCCCTCTCTCAGATCTCTCCCACGTTCACAAAAGGTCTCCTCTCATCTTTCTTACATGGAAGGTGGTTTGGATCAAATCTAAAAGGAATAAGTTTGGATTTTGAATTCTATGAGATAGAATTTTAGAAATCCAAAACTCTTTCAATTTTGCACCGAATTTATCCAATTTTTTTTTGAAATTTTTGTAGCTTTTAGGGTATACATTGTGCACCCTTTTCTGGTGATCCATGCACGAAAATATGAAGGAGGTGCTCAAGAGTTGGGCGTCCCATAACTTGCCATGTTTGGATAAGCCTTGACTAGGTGTTTGACCTAGACAAGGACTCTATCATATCACTCTATATAAGATGAGTTTCTTTGTGAAATTTTAGGAACAATTAGAGATTTGAGAGACCTTTGTGCCATCCAAAAATTAGAGAGAAATACCTTTATGTCATAGAGATATAAAATACGCAAGTTTGGGTGTCTAGAGAGAAAAACGTGAAGAAGAAGAGGGTCTTCTTCTTGGGTTTTTGTTTTCATATCTTTCCTCACTCCATCTTGAGTTTCCTGAGAGTGTCTCAGATCTGAAACTCCTCCTTCTACTTTCCATCTTTGGAAGAGTCCAAATCAAGAAGAAGGAGGCACCTGATCAACCATCAAAGAAGGATCAGCGCAGTACTAGCATACTGTACTGATTTCCTGAAGTAGGACTTCTGATCGAGATTCGTGGGCTTGTGTGGATGACTCCTAGAGGCCGGACGTGTGTACGGCTTGCAACATCATCCTCAAGCCCAGATCAACAAGGTTAGAACGTCTAACTTGCAAGGTAATAGATCTGATCTATTGTTTAATACATACATTAGATGTAGTATAGAAACATGTTGATATGATCAACATGTAGTTCATGCTATATTTATATATTTTAATTTTTGATTTAATGCCTTGTAATAATCATGTAATAGGATCTTAGATCTAGGGATTTTCTAATCTTAGAAAATAAATTTTGATTTATTTTAGTCTTCCGCTGTATGATCTTGAAAAAGTTTCAAGATCTAACCCTCTTTTTCAAGATCTAACCCTGAAACCCTAGATCTGGTTCCTTCATAGTCATGGGGGCACCTAAGGGCCGTTATATGGGCCTCTCCTCCAATCCGATCTTAAAATAATCGGACTTTCATTTTATTTATGTTAGGATGAGGTTCTCCTCCTGTTCCTAACATGACCTTGTTTTAATTGTTTGAAGGGGTTATCCCCAGTCGTGACAAGTCCGTGCAAAGTCAAAAGGAATTTTAATTCAAAGCAAAGTCGTTAGTAATATATTTACAGGCTTTTCGAGTCCCGTGGTCATAGAAGGTCTGCTCCCGCTTGGGGTCCTCCGACGACGGAGTTGATGATCTCAATTGGAGGCCGATCTCTGGGTTGCTCTTCCCTCCTCGGTGGCTCGGGTTGCGACAGGGCCCTTGGCCGATCTTCTCTACCCTCAGGCCGGCGTCGAATGAACCTATCGAGTCGACCTCTCCGGATGAGATCCTCGATCTCATCTTGGAGCTAGATGCATTCCTCCGTGTCGTGGCTATGGTCCCGATGGTAGAGGCAGAACTTGTTGGGATTTCACTTCCCGAGGTGTGTGCGCATCCTCTCTGGCCTAGGGAGCTGCTCTCTGACCTCCATCAGTACTTGGGCTTTCGATACGTTGAGGGGGGCATAGTTGCGGAACCTTCCTGGGGGAGAGCCCCGTCGAGCTCGGCGTTCTGGGCTTCCCTGCCTGCGTGCTTGAGGGGTCTGGGTGCACTTGTTCCTGGGAGGAGTTCGAGAATGTGGCCGAGCTTCTCTCAGTCCTTTTTCGACTACGGGCTTACTCGAGTCTCCCGCATGCCGCTCTCTCGTGGTCTCCTCATCCTTCATCCTGAAGGCTTCTTCCGCTCGGGCATACCCTTTGGCCCGAGCCAACAAGTCAGCAAAATCTCTGGGGTACTTCTTCTCTAGGGAGAACAAAAGGTCGTTCTTCTGAAGGCCGCCTTTCAAAGCGGCCATTGCTACCGACTGGTCCAAGTTTCGGACCTCCAGTGTGGAGACATTGAAGCGATTGATGTAGGCCCGAATGGACTCCCCCTCCCTCTGCTTGATGTTGATGAGGGACTCCGAGCCCTTCCGAGGATGCCGGCTGCTAACGAAATGAGCCACAAACTGGTGGCTCATCTAATTAAAGGAAAAGATGGTACCCGACTTCAGTGCCGAGTACCAGTTTCTCACCACTCCCTTCAAGGTGGATGGGAAGGCTCGGCATAGAATGGCGTCGGGTGCACCATGAAGCAGCATCATTGTCCGGAAGGCCTCCAGGAGATCAACCGGGTCCGAAGTCCCATCGTAGCTTTCAAATTGAAAGAGTTTGAAGTTTGGCGGGATCGGTTCCTGCATGATCATTTGAGAAAAGAGAGGGTTAGTACAAATGTCCTCACCATAAGCGGGGGGAGCGTGGCGGAGTTCTTCGATCCACCGATTCATCTCCTGAAGCCTCCGATCCAAGAAATCCTCTCGACTATGGGTCTCGAGGGTCCTCTGGCAGGATGGAGGCAGGGATCTTCCGGGGGTGGAGTCGTGGTCCGATTGGGGGCTTTCCACCCTTGGATTCATCTTTCCGGGAAAGACTGGGCGGCTGGCCCAAGTGGCCCATCCCACCATCTGATTTTGCAGTTTTGGCGATGCCCTTTTCGGTCGCACTGATGCCTGCGGCTGCTGCTGCTGTTGCATGGCCTGCACAGCTTCAGTGAGGCCCCTGACCTGCTGCACCAGTAGGTCGAATTACTCCGTGCCAACCACCGTTGCTGGAGGAGGGGGTAGAGGTTGGGAGACTGGAGGTGAGGTCGGAGCCTGAGATCTGGCCGTGGAGGCCGTGGATCGCTGTGTGGATGCTTTGCGGGGAGGCATCGGGCGAAGATCGAGTGGGTGAAGGCGGAGTAGATGTCGGAGAAGATGACCAGAGGCGGTCCCGTTGAGTGCTCCTTTAAGAACAAGAGTACCGTGAAGGTTCAGTCTCTTCCTCTAGCGCCAATCCTGTTGGTGCAAAAATCCGCCTGCATTGGAGAAGCTGGAGTCGAGGGAGTCGTGGTCGCCGTCGGGACCTGCAAAAGAAGTCTAAATCGGAGGTGGGGTTGCTCCGACAAGACCCTTCGATGCTCAAGTCAGTTCTCTGCCTCAATAAGAATGGAGTGCTCGAACAAAAATTTTAGCAGAGTTTCGGGATAGAAAATAGAGCTTAGAGAATAACGTATCTGGGGTCCCCCTTTTATAGGCGGAGGGAGCAACAGACTGATAGCGATGTCTGTAACCATCTGGCAGTGGGCCGTCCAGAGTCAGGAGGAGTTTGTTGTGAAGAGTAGTGGGGTGGAATCATGGCTATCACCGGGACATGCCACGTGGAGTCTGTCATGGGGAGTGGAGCGGCGTTCGTTGTCGCGACTTGCCAGAGGATGGAAGAATCGCGCGGTATCCATCACAGGAAGTGGAGCAGGATCATGGGCATCATAGCGGTCTGCCAGGGAGTAATGGAGCCACACGGAATCCATCGTAGGAAGTGGGGCAGGATCGTGGCCGTTGCTGCATCACGCCAGGGAGTGCAGGCCTGTCAGCTGAAGTTCGGCTGGAGTGTCTGGCGGAGAGAGGTGGTTAGCTACCCGTTTGAGAGGAGCCCGGAGTCTGGCTCCCGTAGGAGTCCGGACGAAGTCTTCCTTCAGCCGAAGTTGGGGATGAGGTTCGGCTCCCGTGAGAGTCTAGATAGAGTCTTTCCACAGCCGGAGTTGGAGACGAGGTCTGGCTCCCGTAGGAGCCCGGGCGAGGTCTACCTGCAATCAAAGTCAGGGGCGAAGTCTGGCTCCCTTAGGAGTTCGGACGGAGTTTACCAGCAGTCAAGGTCGAGGGCGGAGCTCGTCTCCCGTAGGAGTCCGGGCGAAGCCTTCCAGTAGTTGAGGTCGGGGATGAGGTCCGGACAGAGTCTTCCTGCGGCCGGAGTCGGAGATGAGATCCGGCTCCCGTAGGAGTCCAGGCTGAGTCTTCCCGCAATTGGAGTCGTGGGCAGAGTCCGACTCCCGTAGGAGTCCGGGCGAAGTCTGCCTGCAGTCAGAGTCGGGGATGAGGCCCGACTCCCATAGGAGTCCGGGTGGAGTCTTCCTGCAATTAAATCAGGGGCGAAGTCTGGCTCTCGTAGGAGTCCGGATGAAACTTACCAGCAGTTGAAGTCGGGGATCGAGTCTGGCTCCCGTAGGAGTCCGGACGAAGTCTTCCTGCAGCCGGAGTCACGGGCGGAGTCCGGCTCCCGTAGGAGTCCAGGCGAAGTCTGCCTGTAGCTGAAGTCGGGGATGAGGCCCGGCTCCCGTAGGAGTCTGGGTGGAGTCTTCCTGCAATTAAATCAGGGGCGAAGTCCGGCTCCCGTAGGAGTCCGGACGAAGTCTGCCTGCAGCCGGAGTCGCGGGCGGAGTCTGGCTCCCATAGGAGTCCGGGTGAAGTCTACCTGCAGCTGGAGTCGGAGACGAGATCCAGCTCCCACAGGAGGCCGGGCTGAGTCTTCCTGCAAATGGAGTTGTGGGTGAAGTCTGGCTCCCGTAGGAATCCGGACGAAGTTTACCTGTAAGTGAAGTCATGGGTGGAGTCCGACTCCCGTAGGAGTCTGGGCGAAGTCCGCCTGCAGCCAGAGTTGGGAACGAGGTCCGGCTCCCGTAGGAGTCCGGATGAAATCTGGTAGTTGTAGGAATCTACCGTTGGAGAAGTTCAGCCGTTGACAAAGTCTGGGGTAGTTCGGATTGGAGTTGAACCTAGCTGGAAGAAGTCTGGAAGGGATTCGAGGAACAGCTGATAGTTGTAGAAAGTCGGCTGGCGGCGGAGCTCAGTGAGCACTTGGGGCTGCTTAATAGATGACTGGGGGAACTCATGTTGAAGGAGCTCGGGTGGTGCAGTGGGAGTTCGTCCGTCGGGAGAATTCAGTCAGCACTATGGGAATCCAGCTATTGGAGAAGTCCGAAGAGATACCATCTGCGGTCGAAAGCCGGAGGAGTCCTGGGAGGGTCAATCCTGTCAAGAACTTCGGCTGAGGGTATTTTATACCCAACACCAACCAAGTATGGACTTTGGTTGATGCGCCTGAGGGTGTGACCCCAATAGGCTGCAAATATATCTTCAAAAAGAAAATTAGAGCAGATGGCCAGGTAGAGACCTATAAGGCCGGGCTGGTGGTAAAAGGTTTTAGACAAAAACAAAGTGTTGATTATGAAGAAATCTTTTCGTCGGTAGCCATACTTAAGTATATTCAGATAATGCTTACTATTGCAGCATACCATGACTATGAGATCTGACAGATGGAAATCAAGACTGTCTTCCTTAATGAAAATCTTGAAGAAGAAGTCTATATAACTCAGTCAGAGAGATTTATCTCAAGTGGAAGAGCAAATCAGGTATGCAAGCTAAATAGATCCATATATAGATTAAAGCAAGCATCGAGGAGCTGGAACATTCATTTTGATGAGATAGTCAAATCGTTTGGCTTCATTAAAAGTATGGATGAACCTTGTGTGTATAAGAAGAATAGTGGGAGTGCTATTATCTTCTTGGTCTTGTATGTGGATGACATACTGCTCATTGAGAATGATATCTCGATGTTGCAATCGATGAAAATATGGCTATCACAAAAGTTTTTCATAAAAGACTTGGGTGAGGCATCCTATATACTAGGTATAAAGATCTATAGGGATAGATCGAAAAGGATGCTAGGCTTGTCCCAGTCTAGGTACATTGATCTTGTGTTAAAGAGGTTCAACATGGAGGAAAGTAAAACAGGTTACTTGCCTATAGGTCATGGCATACAACTCTCTAAGAAGATGTTTCCTAAGACACTTGAAGAGAGAAATAGAATGAGTTCTATTCCTTATGCTTCAGCTGTAGGATCAATAATATATGCTATGTTGTGTCCAGACCTGATGTGGCTTTTGTCTTAGGCATTATAAGCAGATTTCAAGCTGATCTCGGAGAGTATCATTAGAAGGCTGTAAAAAATATACTCAAGTACTTGAGAAGGACTAGAGATATTTTTCTAGTATATGGTGGATCTGTTTTAAAACTGAAAGATTATATCGATTCTAGTTTTCAATCTGATTCAGATGATAGCAAATCTATTTCTGAATATGTGTTCACTCTGTATGGTGGTGCAATAAATTGAAAAAATTTTAAACAACAAATTGTTGCTGACTCGATCACTGAGGCTGAGTATATTGCTGTAAGGCTACTAAGGAGGTCGTTTGGATGAAAAATTCATCATAGAATTAGGTGTGATTTCAGAGATTGAACAACCAGTGCCCCTTTATTGTGATAATACTATGACAGTTGCTCAAGCTAAAGAACCAAGGTCTTATCATAAATCTGAGCACATCCTAAGACGGTTCCACCTTGTTTGAAAGATAGTCGAAAGATGCGATGTGATCATGAAGCGAATTGACACCAAGAATAATATAACGGACCCGTTCACTAAGGTCTTATCAATGCAGTAGTTTGACTGTCATCTTGATAGCATGGGTATCAAGTATAGGGGCGATTGACCTTAGTACAAGTGGGAGATTGAAAGAATTATGCCCTACAAGCCAATTGCATATGAAATACAATAGGATATTTTTTATAATTTATTTTTTAGATTCATGTAATTGATATTTATATTATTAATAAAATAAGATATTTTTGATTCATTATATGCTGCATCTTAGTATTTTTTAGATTATATTGTGTTGGACGTATGCCCTAGAAGCCAATCTTGACTAACACATTTCATATCTCTAGAACATGATTTTGTACTTATTGGACAGTTATATTACCATTCATGTCTGTGTATCCATGAATCATCTAAGGGATTAACAAGATGATGACACATATTCTCAAAGAGTTGAGAATTTGAGGCATATGTCATTGATGGTTGATTTCTAAATTGCTCTTGATCATAGGATCATCATGGGGATGGTGATTGATTCGGAAAGACCAGTGCATGGATTGTTTCCTTTGGACAGATGGATCTCGAGTCTGCTGTATAGAGATATTAGAGTGAGAGTGCAGGTAGTTGTTAGAGAACAACTAGCACTGAGCATGACCAACATGAGAAGTCACATGGATGTCTGCTTACTCGTTAGTGACTTTCTTGATGTTGTAGTTGTATGACTGATCTTTTGATCTGAGATGACACAACTGCTCACAGTGAGGCTACTGGAGTTTGACTAACATATCAACATGGGTCTCAAGAAGCTCTTGTAGTGGATATTGACGACAGTCCATTGTAGGAGTGGGGTGTGCATCAAGATGGGATCTATCGACCTTAATAGAAGGGAGTAGTCCTATGGGATTTAAGAGGCTGAGTCCTTAAGTCTATAGCCATAGCAGTGTGATTGATGAAAAAAAATTTTCATAGAATTATATATGGACTTAAGCTAATTGAATCTATCATATGATCGATGTTGAAGTTTGATAATTTATCCATGACCTGCCATCTAGTTGGGACTCACGATAGAGGGACTGAATCACACGTTAACTACACCTAGAGGTTCATTTCAGTTATACTGAGTTGCCACTACATACTGCTAGGTCACTAGTAAATTGTGAGAGCTCACTAGGATTGTTCTAAATCGACAAACCTTGTTGAGTTAGAGTGAAATTATTCCAATCTATTGAAAAGAATTTCAATGATACGATGATAGAGATCATTGTATGTCTCACTATCAGATAGAATTGAACCTATGAGGTTACACAATAAAGAGATTAGGTCTAAAATAAGTAATTGAGCTTATGAAGTATCAATTGGGTTTAGAGAAATTCATTGAGTTTATGATAACCTTGCTAGCACATAGTTGGATCCAATTTCTCTTTTCGTTGGGATTACTTATTTGATAAGTTAATTTTAATTTAATTATCTACCAATAATCTACATGAATAAAATTTATGAGACTTCAATTATTGGGTGTCTAAGGTTATGGATCACATAAATTAAAGGTGCAAGTCCCTTATGAATCTCCTTGATAGTTATTATGGGATGCCACCTTGATTTGATCAATTTGGACATGTCCATTAATTAGAGGGCTTTTTGTTTTCATATGGAGTATCTCTTGGGTGTATTTTGGGGTGTCTAATTATGGGTGCAAAGGCTCCAATTATTAGCTCCTAATGGGCTTCCTAATGTAAGTTGGATAATTAAGTTAATAGGAATCCTAATGCAAGTAGGACTTGTATTATGAGATTGAATAGAATTCAATCCTTATGCCTATTTAAAGGAACCTCCCCTAAGCTCCCTAGATGATCCAAACCAGTAGTCCCTCACACCTAGAGGCTCTTCCCACACCCTCTCTTCTTCTCCTTTTCTCTTCTCTTAGGCGTTCTACACACCCTTCCCTTGGGATGTGCATCCCAAGGTGTTCTATGCCCAAAAGAGTTTGGGTGCCTCTTTCTTACTGGTTTCTAGCATCTGGTAGTAGCATATAATAAGAAAAAACTCTAGAGAAGAGGAAAAGAAGAAGATCAAGGAGAAAGATCAAGTGTTGATCGTGATCCAGATTTCGTTCAGATTCAGCAGGCTAAATTTTGAAGATTCAAAATTCAGATTATAGAGGGCTGTTTCAGGCTGATCTCGAGGGATACTCGTAGAGGCCAGATACTTGTACAGCTAATAGAGAGCCTCATCTCTTCTAGATCCAGATTTGAAGAAAAAAATTATAAAACAGGTATGTGATTTGATCATAATCTAAATTCAGCATATATTAATTTTAGCATATGAAATAGATCCATGTGATTTTATATTTTTATACATACAAAATTTAGATTAAAATTATTTTAATCTTATTCTTTACTGTGGTATTTAGAAAATTAAGTTTTGAAATACATATGCATACTTCAAACCCTGAAATCCAACAGGGGTATCAAAGCCATAGATTTTTATATGCTGAATTTTAATATATATATTTTTGAAAAAATTTTAAAATTAATTTTTTTTGATACATGAGATGTATAGATGGATCTTTAAATCTAAAATTTAATTTTAGATTTAATTCTAGAATATATAGTTGATATGTTGATACATGCATAGATCTGAAAATTGATCTAGAAAGAGTTTTAGTTCATGTGAAATAGATACATACATAAAACCTAAATTTTTTTGTGGTCTAAATTTTGATTCATATATATGATATATGATTGTATATTTAGATCATAAATTTAATTTTAATCTGATCTATGATTAGTATATGAGATATATGATATCATGTTTAGATCTAAAATTTTGTTTAAGATCTGATTTTACATGCATATATGTGATATATATTTATATGTTAGAACTTAAAAATTATTTTTATATTTTAATACTTACTTTTATTCAAAGTATTTAGATCTAAAATATGATTTTAAAATCTAAAATTTATGTTTGTGTATGAAAATTTTGGTCATGAAAAAATCAAAAATTAGATCATGTAATAGGATTACATCTAAGATTTTTGATTTGGGATATATGGGTCTAATTTGATTAAGTAATTGGTTAAACTGAGTCAAGTATTGAATTAAGTTAGACCAATTAAGTTAATGATCATACAATTATAGTTGATCAAATCGATTGAGTCCCATATGTAGAATTGATTAACCTAATTTGGCTTGTTGATTTGAGCCCGATTCACTTGAGCTAACCAATTCTGATCAATTATTCAATTGGTATCTAAGGTAAGTAATTGAAAGGTGGCTATTTAATTGATTTCATTCGCTTATTTGACCAATTTATTAGTATCTAAAGAAAGCAACGGGAGGACCCCCACTAATTTCTATTTACTTGGCCAATTTGAAAAATTAAGTCACAAATATGGTTGCTTGGTGGTTTGATTTAGCCCATGCGAATTATATTAGTCATGAAATGACTGATTAAATGAGACTTAAACCCAAATCTCTTCAAAAAATATTAAGTCCAAGGTCTTCCACCATTGTAGATGTGCGGACGTGCTACCGATGTTCTTGGCTGGTCATAGATGTTCAGTTGCATCGAAAACACGCAATCACTCTATTAGCAAAGAGTTGCTACGGGATAAAGATGTGGTTAGACCCAATAACTGTTAGGTGAGGGACCCAATGATGATTTTACACTTGCTTGTAAATGATGGGTCTGACTTAACTAAGAAGTATGGGCAATAACTGTTAGGTGAGCCCACATGACTTAGAGATCAACTGGCTGTAATATGCTTAGAGAAGCATCAGGACAAAGAGTTGTCAATGCATCGATATTTATTCATATCATCAATAACTATTAGGTGAGGTGCACGACATCGATGGGATCACAACATCCACTAAAAATTCAATTATCGTGTTAGGGTTTTCGTTTCTCCACTCAGAGAGTGTGTGAGTTCTGATAAAATAGTAAAAATCTCTTTTTACATCTAAAAGCCTCTAGAATAAAATTATAAAATAAATATAAATATTTAATTAAAATCTTTGCTCTCTACTGTTCATTATGTCAGCTTTCAATCCTCTAGCTTGAATCCTAGATATCAATCGATTAATCAAAATTGAGTACATAGACTGGCTTACAAACTTAAGAATTATTCTTAATTTTAAAAAATTAAGTAATATTCTATATCAGGTTATTCTAATGTTAATAATCCATTCAACTCATAGTCAACGAGCTATACTTGACGAGTGGATGGAGAATAACAATAAAGATAGGTGCTATGCATGAGTACATGTATACTACCAATGATATGTTGATTCATCCACAAGTATTGTGAGGTGATTAGAATCGTACAACGCATATGATGCATGATAGATAGTCAGTCTATGATCATTATTTGATAATGATCGAAGATATTAAAGAGCTTAAAAGGCTCGACATGACCATGCATAAGGAATTGCTTATGGATTTGATCCTGCGATTCCTGATTAGTTTATATAGATAGTTTATGGTAAACTAACATATGAAAGACTATCATGGCACTTTATCTAAATTGGTCAAAGTGTTGATAACAAAGAAATCTTGAAAGAGTGTAGAGATAAATACCTAGAGAGCCTAAAGAAATAAAGACACACCTATAGTAGGTATGTCGAAATTGCTCAATACTGTTCTTACGATTTTCTCTTCTCCTAGTTGAGCTACAGACTCTAGTGTAGAGTCGATGAAAAGATAGAGGACTGAGGAAGTAACCCTTGAATTGGCTATAGGGCAACAATTATTGCTGCGGCCATGGGTATCTGTCCTTTGCAATCATCATTTGAATTTAGTTCTTAGAGACAGTCTCTATCATTTACATGTTGATGTATATGTGAACTTAATCGAGTAATCAGTGAATGTCATTGGATCTGAGAGATCCAAAATTAAGATAAGCTTAAAGTATATGTGAAACTTATGGCTGAGTCATATTAGAGAAGAAATAATTAACAAATTAAAAAAATATGAGCTAGGGCTCATTGACTGTTGAGTCAAATCTAGTTTGTGCATCATCTCTTTAAGAAAATATGACCAAGCTACTCTTATAGGATAAGAGAAAAAGGACAATTGAGATACTTATCCTTGTACACATTTGATGTGTATAGCCCATGTGATATGCTAACCAAGTCTCTACTTTGTATATGAGATATAAATCTGAAATTTTTGAAAGGTTCAAAGAATTCAGATGTAAATAGAGAAATAAATTAAAAAATCTCTGAAGGTATTTCGATCAGATCGAGGATGCAATACCATTGAAATTTTTTTTTCAATTATCTCATAAAATGGTATTATTTCATATTGGATCCCTCTTAGTAAATCTCAGCTCAATGAGATAAGAAAAGTCATGGGACTATATGAGATATGGTCTGGTCCATAATGAAATTCACTAATTTATTTATATTTCTTTAAGGACATGCTTTATTTCTATGAAATTAGGTTCTTTATAAACCTGTTCCTACCATGCTATATAAGATATGACATGGTGAGAACTGAATCTTGATTATTTTGAGATTCAAGGATGTGTAGTCTGTGTCTAGGACAGCAAGTGGATATGTTAGAGGATAGGTCTATAAAGCTCTTCCTAAAAAAATTTGAGATATTACTTTTCGATGGGATTACAATGTGATTGTGACTCAATGCTATCTTCATGAAAAATTGTTTAACCAAGATGAAGCAGTGGGAGGAAAGTTAAGCTCTAAGAGAGTATCTCTAAAGAGCAGGGAGCCTTGAGACCTTAAGAACATATTAATCATCAGTCAATAGATGTGTATTTTTTCTCCACCTCGTGCACATAAGTAGAATCTCCAATCCTCTCAAAAGGTACTTGAGTATGCTTAACAGAGGATGTAAAGAAAATTATTTCTCTTGAGAGATAGGAAACATAGAGATGATCCTAGAACCTACAATGAGGCGATGTGAGACATTGACTCCAAGAAAGGATGTGAAATAGCTTTTCTGAGTAGAGATCTTTTGAAGATTTCTATATGGAATAGCCTATGAATTTCACTTCTTATGATAGGTGATCACAAAGATCCATAATACCCTTGGAGTTGGAACATTTATTTCAATGATATGATCAAATTGTTTGATCAGATTTGAGGAATTATGGATTTCAAAAGGGTCAGTGGGAGTTTCCATAGAATGACATATGGACTTAAACTGATTGAATCTATCATATGACCGATGTTGAGGTTTGATGATTTATTCATGACTTGTCATCTAGTCGGAGACTCACGATAGATGGATTGAATCATACTTTAACTATACCTAGAGGTTCATTTTAGTTCTACTAGATTACCACTACATACTACTAGATATCACTAGTGGATTGTGAGAGCTCACTAGGATTGTTCTGGATCGATAATCCTTGTTGAGTAAGAGTGAAATTATTCCGATCTATTGAAAAGAGTTTCAATAATACGATGATAGAGATTATTGTATGTCTTACTACCAGATAGAAATAAACTTATGAGGTCACACAACAAAGAGATTAGGTCTGAAATAAGTAATTGAGCTTATGAAGCATCAATTGGGTTTAGAGAAATCCATTGGGTTCATGGTAACTTTACTAGCACATGGTTGGACCCAATTTCTCTTTCCATTAGGATTACTTATTTGATAAGTTAATTCTAACTTAATTACCTGCTAATAATCTATATAAATAAGATTCATGAGATTTTAATTATTGAGTGTCTAAGGTTATGGATCACATAAATTAAGGGTGCAAGTCCCTTATGAATCTCCTTGATAGTTATTATAGGGCACCACCTTGATTTGATCAATTTGGGCATGTCTATTGATTAGAGTGTTGGGAAATGTGTCCCAAAAAGCCAATCATCAAGCTATTGTCGGTTGAGCAACCAAGTATTGTAATTGATTTGTTAATAAATAAATATATTTGATATTTTCATCATAAGCTTTCATCTTCTAATGAACTCCGTTGTTATGATGAAGTCCTTAGGACTATTTAGATTCAATAAAGAGAGGATTTATCGATTAGTCCTTAAAACAGTTTACGACCAAATGATAGGTTGTTAATAAGGATGACAGCTTCTATCGAGCATAGGTTGCTGTAGGCCAGATGGGTTGGTTGTCCTCTTAACCAAAGAGTGTGGAGACATTGGTATGGCATACAGGTGAGATGTACTGGTACATCATCATTGAACGTGACCAACTCCAGAGTATTCTGCTGTCGAGAATGTCTCTGATGGGATATAGGTATAAGTGTCCCTTAGACCTGAGATCGCCTCAGTGACTTGCAAGCAACTCACTATGCTTTGGTACTGGACTAACTGAATTTCTAATTCAGGGACGGAAGGCTTCTGGGCATAGTCAAGTACTTGCAAAGTCAGAGTGTGATCAAGATGGGATTGACCACTCCAAGAGTTGGAGAAGAATGAGTCGCTGTATTTCAATTTAGCAAAACCTTGGCTAGAGTAATCCATCAGATGAATTTGATATTTTGAAATACAATGTGGACAACCTGATCAAAGTTGACAGTTGAACTCTGGGGTGTCCTATGATCATTTTGGTTAAGGGGATGAATTATATGAAAACTATATCTGCATTGGTTCTAAGGATGTTGTTCTACACATTCGACCTATTCGATCGTCGGGTACTATTGCTAGATGGTCACTTCGATTGGTACAGGAATTTATTTCTGTACTACTGACTTAGGTTCAAACCTATGAGATCACACACATTAGAGTTCATAATCTGATCAGATGGTTGATCAACGATTAAGAATCATTCTAGGGTTAAATGATCAATACGATTGACATTTAACCCAGTGCAAGTGTTGCAGGAGGATCGATTAGCAATTTGATGGCTAATTGGCTTAATTTGATTAAGACAATGGATTGAGATTAAGTCTAATTAAATATAATTTAATTAAATTTAGTTTGGACTTGATTGGATCAAGTCCAATTGGTTTATTGGATAAGCCAAGTGCAAGGAAAAACTAGTCCTAGTTCAACTAGGACTTAGGTCAATCTAATTTCTAATTTGATTTGAAAATTAAATCAGATTTAAATCTAATTTAATCTGATTAAATTAGGTTTTTAATTGGATTAAGATCTATTTTAATTGGATTGATCTAATTTAGGTTTGATTTGGTTTGAGAAATTAAATTAAAATAAGTCATAAGATAGAATCCTAGTAAGACTAGGATTCCACCTTGCGCCACATAAGCCTTCCCCACATCCTCTCTCTCATTCAATGCCAATCTTCTCTTATTTTGTGTGACAAAAGCCCTCTCCCAGGTCTCTCCCATGTTCACAAAAGGTTTCCTCTCTTATTTCTTACATGGAAGGTGGTTTGGATCAAATCAAAGAGGAATAAGTTTGGATTTCGAATTCTATGAGATAGAGTTTTAGAAATCCAAAACTCTTTCAATTTTGCACCAAATTTATCCAAATTTTTTTTTGAAATTTTTGTGGCTTTTAGGGTACACATTGTGCATCCTTTTCTAGTAATCCATGCATGAAAATAAGGAGGAGGTGCTCAAGAGTTGGGCGCCCCTTGTCTTGCCATGTTTGGATAAGCCTTGACTAGGTATTTGACCTAAACAAGGACTCTATCATATCTCTCTGTATAAAATGAGTTTCTTTATAAAATTTTTGAAGAAGATAGAGATTTGAGAGACCTTTAGACTATCCAAAAATCAAATAGAAAGACCTTTGGGTCGTGGAGATATAATAGACTCAAGATAGAGTGTCTAGAGAGAAAAATGAGAAGAAGAAGAGGATCTTCTTCTAGGGTTGTTTGTTTTCATATCTTTCCTCCCTCCATCTTGAGTTTCTTGAGAGCATCTCAGATATAAAACTCTTCCTCCTACTTTCTATCTTTGAAAGAGTCCAAATCAAGAAGAAGGAGGCACCTGATCAACCATCAAAGAAAGATCAGCACAGTACTAGCATACTGTGCTGATTTCCTGAAGCAGGACTTCTGATCGAGATTCGTGGGCTCGTGTGGACGACTCCTAGAGGCCGGACATATGTGCGGCTTGCAGCATCATCCTCAAGTCCGGATCAGTGAGGTTAGAATGTCTAACTTGCAAGGTAATAGATCTGATCTATTGTTTAATATATACATTAGATGTAGTATAGAAACATATTGATATGATCAGCATGTAGTTCATGCTGTATATATATATTTTAATTTCTAATTTAATACTATATAATAATCATGTAATAGAATCTTAGATCTAGGAATTCTTTAATTTTAAAAAATAAATTTTGATTTATTTTAGTCTTCCGCTGTATGATCTTGAAAAAATTTCAAGATCTAACCTTGAAACCCTAGATCTGGTTCCTTCAATTGGTATCAGAGCCTAGGTTCTTTATTACATGATTATTTATACATGCTTAGATTATTTATTAGATTAGATCTAATTTATAATCTGATTATTAAATCTAAAATTAAAATTTTAGATCAATCACAAACTGCAAGGTTGTCCTGCTGTAAGGTTTACCCCTTACAGTGCAAAGGTTGTCCTAGTTTGTGTAGATCTATCTTTAATCATAAATTTGTTAGATATAATTTAGATTAAATTTATGATTTATTAGATTTAAAAAGTATTTAAATCTAAAATAAAATCTCTTTGTTAATAATTTTTGTGCAAAGAAATTATTTAAAGTTGAAATTATTTTAATTACATGAACCTGTTTAAATTAGATCTAAAGTAGTTTCATGTTTATTTCACTTGTATCTTGATTATGAATCAAACATGCAATATGGTTGGTAGAAGTATATTATAAAATTATTTTATAAATATGAAAATTATTTTTTGAAAAGTCGAACCCAACCCTCAGCCCAAAACTTAATTAAGAATTAAGAAGTTGTTTGATTAGGTTCTAGGATTGTGAATTGAAGAACCTAAGACACAAACCATAACACATTGGGTTAATGGGTTAATGAGAATTAGGTCCATTAATTGGGTTAGACCTATGGTTAGATTAAAGATGGACTTAATTAAAGAATTGACTAAATCTAATCAATTGTTGTCTTAGATTAGGTCAAGGATTCTCTAGATCAATTACAATAGTTGTAGTTGGTCAAGTCCATGTCTTTAACGAGAACCAAATGGACTTGATTCTTGGCTAAGTGGTCTAGCACGAACTGTTAGGTTGATCTAATCGAAACTAATTAAACTAGTTGGTGTCTAAGGTAAACCAGATCGGTGGTTTTTAATTGGGAGCCCACTTATCTGGTCATTTCTGATGGTGTCTAAGGCAAGCTTTGGCAAACCGTCCCACTGATCGAACTTACCTGGCCTTTTGGTGAAATTATGTTTTGATCGGATCACTTGACTATTCGAGCTGACCCATGTCAGCAGGTAAATCAGTGTGACTGATTTAGGTGCTCCTAGACCAGCCCTTTTAATGGTCTCCCTTAAGCTGACTTGGTGAAGCCAGTGGGAGGATCATGATAAGCTGGTTCATCTGACCTCATCCTCTAAATTATTTAAATCTTCTAAAATTATTAGGTCCTTAAAATGATAAAGTTATGGAGATAACTGAGTCATAGCCTCCCATTAAGGTGTTTGATAATGAGTCCATTAACTCAATAATCATTGCAGACCCAAAGGCCTGGTGCTTGTTGACTAATGAAATTATCACTCATCATATGACGACTTGGAAGTATCTCTCTAATGGTAGTTAGGTGAGCCAACCAAAGTTGGGCTTAATCATTCGTTGGTTAGATACACCAAGTATGATCATGTTAATGGTTGGACCTAACCAGATCCTTACAGTGGAGGCCAAAGCCTACTGATTAGGTTTCTGGGGCAAAATTAAAATTACTAGACATTGTTTAGAGAAACAATTGGTTATGAACCTACCCTTAGATGTACATGGGTTGGCCAACCAAAGTTGGGCTTGTGTGCAGTCTAAGTGGATTCTAGTACCCACTAAAGAATTAGGGTAATTCCTCGAATTGGAGGTAGAGGCTACCAATTCGAATAAAATAGTAGGAGAAACTTTTTGATTAAAGTCCAAATCTTTAGGTTTAATGAATCAATTACTAATTAGGTTATGGTTCTCCTTTGTGCAAATATGGCCACTTCCCTATCGCTCCGATCATTGTTGGATAATGACAAGTTGGTGGGATCCAACTTCGATAGCTGGTACCGAAAGTTGAAGATAGTCCTGGAACATGAACAGATCCTATATGTGATAATGGATCCTGCACCTGAGGAGCCAGCTATCAATGCACGTGGAACAGTTAGAGACACTTACCAGAAATGGCTCAGTGATCGGACCACGGTGTGCTGTATCATGCTGGCTGCCATGAGCGATGAGTTCAATCGTAGATTCGAGACAGCTCGCCAAAGGACATGCTTCAAGTGTTGGAGGATGCCTTTGGCACACCCGATGACATGGAGAGGCACAAGACTAGTTGTGCCATCTTCAACGCCAAAATACGGGATGGTGCCTCTGTCACTGATCATGTATTGTACATGATCGAGCTGATGGAACGATTGAGCAAGCTCGGCTTTTCCTTGCATGAGCGGCTTGGGAAAGATGCAATACTGAACTCGCTGCCCAAGTCTTATCTCCCATTTCTCACTCATTATAGAATGACAAAGTCTGAAGAGAACTACCATGGGTTACTGGGGTTGCTTCAGAACTTTGAGAAGGATTACCATCTTCATAAAGAGTCGGTGAACTTAGTGGGAGGTTCGTCTTCTGGTTCTCGACCTATTAAGAAAGGGAAGAAGAACAAGAAGAAGAAAGTGAAGAAGGTGCATGTTCATGCTGGGACATCAGTGCAGGGCCAGACCAGAAAGATCAAGCCCGATAAGAGTCTATTCTACTGGCAAGCACCCTAGATTAGATAGTATGTCAGATATCTACTTATGGCACTATAGGCTAGGTCATATAAACAAGAACAGAATAAACAGGTTGACTCAAGAGGGAATCCTCGAAGTCAGTGATTATGAATCACTTCCAACCTGTGAGTCCTGTCTTCTTGGTAAAATGATCAAGTCATATTTTACTGGAAAAGGTGAGAGAGCTATTGAGCTCTTGGGCCTAGTACATACTAATGTATGCGGGCCCATGAGCACCAGTGGCAGAGGTGGATATTTCTACTTCATAACTTTCACGGATGATCTATCTCGATATGGATATGTCTATCTGATGAAACATAAGTCAGATTCATTTGAAATGTTCAAACGATTTCGAAGTGAAGTAGAAAAACAAACTGGGAAGAGTATTAAAACTCTTCGATCTGATCGAGGAGGAGAATACCTTTCTAGTGAGTTTCTCACATATCTAGGAGAGAATGAGATTCTCTCCCAATGGACTCCTCTAGGAACACCACAGCATAATGGTGTGTCTGAAAGGAGGAATCGGACTCTGTTAGACATGGTCCGATCCATTATGGGTTTTGCTAGCTTGCTGATATCTTTCTGGGGATATGTACTCGAATCAGTCTGTTATCTGTTAAATAGGGTTCTAAGTAAGTCTGTAATTAAGACTCCATATGAGATATGGACAGGACGTAAGCCAGCACTTTCACACCTTAGGGTCTGGGGGTGCCTGGCCTATGTCAAACGATTAGTCACAGACAAACTTACACCTAGGTCTGACAAATGCTCATTCATAGGGTACCTCAAAGAGACAAAAGGATATTTTTTCTACCATGCTGATGAACAAAAGGTGTTCGTCAGCCTTAAGGCAATTTTTTTAGAAAAAGAGTTCCTTGGTGAAGGAACCGTTGCCTCTAAGGTTGAACTTGATGAAGTTCAATAGGTAGAAGGACTGACACCAATAGCTGAACCTGAGTTGGATATGATTAGATCAGATCCATAGCCCAATGTACCTACACCATTAAGGTGATCCGGTAGAGTACCACATCAGTCGGACAGATACTATGGTTTCTTGGTCCGGGACGGTGATCCCATCGAACTTGATGAGAATAATAAGGATCCGATCTCCTATATGGATGCAATGCAGAGACCTGATTCTGAGAAATGGCTTGAAGCCATGAAATCCGAAATGGAGTCCATGAAGGTCAACGATGTTTGGACATTGGTTAACCCACCTGAAGGGGTTAAACCCATTGGGTGTAAATGGGTCTTCAAAAGGAAGAGGGGCGCAGATGGAAAGGTGGAGACCTATAAAGCCCGTCTGGTCACCAAGGGGTATGTCAACGTTATGGTATTGACTATGATGAGACATTTTCCCCTGTGGCAATGCTCAAATCCATTCAGATAATGTTTGCAATAGCTGCCCATCTGGATTATGAGATCTGGCAGATGGATGTAAAGACAGCTTTCCTGAATGGAGAGCTGACCGAAGAGGTTTATATGATACAACCTGAGGGGTTTACATCCACAGATGAGTCCAAGGTGTGCAAGCTTCAGAGATCCATTTATGGATTGAAGCAAGCTTCTCGGAGTTGGAACATGTGTTTTGATAAGGTGATCAAAACGTATGGCTTCATTAAGAATGGAGAAGAGCCCTGCATCTATAAATGGGCAAATGATCCAGTTGTGGTATTCCTTATCTTGTACGTGGATGACATTCTCTTAATCGAGAATGACATCCCTGCACTATAGGAAATAAAAGTTTGGTTGTCATCACAGTTCTCTATGAAGGACTTGGGTGAAGCATCCTACATCCTAGGGATGAAGATCTATAGGGACAGATCTAAAAAGATGCTTGGGTTATCCCAGTCCATGTACATAGACACTGTGCTGAAGAGGTTCAGCATAGAGAATTCCAAGAAGGGCTATCTATCGATAGGCCATGAAATTTCTCTCTCTAAGAAGGATTGTCCGATAACTCCTGAAGAGAGAGAGCGTATGAGTAGAGTCCCATATGTTTCAATCGTGGGATCTATCATGTACGCCATGACATGTACAAGACCAGATGTGGCATACTCACTAGGAGTAGTGAGTAGATACCAATCTGATCCTGGAAAAAATCATTGGAAAGTGGTTAAAGCCATCCTTAAGTATTTGAGAAATACTAAGGACCAATGGTTGGTTTATGATGAGTCAGATCTGAAACTTGTGGGGTTCACAGACTCTAGCTTTCAATCTGACCATGATGATAGTAGAAGCGTGATGGGTTATATTTTTACTCTGAATGGTGGAGCCATCTGCTGGAAGAGTTTCAAGCAGCATACTTTGGCAGACTCTGTTTGTGAAGCGGAGTACATCGCAGCATCGGATGCCGCAAAGGAAGCTATGTGGCTGAGAAAATTCATCAACGAGCTCGGAGTAGCACCCTCCCTCGATGGTCCGATCCTGCTCTACTGTGATAGCACTAGTGCTATAGCTCAGGCGAAGGAACCCAAAGCACATTAGCGGACGAAGCACATCTTGCACCGCTTCCACCTGGTCTGGAAGATCGTGGATCGAGATGACGTCAACCTTCAGAAGATCGACGGAAAGGAGAACCTGGCCAACCCCTTCACTAAAGCCCTAGAGATAAAGGAGTTCGACAACCACAAGTCGAAGATGGGTATTAGATACTGTGCTGAGTGGCTTTAGGACAAGTGGGAGTTGATGGGAAATGTGTCCCAAAAAGCCAATTGTCAAGCTGTTGACGGTTGAGCAACCAAGTATTGTAATTGATTTGTTAATAAATAAAATATATTTGGTATTTTCATCATAAGCTTTCATCTTCTAATAAACTCCGTTGTTATGATAAAGTCCTTAGGACTATTTAGATTCGATAAAGAGAAGATTTATCGATTAGTCCTTAAAACAGTTCACGATCAAATGATAGGCTGTTAATAAGGACGACAGCTTCTATCGAGCATAGGTCGCTGTAGGCCATATGGGTTGGTTGTCCTCTTAACCAAAGAGTGTGGAGACACTGGTATGGCATACAGGTGAGATGTACTGGTACATCATCATTGAACGTGACCAACTCCAGAGTATTCTGCTGTCGAGAATATCTCTGATGGGATATAGGTATAAGTGTCCCTTAGACCTGAGATCGCCTCAGTGACTTGCAAGCAACTCACTGTGCTTTGGTATTGGACTAACTGAATTTCTAATTTAAGGATGGAAGGCTTCTGGACACAGTCAAGTACTTGCAAAGTCAGAGTGTGATCGAGATGGGATTGACCACTCCAAGAGTTGGAGAAGAATGAGTCGCTGTATTTCAATTTAGCAAAACCTTAGTCAGGGTAATCCATCAGATAGATTTGATATTTTGAAATACAATGTGGACAACCTGATCAGAGTTGACAGTTAAACTCTGGGGTGTCCTATGATCATTTTAATCAAGGGGATGAATTATATGAAAACTATATCCACATGGGTTCTAAGGATGTTGTTCTACACATTCGACCTATCTGATTGTCGGGTACCATTGCTAGATGGTCATTTTGATTGGTACAAAAATTTATTCTTGTGCTACCAGCTTAGGTTCGGACCTATGAGGTCACACACATTAGAGTTCATGATCCGATCGGATGGTTGATCAATGATTAAGAATCGTTCTAGGGTTAAATGATCAATACGATTGACATTTAACCCAGTGCAAGTGTTGCAGGAAAATCGATTAGCAATTTGATTGCTAATTAGCTTAATTTGATTAAGCCAATGGGTTGAGATTAAGTCTTATTAAATATAATTTAATTAGATTTGGTTTGGGCTTGATTGGATCAAGTCCAATTGATTTATTGGATAAGCCGAGTGTAAGGAAAAACTAGACCTAGTTCAACTAGGACTTAGGTCAATCTAATTTTTAATTTGATTAGGAAATTAAATCATATTTAAATCTAATTTAATCTGATTAAATTAGATTCTTAATTGGGTTAAGACCTATTTTAATTAGGTTTATCTAATTTTGGTTTGATTTGATTTGAGAAACTAAATTAAAACAAGTCATAAGATAAAATCCTAGTAAGACTAGGATTCCACCTTGCGCCACATAAGCCTTCCCCACACCAATCTCCTCTTATTTTGTGCGACAAAAGCCCTCTTCCAGGTCTCTCCCATGTTCACAAAAGGTTTCCTCTCTTCTTTCTTACATGGAAGGTGGTTTGGATCAAATCAAAGAGGAATAAGTTTGGATTTCGAATTTTAAGAGATAGAGTTTTAGAAATCCAAAACTCTTTCAATTTTGCACCAAATTTATCCAAAATTTTTTTGGAATTTTTATGGCTTTTAGGGTACATATTATGCACCCTTTTCTGGTGATCCATGTATGAAAATAAAGAGGAGGTGCTCAAGAGTTGGGCGCCCCTTATCTTGCCATGTTTGGATAAGCCTTGACTAGGTATTTGACCTAGACAAGGACTCTATCATATCTCTCTGTATAAAATGGGTTTCTTCATAAAATTTTTGGAGAAGATAGAGATTTGAGAGACCTTTAGGCCATCCAAAAATCAAAGAGAAAGACATTTGGGTCATGGAGATATAATAGACTCAAGATAGGGTGTCTAGAGAGAAAAATGAGAAGAAGAGGGTCTTCTTCTAGGGTTGTTTATTTTCATATCTTTCCTCCCTCCATCTTGAGTTTCCTGAGAATGTCTCAGATCTAAAACTCCTCCTCCTACTTTTCATCTTTGGAAGAGTCTAAATCAAGAAGAAGGAGGCACCTGATCAACCATCAAAGAAGGATCAGCGCAGTACTAGCATACTGTGATGATTTCCTGAAGCAGGACTTCTGATCGAGATTCGTGGGCTCGTGTGGATGACTCCTAGAGGCCGGACATGTATGCGGCTTGCAACATCATCCTCAAGCCCGGATCAGCGAGGTTAGAACGTCTAACTTGCAAGGTAATAGATCTGATCTATTGTTTAATACATACATTAGATGTAGTATAGAAATATGTTGATATGATCAACATGTAGTTCATGCTGTATATATATATATTTTAATTTCTGATTTAATGCTATGTAATAATCATGTAATAGGATCTTAGATCTAAGTATTCTCTAGTTTTAGAAAATAAATTTTGATTTATTTTATTCTTCCGCTGTATGATCTTGAAAAAGTTTCAAGATCTAACCCTGAAACTCTAGATCTGGTTCCTTCATAGAGAGCCTTTTATTTTCATATGGGGCATCTCTTGGGTGTATTTTAAGGTGTCTAATTATGGGTGCAAGGGCTCCAATTATTGACGCCTAATAGACTTCCTAATGTAAGTTGGATAACTTAAGTTAATAGGAATCCTAATGCCAGTAGGACTTGTATTATAAGATTGAATAGGATTCAACCCTTATACCTATTTAAAGAAACCTCCCCTAAGATCCCTAGAGGATCCAAACCAACAGCCCCTCACACCCAAAGGCTCTCTCCACGCCCTCTCTTCCTCCTCTTTTCTCTTCTCTTGGGCGTTCTACACACCCTTCCCTTGGGATGCGTGTCCCAAGGTGTTCCATGCCCAAAAGAGTTTGGGTCCCTCTTTCTTACTAGTTTTTAGCATCTGGTAGTAGCACATATCAAGGAAAAACTCTAAAAAAGAGGAGAAGAAGAAGATTAAGAAGAAAGATCAAGTATTGATCGTGAACTAGGCTTCGTTCAGATTCAACAGGCTGAATTTTGGAGATTCAAAATTTAGATTATAGAGGGCTATTCCAAGCTAATCCTGAGTGGATACTCGTAGAGGTCAGATACTTGTACAGCTAATAGAGAGCCTTATCTCTTTCAGATCTAGATTTGAAGAAAGAGATTGCGAAATAGGTATGTGATTTGATCAAAATCTAAATTTCAGCATATATCAATTTCAGCATATGAAATAGATCTATGTAGTTTTATATTTTTATGTATGTAAAATTTAGATTAAAATTATTTTAATCTTATTCTTCACTGCGGTATTTAGAAAATTAAGTTTTGAAACACATTGCATGCTTCAAATCCTAAATTCCAATATAATAAACCCCATAGGTCTGGATAATAAATTTAGGGCCATGATGAGATCATGCCAGTGAAACTTAAATTTTTTATAGCCCTGACCTAAAATACTCCTAGTCATTGGTACATTGAGTCGGAGATCAATAATATCGGTAAGACTGGCATATCCTATGTATGCTCAGAAATGAGGGTGGTTGATCTCACAACCACTTGTGTGGTGACACTAATACAAGGATATGGGTGCTCATTAGAGAATGAGTTCACAGAATTGACCTATAAAAAAATATTAGATGGAGTCTTATTTACATGTCAACTGATGTTTCTCTAGTGGGAGTTGCGTAAGTGATCCTTTGACCTGAGATCACCATAGTATCTTGTGTACTTGGATCCATATTTTGGTCCACTTCTTAATTTGATTCTTTGATCTTTGTATGAGATGTTCTGAATATGGTGAAGAGTGCATGAAGGTTGTGAGTGATCAATAAAGAATCAGTCACTCCTAATAAGGAGAGCGAACATCCTATATGATCTCATGGATCGGTGATTTAGAAAGTTTTTGGCCAAAACAGGATGATAATTAGAAAAAGATTTTTAATATATCATCAACTGAATCATCACCTTCAGATCGAGATACATAATGATAAGTGATTGGATTTGACATATTTTCATACCCACAGCTCATCTGGGATATTGTTTGATTGAAGGATTGAATTACACGTGAACTTGCCACTGAAAGATATTTTGATAATTTTTTATCAAAATTTTAAATCTTTTGAATAGTCATGACACATTGTGAGACATCAATTTTGACTTATGGATTCATCAAAATTAAAAAAATTTAATTTTGAAATCAATTTGGAAGAGTCCAAGTTGATTGGGACTCTTCGGGTGACCTAATCTCATCAGATTAGGGTAAAGTCAAAAGTCTTGATCCACTGCTAGCTAAATTTGAAATCCAATAGGTCACATACTTTAAAATTTGGCCTTGGTCTAATCAAATTAGAGTTTAATATAAATTTTATGGGTTAATTAGATTGTTGCCCAGATATGAAGCCTAAGAGGGAGGGTGAATTGGGCCTTTTAAAATTTTTGTGATTAGTGCTCACAAGCAATGTGCTATACTTGAAGAGTGAGATGAATTGATTATCAAAGAAAAGAAAATCAATCACAATTAATTAATAAACAAGTATAGAGCATAAAAAAGAAAAGAAAGTATGCAAGTACCACAAACATAAGAGATTTATAGTGGTTCGGTGCTAGTCTTGTACCTACATCTACTCCCCAAGTCCCAACTTGAGAATTCAATCTACTAAAAAGATTTTTAAATATAACTCATCGAATAACATCAATTCTTGCTATCCAAATAAGAACACTTATTTTTCAGATATAAGCCAACCCACAAACTTTTTGATTTACGGGTTCGGATTAATCTTTTCGAGCTTTGGAACCCCCCAAAACTCAAACTTAATGTACAGCAGCAAATGATGAGTGTACAAAAATTTTAGCACAAACAACTCCTTAAATGAGCATAATAAAAATAATAAAAGTATAATACTCAGAAAATAAAAGCCTTTGTTGAACATCTTCAAATAATTGAAACTCTTGAATGCTACTAGAGAGTGGTTGGTATGCTGATTGAATACTTTTATCCTCTCTTTCTAGAGATTTCTTTCTCTTTCATGAATGTGAGCTTGAATATTTTATCTTTGTTTGATTTCTCACCTCTAGAGAGCATTTATAGTTCTCATTTAGACTTGAGAGTGTCTTAGTATCGGTTAAGAACCGTTGGAGTGTGTTTAATGTACAAAAAATGGGCTGAAAACTAACCGTTAAGAGTGTTCACCTAGAATGGATCGACCCATGGGTTGTCCCACTATGAATGGGTAGTCCCATGAGTTGCCTCATTTGGCCAGAAAGAAAATCAGACTCTCTATTTTGGTCTCACAGTCTTAAGGGTTGACCCATGGGTCATCCCACTATATGCCATAAGTCAAAACAGTACGTGCCAGCTACCCAATAAATAGAGATGATCCAGTTGGATCGTCCCATTTTGTTTCAATTCAGTTTTTTATATATTTAAGGTCTGAAACTTATCAAAATACTATCATATACTCTTACATGAATTTGAATTAATTTGATACTTCTAAAAGACTTCAAAAATATCTCTAACTTGTAGAAAATTCAATTTTGGCACCCTTGAAGGAGCTTTTCAAACTCAATATTTTGAATTACCTGAAACAACACCAAAAAATCTTCTAAGGATAAAAAACTCATTAGTAGTCCCCTCAAATAGTTTGTGATCATTAAAATCAATTCTTAGGATAACAATCTTTTCCTTTTTGATGATGACAAAATATTTAAGTGTTCACAAAGAGAAATCCATAAAGCTCAAAAGGTTGAATTTTTAAAGCACTCGTAAGTTAAGAACATACCAAAGGTTAAATACAAGTTATAGAGTATCATAAGTTTCACATCATTAGCAAGTTGTGATGTTTTAAATCATATGTTCTCATTTTTTTTGAAAAATTGCTTGTGAAATGTTAAAGTTTTGCCAAAAATTGTTTCAACCAGTAAAATTTTCTCCTTCTTATATGAGAAGACGAAAGTAACCATTTTCAAAAAATTCTTTCCCTTTCTTATATAAAAAGTAGCCATATTGGAAAAAAACTATAAAGACTCTTATATTTGTTATCAGAGTAAAAATGGTTTATAAAAACTCCTTTTTCTCTTTCTTATTTTTGCTACCAGAGCACAAAAACTCCTTCTTTCTCTCTTTCTTATTTTTGGTATCAGAGCAAAAATGGACGTATCAGAGCAAAGCAAAAATAGATGTATCAGAGCAAAAATGGATGTATCAGAGCAAAGCAAAAATGGACTACCTTCTCTCTCTTTTTGACATCATCAAAAATGGACTAGAGAGAGTTTATAAACAGTAAAATTTTAGTGAGTGAGAGAAGTAGGTTATGAGCTACGATTCTACATCAGGTATTAGATTAACTTTTAATTTAATAAACATTCATTCACATATAAACAAAAGTTAACCACATACAAGATGATAATAGATAACCTCATATATTAAGTATAATAAAATAAGAGGTTACAAAAGTCAAGTACATCTATTTAGTATAATGTGTTGGGAATTGTGTCCCAAAGTCAATCGTCAGCCTGTTGACGGTTGTGCTTATCGATGTAATTATATATAAATTATTAAATTAATAAATATTATTTAATTTTCTCATCATTGTGTACATCTCATTTTGAACTTCTATTATGTGATAAAGTTCTTAGGACTATTTGATTTGATATAGAAGGATATATCATTTAGTCCTTAAACTTTAAGTTCATGACCAAATGATATACTATTATTAGGATGATAGCTATATCAAGTATAGATCATTGTGTATCATATACATTAGTTGTCCTCTTAACCAAAGAGTATAGAGACACTGGTATGGCATGCAAGTGAGACATAGGAGTACATCTCACTGAACGTGATCAATTGCTGAGCACTCTGCTGTCAAGAGTAGCTCACGAAGGATATGGGTATAAATGTCCCTTCGACCTGAGATCACCACGATGACTTGCAAGAAACTCATTATGCTTTGGTGCCAGACTATTTAAATTTTTAATTCAATGATGAAAGATTTTTGAGCATAGTCAAGTATTTACAAAGTCGGTGTGTGAGCCAAGATGGAATTGACCCCTCCAAATAAGTAGGAGTTAATGTATCAGTATGTTTCAATTTAGTAAAATCTTAGCCAAAATAATCTATGTGATGAATTTTAAAAATTAAAGTATAATATGGATGACCATATCAGGGTTAGCAGTTAAACTCTAGGTCACCTTGAGCATTTGGATCAAAGGGATGAATTATACGATAACCATATGCTAATAGGTTCTTGAATGATGCTTTGCAATCTTTGGATCTATCCGGACGTCGGATATCGTTGCTAGACGATCACTTTGATTGGTAAAAGAAGATTAGTGTCATACTATCAGTTTAGATTCAAACCTATGGGGTCACACTGAAAAAAGTTTCTAACTAATCATATGGCTGATCAATGATTAAGAATCATTCTAGGGTAAAATAGTCAATTCGATTGATGATTAACCCTATGCAAAAGTTGCAATAAATTAATTCACTAATTATTAGTGCATTATGAAAAAATTGATTAGTAATTAGATTATTAATTAATTTAATTTGATTGAACATTAAGATTTGGATCGAATCTAATTGAATTGAATTCAATTTGATTTGACCCGATTAGGTTATGAGATGACCTAATCGCTGAGGGTGTTCGATTCCTGGTATGATTAGGATTTGAGCTCGATTAATTTTTGATTTGATTAAAATTTAATCAAATCTATTGGATATTTAATTATATTAGGTTTAATAGTCCAATTGGGTTTAACCTAATTTGGTTGGATTAAGAATCTAATTGGATGAGAAAAATAATTCAAATTTGAATCCCTTGCACCTCCTTTATCTATGCCCTCTTATTCTTCACATGAGAAATATTATATATGATTTTTTCTCATATCCAAAAGCCTTTCTCACATTCTCATCTGAGTCTTTTTGAATTAAAAATTGGTTGATTTAAATTTGAGTTCAAATTGGTTTGAATTTGAATAAAAATCTAGAGTCCAAATTGAGTTGGACTCTCTACTTCACACCACCACATTTCTCCATGTATAAAATATTTTTGTGTGATATTTTTTATACTATTCTAATGTTGGTTGACCCCTCTCTGGGTTCATAAGATAAAGATAAAGTTTAGTTCAAAATTTAATTCAAATTTATTTTGAATTGGTGATAAGGATCAACCAACACTTGAATTTGAACCAAAACTACCTTATCCTTATCTTTCTTGGGATGCCAACCTTAAAAGGGGATCAATTTTGTGCAAGATTAGAAATAATTTTTGGCATGAGAAATCTGAGAGAGGGGATATAAAAAGTTGAGAGTGGGTTGGGCTTCCGTGTATGAGAAACAGAGGAAGTATTCTTCCTCTCAAGCGTGAGCTATGGATTATAAGGTTTCATCTCTAGATTTTGTGAGAAGAAAAATATAAGAGTGAGTCTTGTCCAATCTTCCACACTACCACCTCCTCATAAAACATTATCTTCTGATCTGGAGGAGTCTGGGAGATCTGAAGAAAGGAGCTTAGATCAACCATTTAGAGCCTTCGATGTGAGCTAGTACTCCACGAAGGAAGATCCGATCAGATCTTTGAGTGGACGGTCTATAGAGGTCGGACAATATGTGTGATTGCTCAGCATTAGCAAGAGCTTTTTACCATACATACCAATAGTAGAGATCATCGATCCATGAAAAGATGATGAGTTCTGAACTCTACCGACATAATCTAAAATTTAGATCAGATTCAGGGCATCGATATGATCGATGCAGTTTTTTATTTTATATCAGATTGTATATGTAAATTTTAATTATAATAGATCTTTAATGGTAATTTAAATCTGATCTAAGATATATTTAGAAGATTAAAATATTTAATCTTTTATTATTCTACTATAAAATTTTAAAAATACATGCTTTGAACTATCCATTTTTTCTTCCGATGGTATCAGAGCAAGGTTTCTTATGACATTAATTTTTTACATATAATCTGATTTTAATTATTTAAATTAGATCTAAATAATTAATTTTGAATTTGAGTAGTATAGTAATCTAATTGGATAGATCTTCATGGCCATCTGGTCATAGGAGAAATCAAGATTTTACTATCTTATTTACCCATTCGATATAATCTCCTATGGCGTGTAGGGGTACTGTGTGATCTTTTTCATATTGATGAATAACAAAAAAAATTTTAAACTTTTATTTTAGATCTAAAATAATATATATTAGATCTGAAATGAGAGTCTTAATCATTAGATAATTGATTATAAAAATATTTTATAAAATTAAAAATTATTTTCAAATACTGAACCCGAACCCATAACAGCCTAAATTTTAATTGAGAATTAAGCAATCTAGATTTGAGAATCAAAGATCTAAGGCATTAATTTTATAACTCATGGGTTAATGGGTTAGCTTGAGTCAAGTCCATTTAACTAGGTTAGATCTAGGGTTAGAAATCATTGATAATAGATCATGTTACTAATTGATCAAATCTAATTAAAAATTAATTCTGATTGGATCAATTTCTTCTCTTGATCAATTTCAATAGATGTAGTTGGTCAAGTCCATATCTTTGATTAGACCAATATGGACTTTGATCGTAGCTCCGTAGTTGAATCTAAATCTATAAGTTGATCAAATTGAAAATGACTAACCAGTTAGTGTCTAAAGTAAGTATGGCAGCTTTGATTGGTGGTCATTAATTGGGAGCTACTCGCATAGATTGAGTCTATATTGAGTTAATGGCATATCCCTCCCATCGATCTCAATTATCTAGCCAACATGGTGAATCATGTTTTGATTAGATCACTTAATAATTAGATTTGACCTATGCTAAATAGAAAATCAGTGTGACTGATTTTGGTGCCCCTAGTTTGACTTATCTTGAGTCCTCTTCATGACTGGTGAAGTCAGTGGAAGGATTTATGACTGGTTGGCTGGACCAGCTTTTATCTAATCTTCTTTAATCTGACTTGGTGAAGTTAGTGGGATGATTAAGATTAACAGGTTAAGTCTTTTCTTATCTCTCAATTTAACTAATTAAATCATCTAAAATTATTAGGTCCCTAAAAATGAAATAGTTATGGTGATAACTAGATCATAGACTCCCATTAAGTTGGATGATAATGAGTCCAACAATTTAGATGATCATTGCAGGTGCCACACGCCTGGTGCTTATCTGGTTGTCGGAATTATCATTCGTAATATGTTGTTTTAGTTGTGTCTTTCTGATGATGGTTAGGTTGGCCGAGCCAGACTCAGGTCTGGTCATTCATTTGTTAGATACACTAAATTTTGGCATGTTAATGGTTGGACCTATCTAGAACTTTCAGTGGAGGCACCACACGCCTACTGAAGAGGTATCTGGGATAAAATTGACACTAGAAATTATTTGATGAAATAATTGGTTAAGAATCTAACCATGGGTACACAAAGATTGGCCGAGCCATACTCGGACCCATATGCAGTCTATGTGGATTCTAGTACCCACTAAAAAATTAGTGTCATTCTTCGAATTGAAGGTAGAGGCTATTAATTCGAATAAAATAGTAGAAAAACTTTTAGACTAAAATCTATATCTTTAAGCTTAATCAATTCATATACTAATTAGGTTTTGATATTTTTTTTGCAGTTATAGCAACCACCATGTCGCTCCGATCACTATTAGATAGTGATAAATTAATGGGATCAAATTTTGATAGCTGGTATCGAAAGCTCAAAATTATCCTAGAGCACGAACGGATCTTGTATATGTTAACTAATCCAACACCCGAAGAGACAGCTCCAAATGCACGTAGCCCGATCAGAGACATTTATCAGAAGTGAATTAATGATCGAACTATGGTTCATTATATTATGCTGGTGGCGATGAATGATGAGTTTAGCCATCATTTCGAGAATGCTCAGCCACAGGATATGTTGCAAATGTTTAACAAATCTTTTGGCACACTCGACGATATTGAGAGGCACAAAGACTAGTTATGTCATCTTCAATGCTCGAATGAGGGAAGGAGCATCAGTCACTGATCATGCATTGTACATGATCGAGATGATTGAGCACCTAAGCAAACTCAGCTTTCTCTTGCATGAGCAATTGGGAAAAGATGCTCTTCTGAACTCTCTACCCAAGTCCTACCTCCCTTTCCTTACTCATTTTTGAATGATAAAGCCTGCAGTTAACTATCATGGTTTGCTGGAATTGCTGCAAAACTTTGAGAAGGATCAGTAGCTCCAAAAGGAGTCGGTGAATATTTTGGAAGGATCTTCTTCTAGATGTCGATCCTTAAAGTAAGGAAAGAAGAACAAAAAGAACAAGAAAAGGGTGCAAAGTGCTGGGGCACCCAAGCCCAGTTAGACCAAGAAATTCAAATCCGACCAGAGTCAGACAGAATGCTTCTAGTGCAAGAAGCAAGGGCATTGGAAAAGGAATTGACCTCAATACATTGCCTCTCAGATTTCGAGCAGGTCGAGAAAAAAGCAAGTTATTGCTGGATAAGTTAATTATATGATATCAGCTTATAATTTCTCAATTTGTGATTCTACTACCTGGGTATTAGATACTGAAAGCTCTTTTAATATTTGCAATTCGTTACAGAGTCTACAGGTCAGTAAGAGATTTGAAGAAGATGAAAGATCCCTTAATGTTGGAGATAGAAGATCAATTTCAGTTCTAGTATTAGGGATTATTAAGCTTGTATTCAAGTCTAATGTAATTGTTCTAAGTGAATGTCACTTTTGTCCTTCTTTTTTATTGAATATTATTTCTGTAGGCCTTTTGGCCATGTACAATTTTAAAATTTTAATAAAAAGAAATAATTTTAATATCATTATGAATGGTATTAATATGATGAATGGACAGCTGAACAATGAAATTTATATATTATCACAATCTGTTAGTGTAATATACACATCCAATAAATATTCTAGAATTAGTGATGTCTCCAATATCTATCTTTGGCATTGTAGGTTAGGTCATGATAACAAGAATAGAATAAATAGGTTGACACAAGAGAGAATCTTCAAAGTCAGTGATTATGAATCACTCCCAACCTGTGAGTCCTGTCTTCTTGAAAAAATGACCAAATCACTTTTTACTAAAAAAATGAGCGAGTTAGTGAAGTTCTAGGTCTGATACATACTAATGTATGTGAACCAATGAACACTAGTGCCAGAAGTGAATATTATTATTTCATTACATTTACAAACGACCTATCGAGGTGTGGGCATGTCTACTTAATGACACATAAGTCAGACATTTGAAATGTTCAAATATTTTCGTAATGAAGTAAAAAAATAAACTGAAAAGAGTATTAAAACTCTTCGATCCATCGAGGAGGAGAATATCTCTCCAGTGAGTTTTTGACATACTTTGAAAAGAATGGGATTCTCTCTCAATGGACTCCTCCTGAAACACCACAGCATAATGGTGTATTGGAAAGGAGGAATCGAATCCTATTGGACATGATTCAATCCATGATGGGCTTTGCGAGTCTATCGATTTTTTTTTTGAAGATACACACTCGAGTCGACTTGTTATATTTTAAATAAAATTTTGAGTAAGTCTATAAGTAAAATATTATATGAGATGTGGACAGGATGTAAGTTAGCACTCTCTCACCTTAGAGTTTGGAGATGTCCGGCTTATGTCAAATATTTGAGAATTGACAAGCTTGGACCTAAATCTGACAAATATCTATTTGTAGGATACCGAAAAGAGACCAAAGGATATTACTTCTACCTTGATGATGAATAGAAAGTGCTCATCAGTAATAGGACAATCTTTTTAGAAAAGAAGTTTCATGGTGAAAGAACTAATGCCTCAAAGATTAAATTTGATGAAGTTCGATCGGTAGAAGAATTGACACAATCTAGTAAATCTACAGAGTCGGACTTGATTAGATCAAATTTGGAACCTATTATAGAAATATCTTTAAAAAAATCTGATAGAGTACCGCATCAACCAGATAGATACTATGATTTTTTAGTCTGGAATGGAGATCCAGTTGAACTCGATGAGAATAATGAAGATTCGATCACCTATATGAATACGATGCAAAGGTCTGACTCTGATAAGTGGCTAGAAGCCATAAAATCCAAAATAGAGTCCATGAAAATCAATAATGTATAGACATTGGTTGATCCACTTGAAGGGATAAAATCCGTAGGGTGTAAGTGGATCTTCAAAAAGAAGAGGGCATAGATAGAAAGGTGTAGATCTATAAAGATCATCCGGATTGCCAAGGATTACCGTCAGCATTATGGTATTGACTATGATAAAATATTTTCTCTTGTGGCAATGCTCAAGTCTATTCAGATTATGCTTGCGATAGCAGCACATCTGGACTATAAAATCTGATAAATGGATGTCAAAATAGCCTTCCTAAATGGAGAGCTAGAAGAAGAGGTGTATATGATACAACCTAAAAGTTTCATATCCACAAATGAGTCTAAGGTGTGCAAGCTTCAAAGATCCATCTATGGACTTAAGCAAGCATCTCGGAGTTGAAATATGCATTTTGATAAAGTGATCAAAATGTATGGCTTCATTAAGAATGGAGAGAAATCCTGCATATATAAATGGGTTAGTAACTCTGTGGTAGTGTTTCTTATTTTGTATGTTGATAACATTCTCTTAATCAGAAATGACATTCCTACATTACAGAGAATAAAAGTTTGATTGTCATCACAGTTCTCTATGAAAGACTTGGGAGAAGCATCCTTCATCCTTGGAATGAAGATCTATAGAGATAGATCTAAAAGGTTGCTTGGATTATCTCAGTCGACGTACATTGATACTATGCTGAAAAGATTCAGTATGAAGAATTTCAAAAAAGGCTATCTTTCGATAGGCTAAGAAATTTCTCTCTCGAAGAGTGATTATCCGATAACTCCTCAAGAGAGAGAGAGCGTATGAGTAGAACTTCATATGCTTCGGTAGTGGGATCTATTATGTATGCCATGACATGTACGTGATGGAACGTGGCATACTCATTAGGAGTAGTGAGCAAATACCAGTCCGATCCAGATGAGAATCATGGAAGGTCATAAAGAACATCCTTAAGTATTTGACAAATACTAAGGATCTGTGGCATATCTATGGAGAATCCAACTTAAAACTTGTGGAGATTACAAACTCCAATTTTCAGTCAGATCATGATGACAACAGGAGCATATTAGGATATATTTATACCCTGAACGATGAAGCAATCTACTGAAAAAGTTTCAAGCAGCACACTGTAGCTAACTCTACTTGTGAGGTGAAATATATCGCGGCATTCGATGTTGCAAAGAAAGCTGTGTGGTTATAAAAGTTCATTAACGAGTTTGGAGTGGCACCTTCTCTTGATGGCCCTATCTTGTTGTACTGTGATAGTATTGGTGCCATTGCTCAAGCGAACCAAGCACATTCTGCACTGCTACCATCTGGTTCAAGAGATTGTGAATCGAGGTGATATCGAGCTTCAGAAGATTGACAGAAAGAAGAATCTGGCTGATCCATTTACTAAAGCCCTCAATGTCAAGGAGTTTGAAGACTACAAATCAAACATGCGTATTCGATATTGTACCGATTGGTTTTAGTCTAAGTGGGAGTTGTTGAAAATTGTGTCTCAAAGTCAATCGTCAATCTGTTGATGGTTGTACTTATAATTATAATTATATATAAATTATGAAATTAATAAATATTATTTAATTTTTTCATCATTGTGTACATCTCATTTTGAACTCCTGTTATGTGATGAAATCCTTAGGACTATTTGATTTAATATAAGAGGATATATCGTTTAATCTTTAAATCTTAAGTTCATGACCAAATAATATACTATTATTAGGATGATAGCTATATCAAGTATAGATCATTGTGTATCATGTATGTTGGTTATCCTCTTAACCAAGGAGTATGGAGACACTGGCATGGCATACAAGTAATATGTAGAAGTATATCTTACTGAACATGACCAATTGCTAAGCATTTTACTGTCAAGAGTAGCTCACGAAGGATATGAGTATAAGTATCCCTCCGACCTGAGATCACCACGGTGACTTACAAGCAACTCACTATACTTTGGTGCCGGACTACCTAAATTTTTAATTCAATGATGAAAGATTTTTGGGCATAGTCAAGTACTTGCAAAGTCGGTGTGTGAGTCAAGATGAAATTGACCCCTCTGAATAAGTAAGAGTTAATGTATTTGTGTGTTTCAATTTAGTAAAATCTTGATCGAGATAATCCATGTGATGGATTTTAAAAATTAAAATATAATGTGAATGACCATATCAGGGTTGGCAGTTAAATCTTAGGTCACCTTGAGTATTTGAGTCAAAGGGATGAATTATACGATAACCATATGTCAATAGGTTCTTGAATGATGCTTTGCAATCTTTCAACCTATCCAGATGTCAAAAATCATTTCTAGATAGTCACTTTGATTGATATAGAAAGATTATTTTTATACTATCAGTTTAGGTTCAAACCTATGGGGTCACACTCAAAAAAGTTTCTGACTGATCATATGGCTGATCAACGATTAAGAATTATTCTAGGATAAAACAGTCAATTTGATTCATGATTAACCCTATACAAAAGTTGTAATAAATCAATTCGTTAATTGTTGATGAGTTATGAGAGAATTAATTAGTAATTAGATTTCTAATTAATTTAATTTTATTGAACATTAAGGTTTGGATCGAATCTAATTGAATTGGATTTAATTTAGTTTGACCTGATTAGGTTATGAGATGACCTAATCGCTAAGGGTGTTCGATTCCTAATATGATCATGACTTGAGCTCGATTAATTTTTGATTTGATTAAGATTTGATCAAAGCTATTTGCTACCTAATTATATTGGGTTTAATGGTTCAATTGGGTTTAACCTAATTTGGTTGGATTAAGAATCTAATTGGATGAGAAAAATAATTCGAATTCGAATCCCTTGTGCCTCCTTTATCTGCATCCTTTTATTCTTCACATGAAAAATATTTTATATAATTTTTTTCTATGCTCAAAAGCCTTTCTCATATTCTCATCTGAATCTTTTTGAATTAAAAATTGATTGATTTCAATTTGAGTTCAAATTGGTTTGAATTTGAATGAAGACCTAGAGTCCAAATTGAGTTGAACTCTCTTCTTCACGCCACCATATTTCTCCATACATAAAGTATTTTTGTATAAGATTTGTTGCTTCATTCTAATGTTGGTAGATCCTTCTCTAAGTTTATAAGATAAGGATAAAATTTGATTCAAAATTTAATTCAAATTTGATTTGAATTGATGATAAAGATCAACCAACACTTGAATTTGAACCGAAACTACCTTATTCTTATCCTTTTCCTCCATGGGATGCCAACTTTAAAAGGAAATCAATTTTGTGTGAGATTAGCAGTGACTTTTGGCATAAAAAATTTGAGAGAGGTGACATAAAAAGTTGAGAGTGGGTTGGGCTTCCGTGCATGAGAAACATAGGAAGTATTTTTTCTCTCAAACATGAGCTGTGGGTTCAAGGGTTTCATCTCTAGGTTTTGTGAGAAGAAAAATATAAGAGTGAGTCTTGTCCAATCTTCTACACCATCACCTCCTCGTAAAGCTTCAATTTTTGATCTAGAGGAGTCCAGGAGATCCGATGAAAGGAGCTTGGATCAGCCATCCAAAGCCTTCGACATGAGCTAGCACTCTCATGAAGGAAGATCTGATCAGAGCTTCAAGTGGACGATCTGTAGAGGTCGGATGATCTGTGCAGCTACTCGACATCAGCGACAGCTTTGTACCATGCTTACCAGTAGTGGAGATCATCAATCCATAAAAAGATGATGAGTTCTGAACTCTACCGATATAATCTAAAAGTTAGACCAGATTCAGGGCATCGATATGATCAATGCAGTTTTTTATTTTATATCAGATTTTATATATAATTTTTTTATGTCATAGATCCTTAATGATAGTTTAGATCTGATCTAAGATATATTTAGAAGATTAAAATATTTAATTTTTTATTATTTTATTATAAAATTTTAAAAATACATGCTTTGAATTATCCATTTTTCCTTCATAATGATCAAGTCGTAATACATATTTATGAACATAAGATTCTCATACATTCAATAAAATATAACAACTAAAACAAAATACAACAACTAAGTAATATGAGACCTAAATAGCTAATACAAAATGATCAGATCAGGGAGAATGGGCATCGAGCTAATGATCAAAGCAAACTAAGTGAATAACTCTGAAATAGAATCAGCCTTGGCCTCGACTGGATGGTCTAGTTTGAGTAGAAGAGGTCGGGGGATGGAAGGTGATAGGTTGCACTGGATACGAAGGATCTGGACTGAAGTCGAGTCTTAATGGCATCTAGTTGAGACAGGAATCCTCTCGCTGAAACTCTGAGCCCTTCAAGATCAAAAGAAACAAAGTCCCTCGAGTCTCTAATATCAACCTGGATTAGCTCAAGTATCGATCGAAGCAGGCTATGGAGTCTTCTCTCTACATCTCGAGCAAGATCAGCTAACTGAGGTGAAGAACTAGTCGATGTGCTCACTCCTATTGACAGTGAATCTAGGATCAGTCTGATCTCCCTCTCTATATCAAAGAGTCTACCACTAAACCTGAGCATAGAGCTCTCCACACTCTCCAATCTGGAGCTCAGGTCAGTCAATAGCTGTACCAAAGAAAAAATATGTGGCACGACTGAGAGATCTGATGAGGAAGCAGAAAAAGAGCTTGATTAAGGAGGGTGATACATCTACTGGTGGATCTGCTGCTGACACTGCTGAAACTGCCGAAGCTGCTGAAGGATCTGCTCTTGGAACTGCTATTACTGGATGGAAAGAATGCCTACAACCTGCTCAGCTAGCAATCCCATCTTTTCCTCCCCTAATCTAAGTGATGATGGCACGGCACAGCTCGTAGATGGGAGTGCACTAATAGAAGGTCTTGCCTCAGACTCCGATACAAAGTGAACATTAGGGCTTGGCCTGGGCTCAGGTGGTGATGAGAGACCCTCCCCCTCAGCACGCTACTCCTCCTCCTCAACTACAGCACCTCGACCCTTGGTCCAACGACCATCTACTCTAGTGAATCCCATACATCGAAGGGAGTGGTTGTTGTAGGTGTCAGTGTATAGCAATCTGCACACAGCCTCTCTCTCAAAACTCACACCAGACTGTCTAAAAATAACTGTCAGTGTCATTCCATGGGGCAAAGAAGCCTTGGATCTATTCAAGGCTTCCCTCATGGCATCAATCATCCGAAATGAAAGATTCAGTGGAGACTCAAAAACTACATGATGCATCAAACAAATATCCCGATCAATCATCAAGTTATTTCTTCCCCCTCTGGGGAAGAAGATCCTAGAAACCATGTGGTGGAGCAGTCTATCTCCACACTCAAATCTTTAGCCTCAATTTTCATGAATCTCTCAACATCATCTTTCCCTAAAATGGTCCTAAGCCCGTCCTCTTTCCTTGGAAGCTTATCAAGACAACTTTCTTTACAGGGCATTTGAAGTAATCTATCCAACCTAGGAGCATTTAGGATAATTTCAACACCCTTTACTGCTGATCTTAGAATTCTATCAAAGAATACTAGATTTGAATAAAACTCCTTAACCAGATCAATGTACATAGGCTCAGATAGACTATAGAAAAATCTTCACCCTTGTTTCATTAACTTTTCACCAATTGAAAAATCATCACTCCTCAAGAATTGGAAATCTATATTTCTTTCCAAGGCAACCTTTTTTGCAGAGAGAGGGATCTTACTTGGAGTTATGGGAGGAGAGGCTTGACAGGAACTTGAGCAACACTCTTTCTTCTTTCTTCAGCTTCCAATGGCCTCACTAACTTCCTTCTTTGGGGTAGCCCCATCATGGAAGCCATTGTTCCAATGAGGGCTAGAGAATAGTTCAAGAGAGCAATGGAGGGTGAAAGATAGATGGGAATGAAGAGGAGTAAGGAGTTTGTTTGGGGTTTTTGAGATGCGGGTTTAAAGGTTTGGTAGAGAGCAAGAAAAAAGAAGAGAGGGATTTGGTCAAAGATAGGTCGAGAGGAAGTATCTACCTGAGATTTTAAGATAGAAACAAGAGACTTTTTGGGGGATAAAGGGTTGGATTTAGGAGAACGTGATGGAAAAAGTGCAGGGTTTCATACATGAATTTTAAAATATTTTTGAAGTGTAACGTAGTGGAATATGTAAATTAAACAATTTAATCTATAAATGCATATAATCAGATTAGTAAATCCTACAACTAGGACCTATAACATGTCATATTACATTTATAAGTCAGAAAATAAAAGCTTTGGTATTGATCAAATCAACACCCTAAATCTAAAATAGTTTTAGATCTAAAACCTAGATCACATCTAGGTAAAAGAAGAGATCAGATCTCTTACCTTCACGCAGATCAAAAACTCCACAGTTGATTTTCTTTATCACCTTTGGAGCCGTACATGCGTCCAGCATCTACAGAAGATCCACATGAGGCTGCAACAAAATCAGAGGTTCGTTGAATGAATATCCGCTCGAAGTGCTAGCTTCTTGCGGATTCCGTCGGATGGTTAATCTAAAAATATTTTTCAGATCTCTTGAACATTCCAAGAGATGAAGAATATGAAGAAGAACGAGGGAGAAATCAAACCCTCGGACCTCCCCAAAATCAGAAATAATATATAATAGAAAATGTCCTAAGAGAAGACAGATCTTCTCTTTCAGGACATCAACGATTGATGTCTTGAGAATATCTCTATGCTAGGACATGAGGAGACCTTCTCTAGATATTTTTTAAACTTTCAGATCATATGTTATCTAATTTTTCTCATGAAAAAATCTCTTGATTGATGGAGAAGAAGGGTTCTAAAAGAAACCTCAAGAGATGACCTTCTTTTCTTCTTCTTCTCTCATCAAGACATAATCAGATCATGTCCAAAATCAGATCACTATGCCCTAACTCATTGGAGCATAGGTCCACCATGCCATCCCACTTTCTCTCTCAGATTTTTATCACATAAAAATCACAAAAATAAAGAGAAAATAAACTAAAAAAAAAATAATAAGAGAAGACAATCTTCTCTCTTACCTTTTGTCTCTACAAGACATCAACTTTTGATGTCTTGATGTCTTGATAGAAGACTCTCCTCTAAGGAAATTGGCACCTCAAAACACCCATGCCATCCTTTTACTTCTCTACCTTTTCTATTGAAAAACCACAGATTTCTTACTCCCACCTACTATCATATAGGAGGCACCACTAGATAAGGTAGAATAGGTCAAATGACCTAGTCAAACAAGGAAACCATGGGGTGTCCAACTCTTGGATGCCCCTTCCCTTATTATCTATGTGGAGATCAAGAAACCATGCACAAAAGAGGTGACAAAAAGAAAAGGTAGGCATGGAGAAAGTTGGCCCAAGAGAGGGGAGAAGAGTTTTTGTCAAGAGAGACTTTTTCAAAAGAAATAAACCCAAACTACTTTCCATAATGAACCAAATCAAATCTGATTCAAATCTCTAGAATAAGTGGTGTGAGATTACATTCCTTAGATGTGGATATCACAGAAAAAATATCTGAAAATAAATGTGGATGTGGGCTTTCTTAGGTGGCGCAAGGGAGAAGATGGAATCCTAGTCTAACTAGGATTCTCATGTAGACTAGGTCAAACTCTTTGAACCCAATCCAGATTAATTGCAACCTAATTAAGGGTGATCTTAGTTCAACTAGGAGTCTAATTAAATCAAATTAAATCATATTTAATTTTGATTTAAATTCTAACTTAATTAGAAATTAGGTGCATACAAGTCCTAGTCGAATAGGGACTTGTTCTTCCTTGTAACTAGCTTATCCAATAAACCAATTAGACTTGATCCAATTAAGTCCAAACTAATTTTAATTGAATTAAATTTAATTAGACTTGATCTCAGCCCAATTGCTCAATCAGATTGAGCTAATTAGCAATCTAATTGCTAATTGATCCTCCTACAATACTTGCATTAGGTCAAACATCAATCACATTGATCGTTTAACCATAGAATGATTCTCAATCATTGATTAACCATCTGATTTGATTACAACCTCTTTTGTGTGTAATCCTATAGGTTCAAACCTAAGTCAGTAGCATAGAAACCAATTTTTGTACCAGTCGAAGTAACCATCTAGCAATGATTCCCGACATCCGGATAGGTCGAATGTATGCAAAGCAACATTCTAAAAATCCTGACCCATGGTTACCGAATAATTCATCCCTTTGATCAATAATGCTCAAGATGACTTTGATTATGCTGTCAATACTCATACAAGTCATCATCTATTGTGTCTCAAAATTATGCAAATCTCGTGACTCCTCACGAGGATTATCTAGGCCTAGGTTTTGCTAAATTGAAACACAGCGAGACATTCTCTTCTTGAAATTAATCAGGAGTGGTCAATCCCATCTTGACTCATACACTGACTTCACAAGTACTTGACTGTACCTAAAAACTTTTCGAACCTATATTAAAAATAACCTAGTCAGTTCGGCACCAAAGTATAGTGAGTTACTTGCAAGTCACCGTGGTGATCTCAGATCGGAGGGTCACTTATACCCATTGGCCTTAGCTAGCTACTCTTGACAGTAGAGTGTTACATTGGTTACGTTCAATGCAGATATACTCCTACATCTCATCTGGATGCCATACTAGTGTCTTCACCACTTGGTTACGAGGATAACCAATGCATATGGCATACAGTGACCTACACTTGATAAGTTATCATCTTTATTAATAACTTACCATTTGATCATGAATAATTTAAGAACCATCTGATAAATCCTCCTTTATCGATTGATTGTGGTTCTAAGAATTTTATCATAATTTAGGAGTTTATTTAAGGAAGATAGAACTTTTATGATGAACCTGCCAAATAACTATTATTATTAGATAATTCATATACTAATTTCAATCATCTACCACTTAGATGATTGGCTTTAGGATATATTTCCCAATAGAATGTGGTCGGTGGGGAGCTTAGAGTAGGGTTTTGGTTTGGGATGAAGAGAGGAGGAAGAAGAATAGTGAATGAGTCGGCTCATTTAGGATTTAAGCAAAGAATTTAAGCGGATCATCCCACATGAAAGCCTTTTGCCCGATCAATTGGGATGTCCCATGGGTCATCCCATCCAGGATAGGTTTAGGCAATGAGAAAAATAATTAAAAAATGAGCAAAAAATCTAAAGAAAAAATTTGAAAAAACTTGTATCGACTTGAGATGAACATGTAGAGTTCAAGTAAATTTTGCTATGATTCTTGACAGAAAATTTCAATGGAAACAAAAAAATCCGAGATCATATCTAAATAACTCTGATAATTTTTAATTGACTTGAAATAACCCTCAAAAAAGATAGATGCCTTCGAAAATTAAGATTATGAAGTCAAAAAATTTTGGATAGATTTTGAGAGAGAAATTATGATGAGGGATCAAGCAAAAAGATCTAAGATGCCTAATTCCCTTCTAATTGCACAAAATCTATCTTCATTTAAAGCTTTAGTGAATATGTTAGCTAATTATTTTTTAGTATTTATATATTCAAGTGTTACATCATTGTTTTGAATATGTTCTCTTATAAAGTGATGTCTAATTTTAATATGTTTAGACCTAGAGTGTTGGATTGGGTTCTTAGTCAAACTAATAGCACTAGTATTATCACATCTTATGGAAATATCTTTAAGTTCAATTCCAAAATCTATGAGCTACTGCTTAATCCACAAGATTTGAGCACAGCAACTTCCGACTGCAATATACTCAGCCTCGGTCATAGACAATACTACCGAATTTTGTTTTTTGCTAAATCAAGAGATTAAGTTCACTCCTAAAAATTGATAAGTTCTACTAGTATGTTTTCTATCTAATCTACATCCAGCAAAATCTGAATCTGAGTAACCTATTAAATCAATAAAAGATTGCTTAGAAAACTAAAATCCTAGATTTTATGTTCTTTTAGGTATTTGAAAACTTTTTTAATAGCATTTAAGTAAGATTCCTTAGGGTTTGAATGAAATCTAACATACATATATACACTGAATATTATATCAGGTCTACTAGCAGTAAGATATAATAAAGAACCTATCATACCTCTATAAAGCTTTGAATCAACAATTTTGTCATGTTCATCCTTATCTAATTTACAGAAAGTGGTCATAGGAGTACTTACACTTTTGGAGCTCTCTATCTCAAATTTCTTTAATAGTTCTCTTGTGTACTTACTTTGAGTGATAGAGATTTCTTTCTTCATTTGCTTGATCTGGAGTCCAAGAAAGAAAGTGAGTTCTCCCATCATGCTCATCTTAAACTCTGCCTACATAAGCTTGACAAATTCTCGATATAAAGCTTCATTAGTAGATCCAAATATAATATCATCAACATATATTTGTATAACTAATATTTTTTCATCTTTTTTTTATAAAAAAAATTGTATCTACTTTTTTTTCTTGAAAAATTATTTTCTAATAAGAACTTACTTAATCTTTCATACCAAGCCCTAGGGGTTTGTTTTAAACCATAGAAGGCTTTATTTAATTTAAATACATGATCTGGATATTTATGATTTTCAAAGCTTGGAGGTTGCTCTACATATTCTTTTTTAGCAATATAACTATTTAGAAAAGTATTTTTAATATCTATTTAAAATAATTTAAAATTTATGAAATATGTATAAGCAAGCAGCACTCTTTTGGCTTCTAGTCTAGCAACAGATGTAAATATTTCATCAAAATCAATTTTTCCTATTGATTATATCCTTTAGCAACTAATCTTACTTTATTTCTGATTACATTACCATCTTGATCTAATTTATTCCTATATATCTATTTTGTTTCAATTATTGGATAATTTTTAGATCTAGCAACAAGAGTCCATACATTATTTCTTTCAAACTAATTTAACTCTTCTTGCATAGCATTTATCCAGTTAAGGTCCTGTTCAGCTTCTTCTATTATTTTAGGTTCTAGGTGTGAAACAAAAGCTACATAATTATATACATCTCTAAGAGAGGATCAAGTTCTTACCCCTTGTGCTGAATCACCAATGATTAATTCTTTGGGGTGATTATGGACATACCTCCATTCTTTTGAAAGATTACTTGTATCTTAAGATTGTTCTTGAATGTTTTGATCATTGATACTCTCATCCTCATATTTTTCTCTCAACTGGTCTTCGTTTTGCTTATTTGAGTCATTGATGGTGAGCACTTTCATTTTTTCTTTTATGATATTTGCATCATCAGCACCTTCTCTCTTTTTTGATGGAAGATCATTAGTCTCATCAAAATTACATAAATTGACTTTTCCACTACTAGTGTTCTTTTATTGAAAACTCTAAAAGCTTTGCTAGAAGTAGAATGGCCATGAAAGATAGCTTCATCAGATTTAGCATCAAATTTACCTAAGCTATCTTTATCATTATTTAAAAAAAAGCAACGGCAACCAAAAATATAAAAATATCCTATGTTAGGTTTTCTACCTTTTAATAATTCATAAGGTATTTTTTTTTTAAAATTGGTCTTATTAAATCATGGTTTAAGATGTAATATGCTGTGTTGATTGCTTCTGTCTAAAAATATTTTGAGAGCTTGCTCTTATATAGCATAGTACGGACTATTTTTTTAAGAGTTTTATTTTTTTTTTCTACTACTCTATTTTGTTGGGATGTTCTAGATGCTAAAAAATTATGATCTATACTTTTTTTATCATAAAATTTTTTAAAATTTTTATTTTTAAATTCAATATCATGGTCACTATGAATTGAAACAATTGATAAACCTTTTTTATTTGAAACTTTTCGATAAAACTTAGAAAATACTGAAAATATTTCATCTTTAGATGCTAAAAATAAGATCTAAGTGAATCATGAGAAATCATCAATAATCACAAAATCGTATCTTTTATCTCCTAGGCTAGTTATCCTTATTGGACCAAACAAATCCATATGTAAAAGTTTTAAAGGTTTAGAAGTTGAAACAATATTCTTAGGTTTGAAAGAAACTCTTATTTGTTTATCTAATTGACATGCATCACAAATTTTATCTTTGTCAAAATTTATTTTTGACAAACCATAAACCAAATTCTTTTTAATAATTTTAGATAGTATGTGCATACTAATATGTGCAAATCTACGATGCCAAAGCTAACTAGTCTCATTGATTTTAGCATTCATGGCCACAAGATATTGCATGTTTTGTATGAAAAGATTATCCAAATCTATATGTAAATATTGTCAGGCCTATGTCCAATGAATCTAGTGCTATCATCAAAAGGACTAGTTACAATACACATGGATGATTCAAAAACTACTTTATAACCTTTATCGTATAATTGACTAATGCTTAAAAGGTTATGCTTAAGACCATCTACAAGCAAAATATTTTCAATACAAATGGAGGAAGTTATACCGATGTTACCTATACCGATGATTTTTTCTTTGCTATTATCTCCAAAAGTGACCATCCCTCTATTTTTGGCTTCCAACATGATGAATTGAGACTCATCATCGATCATGTGTCTTAAGCATCCACTATCAAGATACCACTTTTGCTTTGTTGCTTGGGATGCAAGACACACCTGCACACCTAAAATCAAGTTTTAACTTTAGATACCCAAGCTAACTTGGATCCTTCAGGGTTAGTTGTTGGGAATTGTATCCCAAAATTAATTATCAATCTGTTGGCGGTTGTACTTATCATTATAATTTTATATGAATTATTGAATTAATAAATATTATTTAATTTTTTCATCACTGTGTACATCTCATTTTGAACTCCTGTTATATGATGAAGTCCCCTTAGGACTATTTAATTCAATATAGAAGGATATATCATTTAGTCCTTAAACCTTAAGTTCATGACCAAATGATATACTATTATTAGGATGATAGCTATATCAAGTATAGATCGTTGCATGCCATGTACATTGGTTATCCTCTTAATCAAGGAGTGTAGAGACACTGGCATGGCATGCAAGTAAAACATAGAAGTACATCTCACTGAACGTGATCAATTACTGAGCACTCTACTATCAAAAGTAGCTCACGAAGGATATGGGTATAAGTGTCCCTCTGACCTGAGATCACTATGGCAACTTGCAAGCAACTCACTATGCTTTGATGCTAAACTATCTAAATTTTTAATTTAGTAATAAAAAATTTTTGGACATAGACAAGCACTTATAAAGTTGGTGTGTGAGTCAAGATAGAATTGATCCCTCTAAATAAGTAAGAGTTAATGTATCAGTATATTTCAATTCAATAAAATCTTGATCGGAATAATTCATGTGATAAATTTTAAAAATTAAAATATAATGTGGATGACCTATCAGGATGGGCAGTTAAACCCTAGGTCACCTTGAGCATTTGGGTCAAAGAGATAAATTATACCGTAACCATATGTCAATAGGTTCTTGAATGATGCTTTACAATCTTTCGACCTCTCTGGACGTCGGGTATCATTACTAGATGGTCACTTTGATTGGTATAGAAAGATTATTCTCATACTATCAGTTTAGATTTAAACCTATGGGGTTACACTCAAAGAAGTTTCTGACTGATCATATGGCTAATCAATGATTAAGAATCATTCTAGGATAAAACAGTCAATTCGATTGATGATTAACCCTATATAAAAGTTGTAATAAATTAATTTGCTAATTATTGGTGAATTATGAAAAGATTGATTAGTAATTAAATTACTAATAAATTTAATATGATTGAACATTACAGTTTGGATCGAATCTAATTGAATTAGATTCAGTTTGCTTTGACCCGATTAGGTTATAAGATGACCAATCGCTAAGGATGTTTGATTCCTGAAATGATTAAGATTTGATTTGATTAAGATTTGATTAAAATTATTTACACCTTAATTAAATTGAGTTTAATGATCTAATTGGGTTTAACCTAATTTGATTGGGTTAAGAATCTAATTGGATAAGAAAAATAATTCAAATTTGAATCTCTTGCACCTCCTTTATCTGCATCCTCTTATTCTTCACATGACAAATATTTTACATAATTTTTTCTCATACTCAAAAAGCTTTCCCACATCCTCATCTGAGTCTTTTTGAATTAAAAATTGGTTGGTTTAAATTTGAGTTCAAATTAATTTGAATTTGAATGAAAATTTAGAGTCCAAATTGAGTTGGACTCTCCTCTTCACGCCACCACATTTCTCTACGCATAAAATATTTTTGCATGAGATTTTTTATATCATTCTGATGTTGGTCAACCTCTCTCTGAGTTCATAAGATAAAGATAAAATTTGATTCAAAATTTAATTCAAATTTGATTTGAATTGGTGATAAGGATCAACCAACATTTGAATTTAAATTGAAACTACCTTATTCTTATCCTTATCTTCCATAGGATGCCAACCTTAAAAGAAGATCAATTTTGTGTGAAATTAGAAGTGACTTTTAGTGTGAGAAATTTGAGAGAGGGGATGTAAAAAGTTGAGAGTAGGTTGGGCTTTTGTGCATGAGAAACAGAGGAAGTGTTCTTCCTCTCGAACGTGAGCTGTGGGTTCTAGGGTTTCATCTCTAGGTTTTGTGAGAAAAAAAATACAAGAGTGAGTCTAGTCCAATCTTACACACCACCATTTTTTATAGAGCTTCATCTTTTGATCCAAAATAGTCTAGGAGATTTGAAGAAAGGAGCTTGGATCAGCCATCCAAAGCCTTCGACATGAGCTAGCACTCCCGCAAAGGAAGATCCGATCAGAGCTTCGAGTGGACGATCTATAAAGGCCGGACGATCTGTGTGAATGCTCGACATCAGCAAGAGCTTTGTACCATACTTATCAACAGTAGAGATCATCGATCCATGAAAAGGTGATGAGTTCTGAACTCTACCGACATAATCTAAAAGTTAGATCAGATTTAGGGCATCGATGTGATTGATGCAGTTTTTTATTTTTATCAGATTTTGTATGTAATTTTTTTATATCATAGATCTTTAATGGTAGTTTAGATCTAATCTAAGATATATTTATAAGATTAAAATATTTAATCTTTTATTATTTCATCATAAAATTTTAAAAATACATACTTTGAACTACCCATTTTTCCTTCAGATGGTATTAGAGCAAGGTTCTTATGACATGAATTTTTTACACATAATTTGATTTTAATTATTTAGATTAGATCTAAATAGTTAATTTTGAATCTGAGTAGTATAGTAATCTGATTGGATAGATCCTTATAGCCATCCGATCATAGGAGAAATCAAAATTTTACTATCCTATTTACCCATTCGATGGGATCTCCTATGGCGTGAAGGGGTGCTATGCGATCTTTTCCATAATGATGAACAATGCAAAAAAAATTAAAATTTTATTTTAGATATAAAATAATATATATTAGATCTAAAATTAGAGTCTTAATTATTAGATGATTGATTATAAAAATATTTTATAAATTAAAAACTATTTTCAAACATCGAATTCGAACCCATATCAGCCTAAAACTTAATTAAGAATTAAGCGATTTAGATTTGAGAATCAAAGATCTAAGGCATTAATTTCATGACTCATGAGTTAATGGGTTACCTCGAGTCAAGTCCATTTAACTAGGTTAGACCTAGGGTTAGAAATCATTGATAATGGATCATATTAGTAATTGATCAAACCTAATTAAAAGTTAATTCTGATTGGATCAATTTTTTCTCTTGATCAATTTCAATAGATGTAGTTGGTCAAGTGCATATCTTTGATTAGACCAATATGAACTTTGATCATAGCTCCATGGTCGAATCCAAGTCTATAAGTTGATCAAATTAAAAATGACTAACTAGTTGGTGTCTAAGGTAAGTATGGCAGCTTTGATCGGTGGTCATTAATTGGGAGCTACTTGCATAGATTGAGTCTATATCGAGTTAATAACAAATCTCTCCCATCGATCTCACTTACCTAGCTAACATGATAAATCATGTTTTGATTAGATCACTTAATGATTGGAGTTGACCCACGCTAACTAGGAAATCAATGTGACTGATTTAGGTGTCCCTAGTTCGACTTGTCTTGAGTCCTCTTTATGACTTGGTGAAGTCAGTGGAAGAATTTATGACTGGTTGGTTGGATCAGCTTTTACCTAATCTTCTTTAACCTGACTTGATAAAGTCAGTGGAAGGATTAAGATTAATTGGTCAAGTCTTCTCTTATCTCTCAATTCAACTAATTAAATCCTCTAAAATTATTAGATCCCTAAAACTGAAATAGTTATGGTGATAACTAGATCATAGCCTCCTATTAAGTTGGATAATAATAAGTCCAATAGTTTAGATGATCATTGGAGGTGCTACACGCCTGGTGCTTATCTGGCTATCAGAATTATCATTCATAATATATTGTTTTAGTTGTCTTTCTGATGATGGTCAGGTTGGCTAAGCCATATTCGGATCTGATCACTCGTTTGTTAGATACACTAAATTTTGGCATGTTAATAGTTGAATCTAACCAGAACTTTCAGTGGAGGTGCCACACGCCTGCTGAAGAGGTGTCTGGGGCAAAATTGAATACTAAAAATTGTTTAATGAAACAATTGGTTAAGAACCTATCCATGGATATACAAGGGTTGGCTGAGCCACACTCGGGCCCATGTGCAGTCCATGTGGATTCTAGTACCTACTAAGAAATTAGTGTAATTCCTTGAATTAAAGGTAGAGGCTATCAATTTGAATAAAATAGTGGAAGAATTTTTAGACTAAAAACTATATCTTTAGACTTAATCAATTCATATACTAATTCGGTTCTAGTTTTTCTTTTGTAGTTATGGCCACCACCTTATCGCTCCGATTACTATTAGATAGTAATAAATTAATGGGACCAAATTTTGATAGCTAGTATCGAAAGCTTAAAATTATCATGAAGCACGAACGGATCCTGTATGTGTTAACTGAAGGAACCAGATCTAGGGTTTCAGGGTTAGATCTTGAAACTTTTTCAAGATCATACAGCGGAAGACTAAAATAAATCAAAATTTATTTTCTAAGATCAGAAAATCTCTAGATCTAAGATCCTATTACATGATTATTACATAGCATTAAATCAAAAATTAAAATATATATAAATATAGTAAGAACTACATGTTGATCATATCAACATGTTTCTATACTAGCTACATCTAATGTATGTATTAAATAATAGATCAGATCTATTACCTTGCAAGTTAGATGCTCTAACCTCGCTGATCCGGGCTTAAGGATGATGTTGCAAGCCACACACGCGTCCGGCCTCTAGGAGTCGTCCACACGAGCCCACGAATCTCGATCAGAAGTCCTGCTTCAGGAAATCAGCACAGTATGCTAGTACTGCGCTGATCCTTCTTTGATGGTTGATCAGGTGCCTCCTTCTTCTTGATTTGGACTCTTCCAAAGATGGAAAGTAGAAGGAGGAGTTTCAGATCCGAGACGCTCTCAGGAAACTCAAGATGGAAGGAGGAAAGATATGAAAATAAAAACCCTAGAAGAAGACCCTCTTCTTCTTCACATTTTTTTCTCTAGACACCCAAACTTGCATCTTTTATATCTCCACAACCCAAAGGTATTTCTCTCTAATTTTTGGATGACAGAAAGGCCTCTCAAAAAACTATCTCTCCTTAAAATTTCACGAAGAAACTCATCTTATATAGAGAGATATGATAGAGTCCTTGTCTAGGTCAAACACCTAGTCAAGGCTTATCCAAACATGGCAAGTAAAGGGACGCCCAACTCTTGAGCACCTCCTCCATATTTTTGTGAATGGATCACCAGACAAGAGTGTACAATGTAAACCCTAAAAGCCACAAAAATTCCAAAAAAAATTTGGATAAATTCGGTGCAAAATTGAAAGAGTTTTGGATTTCTAAAACTCTATCTCATAGAATTCGAAATCCAAACTTATTCCTTTTAGATTTGATCCAAATCACCTTCCATGTAAGAAAGAAGAGAGGAGACCTTTTGTGAACGTGGAAGAGATCTGGGAGAGGGCTTTTGTCATACAAAATAAGTGGAGATTGGCATTGAATAAGAGAGAGGGCGTGGAGAAGGTTTATGTGGCGCAAGGTGGAATCCTAGTCCTACTAGGATTCTGTCTCATAACTTGTTTTAATTTGGTTTTCCAAACCAAATCAAATAAAAATTAGATCAACCCAATTAAAATAGGTCTTAACCTAATTAAGAACCTAATTTAATCAGATTAAATTAGATTTAAATCTGATTTAATTTTCTAATCAAATTAGAAATTAGATTGACCCAAGTCCTAGTTGAACTAGGATTAGTTTTTCCTTGCACTTGGCTTATCCAATAAACCAATTGGACTTGATCCAATCAAGCCCAAACCAAATCTAATTAAATCATATTTAATTAGACTTAATCTCAGCCCATTGGCTTAATCAAATTAAGCCAATTAGCAATCGAATTGCTAATCGATCCTCCTGCAACACTTGCACTGGGTTAAATGTCAATCGTATTGATTATTTAACCCTAGAATGATTCTTAATCGTTGATCAACCATCCGATCGGATCATGAACTCTAATATGTGTGACCTCATAGGTCCGAACCTAAGCTGGTAGCATAGGAACAAATTTCTATACCAATCGAAGTGACCATCTAGCAATGATACCCGATGACCGGATAGGTCGAATGTGTAGAACAACATCCTTAGAACCCATGCGGATATAGTTTTCATATAATTCATCCCCTTGACCAAAATGATCATAGGACACCCCAGAGCTCAACTGTCAACTCTGATCAGGTTGTCCACATTGTATTTCAAAATATCAAATCCATCTGATGGATTACCCTGGCCAAGGTTTTGCTAAATTGAAATACAGCGACTCATTCTTCTCCAACTCTTGGAGTGGTCAATCCCATCTCGATCACACTCTGACTTCGCAAGTACTTGACTATGCCCAGAAGCCTTCCATCCCTGAATTAGAAATTCAGTTAGTCCGGTACCAAAGCACAGTGAGTTGCTTGCAAGTCACTGAGGTGATCTCAAGTCTAAGGGACACTTATACCTATATCCCATCAGAGACATTCTCGACAGCAGAATGCTCTGGAGTTGGTCACGTTCAATGACGATGTACCATTACATCTCACCTGTATGCCATACCAGTGTCTCCAGACTCTTTGGTTAAGAGGACAACCAACCCATATGGCCTACAGCGACCTATGCTCGATAGAAGCTGTTGTCCTTATTAACAGCCTATCATTTGGTCATGAACAATTTTAAGGACTAATCGATAAATCCTCTCTTTATCGAACCTAAATAGTCCTAAGGACTTCATCATAACAACGGAGTTCATTAGAAGATGAAAGCTTATGATGAAGATGCCAAATATATTTTATTTATTAACAAATCAATTACAATACTTGGTCGCTCAACCGTCAACAACTTGACGATTGGCTTTTTGGGATACATTTCCCAACATTAATTAATCCAGCACCTAAGGAGTCAGTTCTAAATGCACATAGCTCGATCAGAGACACTTATCAAAAGTGGCTCAATGATCGAACTACAATTCATTGTATTATGCTGGCGACGATGAATGATGAGTTTAGCCATCATTTCGAGAATGCTCAGCTATAGGATATGTTGCAAGTATTGAATGAGTCTTTTGGCACATCCGACGATGTTGAGAGGTACAAGACTATTTGTACCATCTTCAACACTCGAATGAGAGAAGGAGCATCAGTCACTGATCATGTATTGTACATGATCGAGGTGATTGAGCACCTAAGCAAGCTCAGCATTTTTCTGCATGAGCAGTTGGAAAAAGATGCTATTCTGAACTCTCTACCCAAGTCCTACCTCTCTTTTGTTACTCATTTTTGAATGACAAAGCTTGCAGTTAACTATCATGGTTTACTGAGATTGCTGCAAAACTTTGAGAAAGATCACCAGCTCCAAAAAAAATCAGTGAATATTGTGGGAGGATCTTCTTCTAGACATCGACCTTTGAGAAAGAAAAGAAGAACAAGAAAAGGATACAAAGTACTGGGGTACCTAAGCCCAGTCAGATCAAAAAATCCAAATTCAATCAGAGTCAGACAGAATGCTTCTACTGCAAGAAGCAGGGGCATTGGAAAAGAAATTATCCTCAATACATTGCCTCTCTGGATCCGAACAGACAAAGAAAGAAGCAAGTTGTTGCTGGACAAGATAATTATATGATAACATCATGTAATTTTTTAATTTGTGATTCTACTATCTAGGTATTAGATACCAAAAGTTCTTTTAATATTTGCAATTCATTGTAGGGTCTGCAGGTCAGTAGGAGATTTGAAGAAGGCGAAAGATTCATTAATGTTGGAGATGGAAGACCAATTCCAGTTCTAGTGTTAGGGACTATTAAGCTTGTATTCAAGTCTAATATAATTGTTTAAAGTGAATATCACTTTCGTCCTTCTTTTTATTGAATATTATTTCTGTAGACCTTTTGGTCATGTATGGTTATGAAAGTTTAATAAAAAGAATAATTTTAATATCATTATGAATAGTATTAATGTGATGAATGGATAGCTAAACAATGGTATTTATATATTGTCACAATCTGTTAGTACAATATACACATCCAATAAATACTCCAAAATTAATGATGTCTCTGATATCTACCTTTGGCATTGTAGGTTAGGTCATGTTAACAAGAACAAAATTAATAGGTTGACATAAGAAAAAATTTTCGAAGTCAGTGATTGTGAATCACTCCCAACCTGTGAGTCCTGTCTTTTTAAAAAAATGACCAAATCACTTTTTACTGAAAAAGGTGAGTGAGTCAGTGAAGTTCTAGGTCTGATATATACTGATGTATGTGGATCAATAAACACTAATATCAGAGATGGATATTATTATTTTATTATATTTATAGATGACCTATCGAGATATGAGCACATCTACTTAATGACACATAAGTCAGAATCATTTGAAATGTTCAAATGATTCTGTAATGAAGTAGAAAAATAAGATGGAAAGAGTATTAAAACTCTTCGATCTGATCGAGGAAGAGAATACATCTTTAGTGAGTTTCTGATATACTTAGAAGAAAATGGGATTCTCTCACAATGGACCCCTTTTGGAATACCACAACATAATGGTGCATCGAAAGGAGGAATCGAATCCTGTTAGACATGGTTCGGTCCATGATGGGCTTTAAATGTTGGTCGATTTTTTTTTGGAGATACGCACTCGAGTCGGCTTGTTACATTTTAAATAAAATTTCGAGTAAGTCTCTAAGTAAAACACCACATGAGATGTGGACAGGGTGTAAGCCAGCACTCTCACCTTAGAGTTTGGAGATGTTTGGCTTATATCAAATGTTTAAAAACTGACAAGCTTAGATCTAGATTTGACAAATATCTCTTTGTAGAATATCCAAAAGAGACCAAGAGATATTACTTCTACCTTGCTGATGAACAGAAGGTGATCGTCAGCAATAAGGCAGTCTTTTTAGAAAAAGAGTTCCTTGATGAAGGAACTAATGCCTTAAAGATTGAACTTGATGATGTTCAATCGGTAAAAGAACTGACACAATCTAGTAAACCCATAGAGTCAGACTTGATTAGATCAAATATGAAACCTATTATAGAAACATCTTTAAGAAAATTTGGTAGAGTACTGCATCAACTAGATAGATAATATGGTTTCTTAGTCTGGGAGGGAGATCCAGTTGAACTCAATGAGAACAATGAGGATCCAATCACCTATATGGATGCGATGCAAAGGTCTGACTCTAATAAGTGGCTGGAAGTCATGAAATTTGAAATAGAGTCCATGAAAATCAACAATGTATGGACATTGGTTGACCCACCTGAAGGAGTAAAACTCATAGGATGTAAGTGGATCTTCAAAAAAAAGAGGGACGCAGATGAAAAAGGTAAAGACCTATAAAGCCCTTGTCAAGGATTACCGTCAGTATTGTAGTATTGACTATGACGAGATGTTTTCTCCTGTGGCGATGCTCAAGTTTATTCAGATTATGCTTGCGATAACAGCACACTGGACTATGAAATCTGGCAAATGGATGCGAAAACAAGCTTCCTAAATGGAGAGCTAGAAGAAGAGGTGTATATGATACAACCTGAAGGTTTCATATCCACAGATGAGTCTAAGGTGTGCAAGCTTGAAAGGTCTATCTACGGACTTAAGCAGGTATCTCGGAGTTGAAACATGTATTTTGATAAAGTGATCAGAACATATGGCTTCATTAAGAATGGAGAGAAACCCTGCATATATAAATGGGTTAATAATTCTGTAGTAGTATTTTTTATTTTGTATGTCGATGACATTCTCTTAATCAAGAATGATGTCCCTTCATTATAGGAAATAAAAGTTTGGTTGTCATCACAGTTCTCCATGAAAGATTTGGGAGAAGCATCCTTCATCCTTGAGATGAAGATCTATAGAGATAGATCTAAAAGATTGCTTGAATTATCTCAGTCGATGTACATTGGTACTGTACTAAAAATATTCAGCATGGAGAATTCCAAGAAAGGCTATCTTCCGATAGACCAAAGAATTTCTCTCTCGAAGAGTGATTGTTCGACAACTCCTTAAGAGAGAGCGTATGAGTAAAATTCTATATGCTTCGACAGTGGGATCTATTATGTACGCCATAATATGTACACGACCGGATGTGGCATACTCATTAAGAGTAGTGAGCAGATACTAGTCCAATCCATGTGAGAATCACTGGAAGGTCGTAAAGATCATCCTTAAGTATTTGAAAAATAATAAAGATCAGTGGCTTATCTATGGAGAATCCAACTTAAAACTTATGGGGTTTACAGACTCCAATTTTTAGTCAGATCATGATGACAGCAAGAGCATGTCGGGATATATTTATATCCTGAATGATGGAGTAATCTGCTAGAAAAGTTTCTAACAGCACACTATGGCTGACTCTACTTGTGAGGCAGAATATATCATAGCATCTGATGCTGCGAAGGAAACTGTGTGGTTATAAAAGTTCATCAACGAACTCGAAGTGGCACCCTCCCTTGATGGCCCCATCTTGTTGTACTATGATAGTACTGGTGCTATTGCTCAAGCAAAGGAGCTGAAGTCACATCAGCGGACTAAGCATATTCTGCATCGCTACCATCTGGTCTGAGAGATCGTAGATCAAGATGACATCGAGCTTCAGAAGATTGATGGAAAGAAGAACCTGACCGACCTATTTACTAAAGTTCTTGGTGTCAAGGAGTTTGAAGACTACAAATCAAAGATGGATATACGATACTGTACTGATTGGCTTTAGTCCAAGTGGGAGTTGTTAAAAATTATGTCTCAAAGCCAATCGTCAGCCTGTTGACGGATGTGATTATCATTGTAATTATATATAAATTATTAAATTAGTAAATATTATTTAGTTTTCTCATCACTGTGTACATCTCATTTTGAACTACTATTTTGTGATGAAGTTCTTGAGACTATTTGATTCGATATAGGAGGATATATCGTTTAGTCCTTAAACCTTAAGTTCATGATCAAATGATATACTATTATTAGGATGATAGCTATATCAAGTATAGATCATTGTGTGCCATGTACATTGGTTATCCTCTTAATCAAGGAGTGTGAAGACACTGACATGATATGCAAGTAAGATATAGGAGTACATCTCACTGAACGTGATCACTTGCTGAGTACTCTGCTGTCAAGAGTAGCTCGCGAAGGATATGGGTAAAGTATCTCTCCGACCTGAGATCACCACGGTGACTTGCAACAACTTACTATGCTTTGGTATCAGACCATCTGAATTTCTAATTCAGTGATGAAAGATTTTTGGGCATAGTCAAGTACTTGCAAAGTTAGTGTGTGAGTCAAGATGGAATTGATCCCTCCGAATAAGTAGGAGTTAATGTATCAGTGTGTTTTAATTCAGTAAAACTTTGATTGGGGTAATCTATATGATAGATTTTAAAAATTAAAATATAATATGAATGACCATATCAGGATTGACAGTTAAATTCTATGTCATCTTGAGCATTTGGATCAAAGGAATGAATTATATGGTAACCATATGCCAATAGATTCTTGAATGATGCTTTGCAATCTTTCCACCTATCCAGACGTCGGGTATCATTGCTAGATGGTCACTTTGATTGGTATAGAAAGATTGTTCTCACACTACTGGCTTAGGTTCGAACCTATAGGGTCACAATCAAAAAAAGTTTCTCACTGATCATATGGCTGATCAAGAATTAAGAATCGTTCTAAGGTAAAATAGTCAATTCAATTGATGATTAACCCTATGAAAAAGTTACAATAAATCAATTCGCTAATTGTTGATGAATTATGAAAGAATTGATTAGTAATTAGATTACTAATAAATTTAATTTGATTGAATATTGAGGTTTGGATCGAATCTAATTGAATTGGATTCAATTTGGTTTGATCCAATTAGGTTATGAGATGACCTAATCGCTAAGGGTGTTCGATTCCTGATATGATCAGGACTTGAGTTTGATTAATTTTTACTTTGATTAAAATTTAATCAAAGCTATTTTCTATCTAATTTGATTGAGTTTAATGATCCAATTTGATTTAATCTAATTTGGTTGGATTAAGAATCTAATTGGATGAGAAAAATAATTTGAATTTGAATTCCTTGCACCTCCTTTATCTATGCCCTCTTATTCTTCACATAAAAAATATTTTATGTGATTTTTTTTCATGCTCAAAGGCTTTTCCTACATCATCATCTAAGTCTTTTCAACTTATAAATTGGTTGGTTTAAATTTAAGTTCAAATTATTTTGAATTTGAATAAAAACCTAGAGTCCAAATTGAGTTGAACTCTCCTCTTCACACCACCACATTTCTCTATGTATAAAATATTTTTGCATGATATTTTTTATATTATTTTGATGTTGGTCAACTCTTCTCTAAGTTCATAAGATAAAAATAAAGTTTGATTCAAAAATTAATTCAAATTTGATTTGAATTGGTGATAAGGATCAACCAACACTTGAATTTGAACCGAAACTACCTTATTCTTATCCTTATCTTTCATGGGATGCCAACCTTAAAAGGGAATCAATTTTGTATGAGATTAGTAATTTTTGGTGTGAGAAAGTTGAGAGAGGGGATGTAAAAAGTTGAGAGTGGGTTGGGCTTCCGTGCGTGAGAAACAGAGGAAGTGTTCTTCCTCTCGGGCGTGAGCTGTGGGTTCTAGGGTTTCATCTTTAGATTTTGTGAGAAAAAAAATACAAGAGTGAGTCTTGTCCAATATTTCAATCCATCACCTCCTCGTAAAGCTTCATCTTCTGATCTAAAAGAGTCTGAGAGATCTAAAGAAAGGAGCTTGAATCAGCCATCCAGAGCCTTCGACGTGAGCTAGCACTTCTGTGAAGGAAGATCCGATCAAAACTTCGAGTGGATGATCTATAAAGGCTGGATGACCTGTGATTGCTCGGCATCAATGAGAGCTTTATACCATGTTTATCAGTAGTGGAGATCATCGACCCATGAAAAGATGATGAGTTCTGAACTCTTCCGATATAATCTAAAAGTTAGAACAGATTCAGGGCATTGATATGATCGATACAGTTTTCTATTTTTATCAGATTTTATATGTAAATTTTTTATGTAATAGATCCTTAATGGTAGTTTAGATCTGATCTAAGGTATGTTTAGAAGATTAAAATATTTAATCTTTTATTATTCTGCTGTAAAATTTTAAAAATACATGCTTTGAACTATCCATTTTCTCTTCATTAGTCACAATAGATCCTTTTGAAACCTATATTTTCTTAATATTTGTACCAGCAAATTTATTTGACATGCATGCATAAGCTTTATGTCTTACTTTGTCACATTTAAAATAAGTAATATTTGATAATTTGTTCATAGATGTATTTACAAAAATATTTTTCAGAAACTTTTATTTTCTAAGAGTATTATAGCCAAGTCTGACTTTATCATACACTGCTCTTTGATTGTCAATAATCATTTATAGTTTATTTGAGCTTAGGATAAATCTATCAACTATTGGTTTCAATTTGGTTACTTCTTTCTTGAGATTCTAATTTTTCGTTACAAGAGTTTTATTTAAGCTTGAAATTTTTTCTTTTTCTTTCAGTAAAGTTTGATATTTCATTTTTGGTTCTTTAACTTTGTTGGATATTTCTTCTTTTTCTTTAGATAATGCTTGATTTTTTAATTTCAAATTTTAATTTTTCAATCCTAATTTCTTTAAATCATTCAATAGTTCATGAAATACTTCTTGCAATTCATCATAAGAAAATTCATTTTGAGTTTCAGGGGTTACCTCATTTTCATGTGTCATAAGGCACAGGTTGGCTTCTTCATGTGATTCTTCCTTTTAAGTGGAGTCATCACTTTCACTCTACGTAGCCATCATTGCCTTTTTCATCTTGAACTTCTTTGGACCTTTCATGAGCTGGAGACAATCTGATCTAAAGTGGCCTAGCTTCTTGCATTCATAACATATGACGAGCTATTCTTTCTCTTTTTCTTTACTCAGCTCCCCCTTGACTGGTGGTCTTCTCTTGATCCCTTATCTTTTTTTTTCACGAAATGTCTGAATTTTCTTATGATTAATGCCAAGTCCTCATCTTCTTCAATATTTTTTGATTTCTCTGAATCTTCTTCTTCTTGAGCTGTTGATTTGAGAGCAATTATCTTCTTTCTTCTAGTCTCTTATTCAGAATGTTGCTTCATAGTCAGCTCATGGGTCATGAGAGATCCAAGTAGCTCCTCCAAAGATAGAATGTTTAAGTCCTTGGCTTCTTGAATCATTGTGATCTTTGCTTCCCACGATCTTGGTAGAGATCTAAGCACTTTTCTTACAAGATCACTGTTAGAATAATACTTTCTAAGATTTTTTAGATCATTTATGATATCAGTGAAATAAGTAAATATTTATGTTATAGACTCATCAGGTTTCATTTTAAATAATTCATAATTATGCATAAGCATGTTAATTTTAGACTCTTTTACTTGATTTGTGTCCTCATGAGTAACTTCTAACCCATTCCAAATTTCTTTGACTGAATTATAAGTGAAAATATGGTTAAATTCATTTGCATCTAAGGCACAATATAAGACATTCATGACTTTAGTATTGAGCTAAGCCATTTTCTTGTCGAATTCATCCCATTCACCTTCCAACTTAGGGAGGGACACACCATCAATCAATTTTGTGGGTGTGTGAGGTTCATTTACTATGATACTCCACATATTATAGTCAAGTGCTTGAATAAATATTCTCATCCGAGCTTTCCAATAGGTGTAGTTGGACCCATTGAAAAGTGAATGTCAGTTTATAGATTGCCCCTCGGCTTGAGATGTGCCAAATTGGACTGCCATAGATCTTTGGCTCTTGATGGTTAAGTCAAGTAAGGGCTAAAGCATCAGGCTCGATACCACTTGTTATCCAGATATGGAGCCCAAGAGGGAGGGATGAATTGGGTCTTTTAAAATTTTTATGATTAGTGCTCACAAGTAATATGCTATACTTGAAGAGTGAGATGAATTGATTATCCAAGAAAAGAAAATCAATCACAATTAACTAATAAATAAGTATAGAGTACAAAAAAAAAAGAAAGTATATAAGCATCACAAACACAAGAGATTTATAGTGGTTCGGTGCTAACCTTACACCTACATCTACTCCTTAAGTCCCAACTTGAGAATTCAATCCACTAAAAGAATTTTTAAATAAACTCGTCAGATAACACCGACCCTTGCTATTCAAGCAAGAATACTTATTTTTTAGGTACAAGCTAACCCACAAACTCTCTAATTTATAGGTTCGGATCAATCTTTCTGAATTTTGGAACCCCCAAAATCCAAACTTAATGTACCACAGCAAAAGATGTGTACAGAAATTTCAGCACAAACAGCTCCTTAAATGAGCACAATAAAAATAATAAAAGTATAATACTCAGGAAGTAGAAGCCTTTGTCAAATATCCTTAAATGATTGAAACTCTTGAATGCAGCTGAAAAGTGGTTGGTGAACTGATTGAATGCTTTTATCATCTATTTCTAAAGATTTTTTTCTCTTTCACGAATGTGAGCTTGAATATTTTATCCTTATTTGATTTTCTACCTCTAGAGAGCATTTATAGTCTTTATTTAGACTAGTATCTTAGTGTCGGTTAAGAGCCATTGGAGTGTGTTTAATGTGCATTAAATGCACCAAAAATAGGTTAAAAAATTAGCCATTATGAGTGTTTGCCTAGAATGGGTCGACCCATGGATCATCCCACAGAGAATGGGTAGTCCCATGAGTTGTCTCATTTGGCTAAATAGAAAATCAAGCTCTCTATTTTGATCTCAAGATCTCAAGGATCAACCCATGGGTCATCCCACTACATGCCACAAGCCAAAACAGTGCGTGCCGACTATCCAATAAAAGGGGATGACCCAATTGGGTCACCCCATTTTGTTCTAATCTAGTTTTTCATACATTTAAAGTTTTAAATTTTTTAAAATACTATCAAATATTTTTAAATAAATTTGACTAAATTTGATACTTTCAAAAGGCTTCAAAAATATCTCCAACTTGCAGAAAATTCAACTTTGGCATCCTTGAAGGAGCTTTTCAAACTCAACATTTTGGACTATCTGAAATAACATCAAAGAATATTTTAAGGATAAGAAACTCATTAGTAGTCTCATCAAATGATTTGTGACTATCAAAATCAATTCTTGGGATAACAATTAGATATGCTAGCACATTGTATTAACCCAAATTCTTAAATTAGTTTAGATCAAAGTGTTTGAGCTAACCTAGACTAGTTGCCTTTGATCTAATGAGATTGGGTCAATTTAGATTAGATCCCTATTCAACTTAAAATATTTTCAAGTAGAGAAGGACTCCTCTACGCTCATCAGAAGCCACACCAAAAAATAAATGCCGCCCACCTCTTTTCAGCATGTGAAGTTGAAGAGTCCTTCATGAAGGCTCTTAATTAAACATGTTGCCTTAAAAGATAAATCAGAACTCCTATGATTTAATACCAGAATTAAGTGAAATTTTTATGACACATAGAAGAGGAAGAGTCCTTCTACTACAAGTATCTGATGCACCAAAAATTCTACATCCCTTCATCCCATGAGAAGTTGGAGCGCCAAAGGTTGGTACCCCTTCATCCCATGTGACATCCCTTGGTCTCCTATTTATATGGGATATCCCACTTGGTTTTTTGCTATGATTTTGGATTGAAACTAGATAGGAAAGATATGGTAATCATAAGAAAAATGCTAGAAAAAATCTGAGTAAAAGATAAGGAAAATTTGAGTGGCAAAAGTTGCAAGAAGGGTGGTGAGATTTTTAGCAAGTGTTGCTAGTGTACCCTAGGGTTTGGTTTTTCCATGTGTTGGAGCCAAAAATTAAATTTTAAGTTGTATGACATCTGAAGAGTGTCTTCTTAGTATATTCTAGTGACAAGATCGAAAGCAACTGGACTTTGGCACAAGCGTAACATAAGTTCAAAGTCGGCAGTGTTCTTGAGAAGATAAGACTGTGGCAGCACACCAGTTGGGAAGGATCTTGGCCAACTTTCATGTGGATCACTATTGGAGGACTTCTACCTTGGAGTCTCATAGAGAACACCAACATGGCATTTTTTATTTTGATGAAAGTATAAAATTCTATCCCTTTTGCATGCTTGTTTTTGTTTTATCAATATCGGCAAGATAATTTTAGGGTTTGGATTCTAGCTCGATAGTTTTATTTGATAAAGCAATTAACTTGTTTGATTTTAAAATTTTTAAAAATTACTTTCCTCTACGTGGCTGGAACCCAACATTATCTTTTTAGTTCTTTATGTCGATGATATATTAGTAATTGAGAATGATGTCCCGATACTTCAATCAGTGCTATTAAATTAGTTTTTTATGAAAGATTTGAGAAAAGCATCCTATATATTAGGTATAAGGATTTATAGAGATAGATCTAAAAGGATGTTAGCTTATCCCAGTTTAGATATATAGACCTAGTGTTGAAGAGATTCAATATGGAGACAAGTAAAAAAGGTTACTTGCCAATGAGTTAAGGCATACATCTCTCTAAGAAGATGTCTCCTAAGACACAAAAAAGAGAGAAAGAAAGAATTCTATCCCTTATGCTTCGGTTGTGGAATATATAATGTATGTCATGCTATGTACCAGGCTTGATGTGGCTTATACTTTAGACATAGCCAGTAGATTTTATGGCAATCCAGGAGAAGAACATTGAAAAGCTATGAAGAATATTCTTAAATACTTAAGAAGGACTAAAGATATTTTTCTAACATATGAAGGATCAGAATTGAAACAAAAAGGATATATCAATTTCAATTTTTAGTCTAATCCAGATGATAGCAAATTAATATCTAGATATATCTTTATCTTAAATGAAGGAGTAGTGAGTTGAAAAAATTTTAAACAGCAGACTGTAGCTGACTCATCCACTGAGGTAGAGTACATCACTGCTAGTAAGGCTACCAAAAAAACTGTTTGGATGAAGAAATTCATCACTAAGTTAGGAGTAGTTCCTGAAATTGAGTGACCAGTACTGCTTTATTATGATAACACTGAAGCTATTGTTCAAATAAAAGAGCCGAGGTCTCACCATAGATCTCAGCACATCCTCAGATGCTACCCCTCGTTCGAGAAATTATCAAGAGACAAGATGTATCTATTGCATGGGTTGAGATGAAGAATAATATAGCAGACCCATTCACTAAAGTTTTAACATTGGAGTTGCTTGATCGTCATCTTGATTGTATGGGTTTAAAATATAGGGGCAATTGACTTTAGTACAAGTGGGAGAATGAAAGATAGGTGCCCTAAAGCCAATCAAATTTATATTTCGATGGCACTTATCTTTGTAAAATCCCAACTCATATATTAATATTTATATATTAATAAAGGTATTCTTAGATTTATCATTTATAGCTGTATCTTTCTATGTTTAAAAGATAACAATGAACTCCATACATTAGGACAATGGTTTTGGGATTATGAAGTGGTCATGCCCGTAAGATCCGAAATCTTAAAACGTTAATCTAAAATCATTCCTAGTCATAGGAGCATTGAATCGAGGATTAATATTTTGGATAAACTGGCACATCCTATGTATGCTCAAAGGAGAGGGTGGCTGATCTTACAAGTTATTTGTATAAGACACTAATATAAGAATATGGGTGCTCATTAGATAATGAGTTCACTGAATTGACCTACTAAAAGAGAACTTCTTGTGGTAGCCTTACATACATGTCAAAAGAAGATCCTCTAAGTGAGAGTTGTGTAACTGATCCTTAGACTTGAAACTATCATAAAATCTTATTCACATGAACCTATATTTTAGTTCAGACTCACTCATGACTAAATCATGAATGGGGTGTTCTGGATATGGTGGATTGTGTATGAAGGTTGTGAGTTTGGTCAACAAAAAATCGATCATTCTTGATAAGAGATGTTATCATACTAAGCTATCTCATCAAATGATGACTCAAAAAATCTTTGATCAAAGTACAAGAAGATTATAAATAATTTTTAATGCTTCTTTAATTGAGTCTTCATTAGTAGGATGAGATCCACAAGAATAAGTGCTAGGGTTTGATATAATTCTATACCCATCGCTTATTCGAGATAAAAGTTGATTAAAGGATTGAATTGCATGGTAACTTGTCATTGAAGGATATTTTTAAAATTTTTATCGAATTTTACATCTTTTGGATAGGCATGATATGTTACTAGATATCAATCTTATCTTATAGATTTTCATGAATTAAAGAGTTTAATTCATGAGTCAATTAGAAAGAATTCTAATTGGACAACTTAGGTCGGCATGTGGTTTGATTTTAATTGATTGGATTGGCTCTAATCTAACTTTATCAACATATACCTAGACCTACTACTAGCTAGATATGGAACTCAATGCTGGAATGCGTAGGCGATTTCATGCATATATTTTGAAATTTTTTTAAAAAATTATAGTGAAAGACAACTAGATTAATCAAATTAATCTAACATGTATATGATCTAATTATCAAATCAATCTACTTTAAGATTTATGACATGTTATGTTGCATATAAAATCTAAAAAATACTGAAGATAAAATCAGCATGTATGTATATAAGCAGTAGATCATATCTACTTCTAATCTAAGTTTAGAACTCCATACTTGATCATGAGTCGATGATCTCCACTACTGAGAGATATGGTGAAGAGAATCTTTGTTGATTGCTCACAGCCACACATGCATCCGGCCTCTACAAAAAATCCACTCGAAGCCTCGATTTGATCGGTCTTATCGGGAGTGCTAGCTCGTGCGAAGACCTTCTTCTTGATTGATTTGGATCCTTTCTTCAAATCTATGGAATCTTTCTAGAGGTTGAAGATGAACTTATAAAGGAGATGAAGAGGTAAAAGCAAGATAGAGAAAAAAAATATTTTTTTCTAATTTATTTCCTTTTCCCAAACCCAAAAGATCAAAAATCTGAAATTCAGATTTTTGCGCACACCCCAAGAGAGAGGACCCTCCTCTCTATTTTTCACATCATGAACTATGCCAAAACTTTTACCACATGAAGAACTCTTTTTTGGTATCTTACACACACAAAAGAAACCACAAAAGCCCCTTTTATAGGCATGTAAAGAGATGGGGTGAAGAGTCCTAGTGATCCTGGACTCTTACAGGATTCTGCCTCCCTTCACAATTCCATATCCTAAAACATACCCAAAAAAATATGGGACACCCATTTTCATATTTTTTTATGGTAAATTAGTTCTCCACTAATCTTTCATAAAAAATCTTCTCAAAATGTCACACATATAAGGAGAAAAAAATTTATTGATATGGAGAGATTGATCTGGATGAGAACAGATTCTTCTGATAAGGAATATTTTGACATCTAATTTCAAAATCTTTCTTTTATCAAAACTGTTGGGTATAAAATACCCGCAGCCGAAGTCTTCAACAGAATCAACGATTCCGCCCATGATGCTGACCTCAAAGGAAGACTCCGCCCGGACTCCTACGGGAGCCGGGCTTCATCCTCGACTCCAACGGCTGCAGACAGACTTCGTCCGGACTCCTACGGGAGCCGGACTCCGCCGACGACTTCAACAGCAAGTAGACTCCACCCCGACTCCTACGGGAGCCGGGCTCCATCCTCAACATCAACTGCTGGTAAGCTGTCCGGACTCCTACGGGAGCCGGACTTGGCCTTTAACTTTGATTGCAGGAAGACTCCACCCGGACTCCTACGGGAGCCGGGCTTCATCCTCAACTCCAACGGCTGCAGACAGACTTCGTCCGGACTCCTACGGGAGCCAGACTCTGCTGACGACTTCAACAGCAAGTAGACTCCGCACCGACTCCTACGGGAGCCGGGCTCCACCCGGACTCCTACGGGAGCCGGGCTCCGTCCTCAACGTCAACTGCTGGTAAGCTGTCCGGACTCCTACGGGAGCCGGACTTGGCCTTTAACTTTGATTGTAGGAAGACTCCGCCCGGACTCCTACGGGAGCCGGGCTTCATCCTCGACTCCAACGGCTGCAGACAGACTTCGTCCGGACTCCTACGGGAGCCGGACTCCACCGACGACTTCAACAGTAAGTAGACTCCACCCCGACTCCTACGGGAGCCGGGCTCCGTCCTCAACGTCAACTACTGGTAAGCTGTCCGGACTCCTACGGGAGCCAGACTTGGCCTTTAACTTTGATTGCAGGAAGACTCCGCCCGGACTCCTACGGGAGCCGGGCTTCATCCTCGACTTCAACGGCTACAGACAGACTTCGTTCGGACTCCTACGGGAGCCGGACTCCGCCGGCAACTCCGACCTCAAGTAGACTCCGCCCGGACTCCTACGGGAGCCGGGCTCCATCCTCAACGTCAACTGTCGGTAAGCCCCGTCCGGGCTCCTACGGGAGCCGGACTTCGCCTTTAACTTTGATTGCAGAAAAACTTTGCCCTGACTCCTACGGGAGCCGGGCTCTGTCCACGATGCCAAAGAAGGCTCTGTCCGGACTCCTACGGGAGCCGGACTCCACCGACAACTCCGACCTCAAGTTGACTCCGCCCGGACTCCTATGGGAGCCGGGCTCCGTCCTCAACCTCAGCTGTCGGTAAGCCTTGTCCGGGCTCCTATGGGAGCCGGACTTTGCAACTGATTTTGATTGCAGGGGATTCCACCCGGACTTCCACGGGAGCCGGGCTCCACCCACGACCCCAACCGCAAGGAGGACTCTGCTCGGACCCCTACGGGGGCCAGACTCCGACCGCTGCCGAACTTCAGCTAGCAGATCTGCGCTCCCAGGCTACAATCACGGCCACGATCCTGCTCCACTTCCTGCGGCGGATTCCGCGCAGCTCCATCACTCCCTGACAGGCCGCAGTAACGGTCGCAACACTGCTCCGCTCCCTACGACGGATCCCACGCGGCTCCATTACTACCTGATAGACCATGATAAACGGCCACGATCCTGCTCCACCTCCTGCAATGGATACCGCATGATTCTCCCATCCGCTGCCAAGACACGACAGCACACGCCGCCCCACTTCCCGCGGCAGGTTCCACGTGGCACGCCCCAGTGATGGCCACGGGTCTACTCCACTACTCTTCGCAGCAAATTCTGCCTGACCCTGGGCAGCCCACTACCAGGCGGTTACAAATGTCGCCATCAATCCGTTACCTCCTCCGCCTATAAAAAGGGGGACCCAGATACGTTATTCTATAAGCTCATTTCTTATCTCAAAACTCTGCTAAATTCTTCGTTCGAGCGCTCCATTCTTGTTGAGGCAGAGAACTGACTTGAGCGTCGGAGGGTCTTGCCAGAGCAACCCCACCTCCGGTTTAGACTTTCCTTGCAGGTGCCGACGGCGACCGCGACTTCCCCGACTCCAGCTTCTCCGGTGCAAGCGAATTTTTGCACCAACAGAATTGGTGCTAGAGGAAGGGGGGCGTCTTCGCAATACCCTTGTTCTTAAAGGAGCGCTCAACGGATCCACTTCCGGCCATCTTCTTCGGCACCCACTCCTCCTTCCTTCATCTAATGCCTTCTTGCGAGGCCTCTGCACAATTATCTCCGGCTATGGTCACCGATAAGGAGTGGCCGGATGACCGGCCTCTACCGGATTCCGTCAATGCCATCTCGGGGGAATCCCGACGGGGGATAACCAACATACCAGCTGCATCCCCCAAGCGGCAAAAAGTTGAAGAACCCATAACCTTTACCGAAGAAGACACCCAGGGAGTACAACTCCCTCATAACGATGTGGTCGTGGTTTCCTTGAATATAGCAAACTACGACGTCCGTCGCATTCTCGTCGACAACGAAAGTTCGGCCGACATCTTGTTCTACGATGCCTTTTCAAGAATGTCCACTCTTGGCGGTCATCTGAGACCGATTTGCTTCCCCTTGATAGGGTTTACCGGTGACGCCGTTCCGACGGAGGGAATGATAGCTTTGACTGTGACCGTGGGTCAGTATCCAAAGCAGTCTAGGGCTCTGGTGAATTTTTTGGTGGTAAAGGCGCCATCCGCCTACAATGCAATCCTTGGCCGACCCGGCCTTAATGCTCTTCGAGCTGTCGTATCGACCTACCATTTGAAACTGAAGTTCCCCACCAGTCAAGGGATTGGAGAGGTCCAGGGAGACCAAGCCCTAGCTAGATATTGCTACAGCATCGCCTTGCAAAGAAGCGATCAATCGGACCCCTGTCCTGTCGATGGATTGGATGCTCGCGATGACCTCACTGAAGAGAGGGGCGGCCCAATCGAAGATCTAGTACCAATCCCTTTGAATGATGGGAACACGGATCATGTGGTGCTAATTGGTTCCAACCTGGGGGAGGAAGTGCGGACGCGTCTTATTGATTTTCTACGAAGAAATGCGGACGTTTTCGCTTGGGTCCCAGCTGACATGCCAGGGATTGACACAGAAGTCATGGAGCATCATCTGGCTGTCGACCCAAAGCAACGACCGACAAAAGAAAAAATCCGGAGTCATGCCCCGGAGAGGCAGAAGGTGATAGCCGAGGAAGTGGATAAGCTTCTCAAGGCCAGATACATTAAGGAAGTCAATTATCCTGATTGGATTTCCAATGTTGTCTTGGTCAAGAAAGCAAACAGCAAGTGGAGGATGTGTATAGACTTCAAAAAGCTGAATAAGGCTTGTCCAAAGGACAGCTACCCCCTTCCCAGAATCAACCAACTAGTGGACGCTACTTCAGGCCATGAGCTCCTCACTTTTATGGATGCGTTCTCCGGCTATAATCAAATTAGAATGGCATCGAAAGACGAAGAAAAGACGGCTTTCATTACTAATCGCGGCCTTTACTGCTACAGGGTCATGCCATTCGGCCTCAAGAATGCGGGCGCAACCTACCAACGGCTGGTGAACAAAATTTTCAAAGAGCAGATCGGCCGAAACATGGAGGTCTACATGGACGATATGCTTGTAAAAAGCAGGTCTTCCAGAAGTCATGTCGTCGACCTCGAGCAAACCTTTGACGCTCTTCGAAAGTATAGAATGAAGCTGAACCCAACTAAATGCGCTTTTGGGGTAACCTCAGGAAAGTTCCTGGGCTTCATGGTATCAGGGCGCGGGATTGAGGCCAATCCAGAGAAAATTCACGCCATCCAAGAGATGACCACCCCAAAGTCGATCAAGGAGGTTCAGTGCCTCACAGGGAGGATAGCGGCTCTTAATCGCTTTGTCGCGAGGTCGGCCGAACGATGCTTGCCCTTCTTTCAAACCCTCAAGCAGCCGAAGAACTTCTGTTGGACCTCTGAATGCCAACAGGCATTTGAAAAATTAAAAAGCTACCTTAGCTCACCCCCGTTGCTGGCGAAGCCTGAACCTGGGGAGGAACTATTTTTGTACCTGGCGGTCTCTCCCACAGCCCTCGCGGCTGTCCTTGTCAAAGAAGAAATGAAAGTCCAGCGACCAGTCTACTACATTAGCCGCGCTTTGAGGGATGCCGAGACCAGGTACACCAAATTAGAAAAACTGACCTACGCCTTGTTGATTGCAGCTCGGAGACTCCGACCCTACTTTCAAGGGCACACCGTGACGCTACTCACTGATCAACCGATCAAGGCAGTTTTGCACCGGGCCGACACCTCTGGAAGAATGGCAAAATGGGCGATTGAGCTCACAGAATTCGACATCAACTACAGACCTAGACCAACAATAAAGGCCCAAATATTGGCAGATTTCATAGTAGAGTGCACTATCCCAGAGGAGGCCGAACCTGAGCAAGGCGAAGTTGACGACCTGAAGTCTGACCCGAACTCCCCCAACGAAGAGGCCAATCCCTCCGATTGCTTTTGGACCCTCTATGTGGACGGATCTTCCAACATGGCAGGCGCGGGTGCAGGCCTGATCTTGGTCAGCCCGGAGGGAGTCATCGCAGAGTACGCTCTGCGTTTTGAGTTTCCCGCAACAAACAATGGAGCGGAATATGAAGCTCTGATCGCAGGATTAAGGATCGCCAAAGAGCTAGGAATAGGTCAACTCCGGGTACACAGCGACTCCCAACTAGTGGTGGGACAAGTCAGTGGGAGTTTCGAAGCATGGGAGGACAGTATGACCAGATACCTTGAGAAGGTAAAGGAGCTCACCCCCGCCTTCAGCAACTTCAGCATTAAACAGATTCCAAGGCTGAAGAATACCAGAGCCGATCTTCTCTCCAAACTGGCGACATCAGCTCCGATCGAATTACCCAAAGGCATCCTCTTTGAAGTTCTAAAACACCCGAGTACAGAAGAATCACGGCCCATAATGGAGATCGACCACGAGCCCAACTGGGTTGACCCGCTGATAATCTATCTCAGAGATGGAGTCCTCCCACAGGATGCGAAAGAAGCTCAGAAACTCCAAAATCAAGCCTCGAGATACCTCCTTTATGAGGGTAAACTGTACAAGAGATCATACTCCTTGCCCCTCTTAAAATGCCTCCGGCCCTCGGAAGCTGACTACGCCTTATGGGAGGTACACGAGGGAGTTTGCAGAAACCATTTGGGAGCCAGGTCTTTATCCCACAAGCTACTCTGCCAAGGATATAACTGGCCAACGATGCATCATGATTCGATTGAATATGTCAAAAAGTGTGATTGATGCCAGAGATACGCCAACGTCCAGAGACAGCCCGCCACCGAGCTCACACCTTTGAGTGCCCCATGGCCTTTTGCACAATGGGGGATGGACATCCTTGGCCCCTTTCCCGTGGCATCTGGACAAAGAAAATTTCTCCTTGTAGCGATCGACTACTTCACCAAATGGGTTGAAGCCGAACCACTAGCGAAAATCACAGAAGCGAAAGTGCAAGATTTCGTCTGGAAATCCATCGTTTGCAGGTTTGGTTTGCCTAGAACCCTAATCACTGACAATGGGCGGCAATTCGCGGGAGCCAGATTCACCGAATTCTGCGAAGATCTAAACATCTCCCACAACTTCACGTCAGTAGCCCATCCTCAGGCGAATGGCGAAGCTGAGGTGACTAATAGAACCCTTTTGCAGGGGATTAAGACAAGGCTTGAAAAAGCAAAAGGAACTTGGGTGGATGAGCTTTATCATGTGCTATGGGCGTATCGAACTACCCAGAGGTTACCTACGGGGGAAACCCCCTTCGCTTTAGCCTTCGGAACGGAAGCCGTCATCCCGATCGAGCTTAAACTCCCGTCGGCACGAATCGTGGCATTCGATGAACACCAAAATTCACAAAATCTTAGAGCCAACCTCGACCTGCTGGAAGAAAGATGGGAGATCGCTCAGGTTCGAATGGCAGCCTACAGATAGAAAGTTGCTAGATATTACAACGCCCGGGTCAAGAACAAAGCCTTTAAAGCAGGAGATCTAGTACTTCGATGAGCTGCTGTCTCGTAACCTCAGGACCGGGGGAAACTCGCCCCAAACTGGGAGGGACCTTATGAAGTCAAAGAAGTAGTCCGGTCCGAAACTTATTATCTCAAGGAGCTCGGAGGAGCCGACCTCCCGCGGCCGTGGAGCTCAAAAAACTTACGTATGTACTACCAGTGACTTCGTTTTAATCAAAAACTGCATACCCACATGACTTTGGACAATTCAAACAAACTGTATCAAAAATAAAAGGGCAACCTCATAAAGTCGAAGGCCCGGTTCCATTTAGACCGGATGGGGGGAGAGGCCTTACAACGCCCATTTGTGCCCCCACAGCCCTGTTAGGGACAGGAGGAGAACCTCGCCCTAACTTGAGCAAAGTTGAAGGCCCGGTTCCATTTAGACCGGATGGGGGGAGAGGCCTTACAACACCCATTTGTGCCCCCACAGCCCTGTTAGGGACAGGAGGAGAACCTCGCCCTAACTTGAGCAAAGTCGAAGGCCCGGTTCCATTTAGACCGGATGGGGGGAGAGGCCTTACAACGCCCATTTGTGCCCCCACAGCCCTGTTAGGGATAGGAGGAGAACCTCGCCCTAACTTGAGCAAAGTCGAAGGCCCGGTTCCATTTAGACCGGAATGGGGGAGAGGCCTTACAACACCCATACGTGCCCCCACAGCCCTGTTAGGGACAGGAGGAGAACCTCGCCCTAACTTGAGCAAGGTCGAAGGCCCGGTCCGTTTTGATCGGATGAGGGGAAGGCCCTGCAACGCCCATATGCGCTAAGCCCCGCCCGGACTCCTACGGGAGCCGGGCTCCATCGCCAACATCAACTACAGGACAACCCCGCCCGGACTCCTACGGGAGCCGGTCTCCGCTGACAACAGCATAAACCTTGTCCGGACTCCTACGGGAGCCGAACTTTGCCTATGACTTTGATTGCGGGAAGACTTTGCGCTGACTCCTACGGGAGCCGGGCTCTGTCCACGACGCCAAGGAAGACTCCGCCCGGACTCCTATGAGAGCAGGGCTCCGCCCACAACTCCAACTTCAAGAGGGATTCTCCGTCCGGACTCCCATGGGAGCCGAACTTAGCCTCGACTTCAGCGAAAAAAAAAAACTCCAAGCAATAAAGGAAGGTAATGGATCGCAACAGTGATGATTGGAAAACAAACAGCGCCCAAGGGCAACTGAAGCTCGGATCCCCGAATTCAAGCCCTAGGAGGGACCCCGGGCCCGAGTGGCCCCAAGCGAACCTGCAGCCATTGACGGAAAAATGACAATCGAGAATCTTTGAACGGCGTAAAAGTCGAAAAGGAGCTCGGCAGATAACAACCCCACACGGATAAAAGAAGTCGTCGATGACCTTAGGATGACGTAAAAAAAAAAAAAAAAAAAGAGAAGAAGAAAAAAGAGAAGAAAAGGAGGAAGAAAGAAGAAAGGAAAATGAAGAAGCTCAACAAACAACTATTCGATGCAAGATGCAGACAAGGTAGCAAAATCTCCTTTTCATTTAACAAGATATACGTTACAAGACCCGATGGGTCAGGAAAGAAAGATATACAAGCCTCACGAACACGGTTCGGGAAGGATATACCGGAGGCCGCTCCCAGCTGCAAACTCCTCTCCCCGTCTCTGTCCTTCTCAGCCGCATTCTCCAGTGTGTGTAACGGACCTATCGGCTCTCGCCTCGCCTCGCTTCGCTCCATCTCCGAAGTCCCAACCTTAGGGGGAAAAGGGTGGGATAGATTCTCGGGGGCGATAAGGGCAACGACAGCAGTGACGAAGACCTGTTTCAAGAAGAGCTGGAGTCACCTTGGAGGCAGCGGTGATGCCAGGGATATGCTCCATCTCCGAATGCTCCACGACAGCCGCCACCCAAAACGCTCCGGCAAGGTCGGCATGCGCTACTTCCACCGTCCCCGCAACAGATTTTGCTGCCCCACCGTCGACGCCGACCACTTCTGGTCCCTCGGCCCCGACGGCATCAAGGATCCCACCACAGCTTGTGACGACAGCTCTGCCCTCTTGACCGGTATCACCCCGCCTTGCTACTTCAAAATTCTTGGGCAGGATAACTTTACCGGCGGCCCCCGTTATTAAACCCCTGTTGTTGAAGGAATTCTTCCTTGAGCCCCCTTTAAAACGATGGAGATCCTCACCGGCCACCGTTCTCCTCCTCGCCTTCCTCCAAGCCCTAGACATCCCTTCAAGAATGGACTCCGGGGTAGAGGACATGGTGTGGGAACCCTCAGAGAAGAATTGGGGAGCTGAAGAAGGCAAGGACTAGTGCGAGGGAAGTAGCTGAGTAGCTAGGCTCTCAGGCGAAAGAAAGGTATCGTCCTATCAACAGGATGAAGCCACAAAAGGAGATTAGGGTGTTTAAATAACCGACGGATCCTAGCGCAGTTATGGCGGCGGATGTTCCTGGGCCAACTGGTGCGTGCCATGTGTCCCGCATGTCCCCCTCACCGCTATCGAGGGTTGACCATCCACAAATTTTCGTAGCACGACGCTTGGGATCGCGTTCTGGCGGAGGTTCCGAAAAGACTCTTCAGGTCACCTTCACCGGAAAACGGGCTCTGACGTGCGCACATTTAATGCCGAAATATCTGGGGGCAGCAGTGTGTGGGATTCGAGGGGGCAGCTTCGGCTGTACCCATCTCTCTGTACTTCCTTCGTTCGAAATTCAAACTCAGAAGTAGGGGGACTGGTGTTGGGTATAAAATACCCACAGCCGAAGTCTTCAACAGAATCAACGATTCCGCCCACGATGCTGACCTCAAAGGAAGACTCCGCCCGGACTCCTACGGGAGCCGGGCTTCATCCTTGACTCCAACGGCTGCAGACAAACTTCGTCCGGACTCCTACGGGAGCCGGACTCCGTCGACGACTTCAACAGCAAGTAGACTCCGCCCCGACTCCTACGGTAGCCAGGCTCCACCCGGACTCCTACGGGAGTCGGGCTCCGTCCTCAACGTCAACTGCTGGTAAGCTGTCCGGACTCCTATGGGAGCCGGACTTGGCCTTTAACATTGATTGCAGGAAGACTCCGCCCGGACTCCTACGGGAGCCGGGCTTCATCCTCGACTCCAACGGCTGCAGACAGACTTCGTCCGGACTCCTACGGGAGCCGGACTCCGCCGACGACTTCAACAGCAAGTAGACTCCACCACGACTCCTACGGGAGCCGGGCTCCGCCCGGACTCCTACGGGAGCCGGGCTCCGTCCTCAACGTCAACTGCTGGTAAGCTGTCCGGACTCCTACGGGAGCCAGACTTGGCCTTTAACTTTGATTGCAGGAAGACTCCGCTCGGACTCCTACGGGAGCCGGGCTTCATCCTCGACTCCAACGACTGCAGACAGACTTCGTCCGGACTCCTACGGGAGCCGGACTCCACCGATGACTTCAACAGCAAGTAGACTCCACCCCGACTCCTACGGGAGCCGGGCTCCACCCGGACTCCTACGGGAGCCAGGCTCCGTCCTCAACGTCAACTGCTGGTAAGCTGTCCGGACTCCTACGGGAGCCGGACTTGGCCTTTAACTTTGATTGCAGGAAGACTCCGCCCGGACTCCTACGGGAGCCAGACTTCATCCTCGACTCCAACGGCTGCAGACAGACTTCGTCCGGACTCCTACGGGAACCGGACTCCACCGGAAACTCCGACCTCAAGTAGACTCCGCCCGGACTCCTACGGGAGCTGGGCTCCATCCTCAACGTCAACTGCCGGTAAGCTCCGTCTGGGCTCCTACGGGAGCCGGACTTCGCCTTTAACTTTGATTGCAGGAAAACTTCGCCCTGACTCCTACAGGAGCCGGGCTCTGTCCACGACGCCAAAGAAGGCTCCGTCCGGACTCCTACGGGAGCCGGACTCCGCCGACAACTCCGACCTCAAGTTGACTCCGCCCGGACTCCTACGGGAGCCGGGCTCCGTCCTCAACCTCAGCTGTCGGTAAGCCTTGTCCGAGCTCCTACGGGAGCCAGACTTTGCATCTGATTTTGATTGCAGGGGATTCCACCCGGACTTCCACGGGAGTCGGGCTCCACCCACGACCCCAACCGCAAGGAGGACTCTGCTCGGACCCCTACGGGGGCCAGACTCTGACCGCTACCGAACTTCAGCCAGCAGATCTGCGCTCCCAGGCCACAATCACGGCCACGATCCTGCTCCACTTCCTGCGGCGGATTCTGCGCAGCTCCATCACTCCCTGACAGGTCGTAGTAACAGTCGCAACACTGCTCTGCTCCCTACGACGGATCCCACGCGGCTCCATTACTACCTGGCAGACCATGATAAACGGCCATGATCCTGCTCCACCTCCTGCAATGGATACCGCACGATTCTCCCATCCGCTGCCAAGATGCGACAGCACACGCCACCCCACTTCCCGCGGCAGGTTCCACGTGGCACGCCCCAGTGATGGCCACGGGTCTACTCCACTACTCTTCGTAGTAAATTCTGCCTGACCCTGGGCAGCCCACTACCAGGCGGTTACAAATGTCGCCATCAATCCGTTACCTCCTCCGCCTATAAAAAGGGGGACCCAGATACGTTATTCTATAAGCTCATTTCTTATCTCAAAACTCTGCTAAATTCTCTGTTCGAGCGCTCCATTCTTGTTGAGGTAGAGAACTAACTTGAGCGTCGGAGGGTCTTGCCGGAGCAACCCCACCTCCGGTTTAGACTTCCCTTGCAGGTCCCGGCGGCGACCGCGACTTCTCCGACTCCAGCTTCTCCGGTGCAAGCGGATTTTTGCACCAACAAAAACTAAATCAGATTTGAATGTGAGATAGATAAGGGAAAGGATCCTTTGGTGTGAAAAATCTTACACAAAATAATTTTGTGCGTGAAGATATATGATGTGCAAATTAGGTTGGCACAGGGAGAAGAGTCCTATTCCAATAAGGACTCTAAGTTTCCTTATTTGAATCCAAACCAAATCACATATGGTTTAGCCCAAATAAAATATATAAAACTCTATCTAATTAGATTCATAAATTTTTAATCAAATTAGAAATTGATTGAACCAATGTCCTGATTAAATTAGGGACAATTCTCCCTTAGCGATTAGGTCATCTCATAACCTAATCGGGTCAAACCTAATTGAATCCAATTCAATTAGATTTTATTTATTCCTCTTTGCTCAATCAAATTAAACTAATTAGTAATTTAATTATTAATTAATTTTTTATTAATTTACTAACACTTGATGAATTAATTTATTGTATCTTTTGCATAAGGTTAACCATCAATCGAATTGATGATTAAGCCCTTGAACGACTCTCAATCGTTGATCAGCAACATGATCAGTCAGAAACTTCTTTTGAGTGTAACCTCATAGGTTCATACCTAAGTCAGTAGTATAGGAATAACTTTCTAAACCAATCGATGTAACCATCTAGCAATGATGACCCGACATCTGGATAGGTCGAATGATGGTGAAGCGATATTCAAGAACCTATTGGCGCATGGTTACCGTATAATTCATTTCTTTGATCTTAATGCTCAAAGATGACCTAAGATTTAACTGTCAATCATAGATAAGTCATCCACATTGTATTTCAATTTTTTCAAATTCATCACATGAATTATCCGGGTCTAGATTTTACTAAATTGAAATACACTGATGCATATCTCCTACTAATTTGGAGGGATCAATCCTATCTTGATTCACATACCGACTTGACAAGTACTTGACTGCATCCAAAAATCTTTCATCACTAAATTAGAAACTCAGTTAGTCCGATATAAAAGTATAATGAGTTGCTTGCAAGCCACCGTGATAATCTCAGGTCGGAGGGACACTTATTCCCATACCCTTCGCGAGCTACTCTTGACAGGAGAGTACTCCACAATTGATCACGTTCAGTGACAATGTACTCCTACATCTCATCTACATGTCATATCAGTGTCTCCACATTATTTGATTACAAGGACAACTAACGCATATGGCACACAATGACTTACACTTGATATCACTATCGTCCTACTAATAGCATATCATTTGGTCGCGAACCAATTTAAAGACTATATAATAAATCTTTCTTTATCGATCAAAGTAGTCCTAAGGACTTCATCATAATATAAGAGTTCATTAGAAGATATAACTTTGTGATAAAAAATATCATATAATTTTTATTATTTATTAATTCATATACATTTATAATCAGCACAATCATCGAATGATTGGCTTTAAGATACAATTTTCAATAACTCTCACTTGGACTAAAGCCAATCAGTATAGTGTCATATATCCATCTTCAATTTATTATCTCAGAACTCTTAAATATCGAGGCTTTAGTAAATGGATTGGTCAAGTTCTTCTTTCTGTCAATCTTCTAAAGATTGACATCACCTTAATAGATTTTTCAGATAAGATGGTAATAATGTAAAATGCCTAGCAAGTTAATAGGACTTTGGCTCCTTGACATGAGCTATGGCTTCGATGCTATATAATACAACAGGATCATCATCAGAGGGTGTCACTCTTAGCTTGCCAGTGAATCTGTACAATCATATAGCTTTCTTGCAAGCTTTGAATGTTGCAATGCATTCTATCTCGCAATTTGAATTTGGCTATATTTTTCTACTTAAAACCTTTTCAATAGATTGCTCCATTAGGTAAGGATGTATTCCGATACATTCTTGTTATTATTATATCCAACTAAAAATTAAAGTCATACTCCACAAATTTTAAGTCAGATTCTCCATAATCGAGTCATTGATCCTTACTATTTCTCAAATACTTAAGGATGACCTTCTAGGATTCTCACTCGAATCTTGCAAGTATCCACTCACTATCCTAGTGAGTGTACTATATCCGATCTCATACATCGTGTAATGATAGAATAAATTCTACTCATAAACACCCTATGTATGTTGGACTAAAAAACTTAAGCAGCCTCTTAGATCTATCTCTATAGATCTTCATCTCTAGGATGAGAGATGCTTTTTCTAAGTTCTTTATGGAGAACTATGATAATAGCGAAACTTTTATTTCCTGTAATGTAAGAAATATCATTCCTGATTAAGAAAATTTTATTCACATATAAGATAAAAATATACTCATAGAACTATTAACCCATTTGTATTTGCAGGGTTCTTCTTCGTTCTCAATGAAGCCATACGTTTGATCACTTATCAAAATACATGTTTCAACTCTGAAATATTTAGCATTGCCATAGAAGAAAATATCTTATTATGGTCAATACCATAATGTTGATAATATTTTTAGACAACCAGACAAGCTTTGTAGATCTCCACCTTCTTATCTGCACTACTCTATTCCTATTGAAGATCCACTTACACTCTATAGGTTTTATCCCTTCAAGTAGATCAATGAGTATCCATACACCATTGACCTTCATGGACTCCATTTCAAACTTATGGCTCTAAACCATTAATCAGAGTCGAACCTCTACATGGCATCCATGTAGGTGATCAAATCTTTTTTGTTCTCATCGAGTTCAACAGGATCACATTTCGAAATCTAGATACTGAAGTATCTATCTGACGGATATGATACTCTACTGAATCTCCTTAATGATGCCTCTACAATGGATTTTGGATTTGATCTGATCAAATTTGATTCTATGGGTTCACTAGATTATGTCGGTTCTTCTATCTGTCAAACTTCATAAGTTTTATATTAAACGCATCAGTACCTTCACCAAGACACTCCTTTTTCTGAAAGAAATGCTGAACAACTCTTGTTCTTTAGAATGGTAGAAGTTATATCCCCTAGATCTTTTGAAGTTATCCTATAAAATAATATTTATATAGGATCAGGATCCAAGCTAATCGATCTGCAAATGCTCGATATAAACTAAACACTCCCAAACCCCAAGGTAAGAAAGTATCGGCTTGTGCCTAGTCCATATCTCATATAGAGTCTTTGCAACTGATTAATTCAGAATTTAGTTTAGAATATAACAAGTAGTCTTAAAAGCATAACCTTAAATAGAGACTGACAGACTTGTAAACCCCATCATGGAATGAACTATGTCTAACAAAGTCAATTCCAACAGGAGAGAATCCTATTCTCTTCTAGATATGTCAAAACTTACTTGAAATGCATTCTCCTCTTTGGTCTGATCGAAGAATTTCAATACTCTTCTAAGTTTGTTTCTCTACCTTGTTATGGACTTATTTGAATATTTTAAATAATCTAAATTTATGGCAAATATATTCGTAGATCCAATACATCAGTATATATCAGATTCAGAACTATTAGATGTGTGCCCTAGATACCATATTGGCTGACACATTCCTGTACAAATGTAAGGGCAAATTTATAATTTTGACTATTGTTGGTGCAAAAATCTGCTTGCGCCAGAGAAGCTGGAGTCGGGGAAGCCGCGGTCGCCACCGGGACCTGCAAAGGAAGTCTAAACCGGAGGTGGGGTTGCTCCGGCAAGACCCTCCGATGCTCAAGTCAGTTCTCTGCCTCAACAAGAATGGAGTGCTCGAACGGAGAATTTAGCAGAGTTTTGAGATAAGAAATGAGCTTATCGAATAACGTATCTGAGTCCCCCTTTTATAGGCGGAGGAAGCAACGAATTGATGGCGACGTTTGTAACCGTCTGGCAGTGGATTGCCCAGGGTCAGGCAGAGTTTGCTGCGAAGCATAGTGGAATGGACCTGTGGCTATCGCTGGGGCATGCCATGTGGAGTCTGCCGCATGAAGTGGGGCGGCGTTTTGCCGTCGTGACTTACCAGTGGATGAGAGAATCGCGCAGTATCCATTGCAGGAGGTGGAGCAAGATCGTGGCCGTTTATCATGGCTGGTCAGGTAGTAATGGAGCCGCATGGGATCCGTCATTGAGAGTGGAGCAGTGCTACGATCGTTACTGCGGCCTGTCAGGGAGTGGTGGAGCTACGCGGAATCCGTCGCAGGAAATGTAGCAGAATCGTGGCCGCGATCGTGGCCTGGGAGTGCTGATACTGATCTGTCGGCTGAAGTTCGACAGTGGTCATAGTCCGGCCACCGTAGAGGTCCGGATGAAGACTGCCTGCAGTCGTTGGAATCGAGGATGGAGCCCGGCTCCCGTAGGAGTCCGGGCGAAGTTTTCCTGCAGTCAAGGTTAAAGGCGAAGTCCGGCTCCCGTAGGAGTCCGGACAGGGCTTACCAGCAATTAACGTTGAGGACGGAGCCCGGCTCCCGTGGGAGTCCGGGTGGAGTCTGCTCGCAGCTGAAGTTATCGGCGGAGTCCGGCTCCCATAGGAGTCCGTCCGGCTCCCGTAGGAGTCCGGTCGCAGTCTGCCTTGCAGCCGTTGGAGTCGAGGACGGAGCCCGGCTCCCGTAGGAGTCCGGGCAAAGTTTTCCTGCAGTCAAGGTTAAAGGCGAAGTCTGGCTCCCGTAGGAGTCCGGACGGAGCTTATCAGCAATTAACGTTGAGGACGGAGCCCGGCTCCCATGGGAGTCCGGGTGGAGCTGTCCTGTAGTCGATGTCGACGGTGGAGCCTGGCTCCCGTAGGAGTCCGGGCGGAGTCTGCTTGCAGCTGAAGCTGTTGGCATCGAGGATGAATCCCGGCTCCCATAAGAGTCCGGGCGAAGTCTCCCTGCAATTAAAGTCAGAGGGGAGGTCCGGCTCCCGTAGGAGTCCGGACGAGGCCTACCAGCGGTTGATGCTGAGGATGGTGCCCGGCTCCCGTAGGAGTCCGGGCGAAGCTGTCCTGTAGTCGATGTCGGCGGCGGAGCCCGGCTCCTGTAGGAGTCCGGGCGGAGTCTGCTTGCGGCTGAAGCTGTTGGCATCGAGGATGAAGCCCGGCTCCCATAAGAGTCCGGGCGAAGTCTCCCTGCAATTAAAGTCAGAGGGGAGGTCCTGCTCCCATAGGAGTCCGGATGAGGCCTACCAGCGGTTGATGCTGAGGACGGAGCCCGGCTCCCGTAGGAGTCCGGGCGAAGCTGTCCTGTAGTCGATGTCGGCGGTGGAGCCCGGCTCCTGTAGGAGTCCGGGCGGAGTCAGCTTGCGGCTGAAGCTGTTGGCGTCGAGGATGAAGCCCGGCTCCCATAAGAGTCCGGGCGAAGTCTCCCTGCAATTAAAGTCAGAGGGGAGGTCCGGCTCCCGTAGGAGTCCGGACGAGGCCTACCAGCGGCTGATGCTGAGGATGGAGCCCGGCTCCCGTAGGAGTCCGGGCGAAGCTATCCTGTAGTCGATGTCGGCGGCAGAGCCCGACTCTCGTAGGAGTCCGGGCGGAGTCTGCTTGCGGCTGAAGCTGTTGGAGTTCTCGGTGACGGATCCCGGCTCCCGTAGGAATCCGGGTGAAGTTGTCGTGTAGTCGATTCCACTGAGGACTTCGGCTGTGGGTATTTTATACCCAACACCAGTCCCTCTACTTTCGAGTTTGAATTTCAAATGAAGGAAGTACAGAGAGAGAGATAGGCACAGTCAAAACCGTCCCTTCGAATCCTGCGCCCTGCCGCCTCTGGATATTTTGGCATTAAATGTGCGCATGCTGGAGTCTTTTCGAATTGGAGTGGTACGAGGGGACGCTTCAAAATTCCTGCAGGTACTCTGGCCTAGGTACGGTGCAATTATGATCCTGCCAACCGTCAGCCACTTTTAGCCGTCTGCCAGGGGGAGTGGGACACGTGTCGGATGCGGACTGGCCTGGGGGATTCGCGATCATTATGGCACCGGATCCCAGGGTCTATTTAAACCCGTCTTCCCTCCTTTAGGCGTCCTACTCCATTCCTGAGTTTTCGCTGGTGTCTGTCTTCTCTTCGAGAGCCCTGCTTTAGTGAGCGTCTTCTCGAGCCGTAGGCGCCTCCCGTTTTTCATCCCTCAGGTCCCTCAGAGTAATATAGGTTAGTGCCAACCTTCCTCTCACCGCCTAGGGGCTTCTTTTCTCATCATTACTTTTGTGCATCCCTCCGAGTTAGTCTTCGGCCTCTCATTCCCCTTTCAGTCCGTCTTTTTAGGGTCCTTTAGATCCCCCCTTCGAAACTACTCAAAATGTCCTCTGGCTCTTCTGCTCCCAGCAGTTCCGAGAGTTCTTCTGCTTCAAACCCCCAGGTCCCTGTCTCTGTGGACGAACCCACGTCCGGGGCTGGGCCTCGTCCGATTTTCGCACCGGGCGTTATTCCATGTTCCTCGACTTCGGAGGAACTCCTTCTGATAAGGGTTCAGTATGGGGTTCCTCCGGAGAACGACCTGGAGCTACCTGGCCCCTCTGACCGGGCCAGCACTCCTCCTCCCGGTCGCTTTTGTTTGTATCAGGAAGCATTCCGTGCTGGACTCCGGCTTCTGCTTCCTGCCTTTGTCGCTGCCTTCTTCCGCTTCTTGGACATCTCTCTCGCTTCCGTGGCCCCAAATTCCTTTAGGTTTTTGATAGGGTTTCTCTCCCTCTGCCACGTAGTCGAGGTTCAGCCGTCTCTCTCCTTGTTTAGGCATTTTTATACCTTCAAACGCCATCCTTCGATGAAGGACTGGTGGTACTTCTCCCCCCAGTTTGGTAAGAAGGGGTTGCTGAAAGGTGCCCCTTCTTCGATTCACAATTGGAAGGGGAAATACCTCTTCGTCGACTGCCCGACCCTGGAACTGGGCCTGCCCCCTTGGGGTTCTCTGAGGGATTCCATCTGCCGGGCTCCCAGCCTGGGGGAGGACGACCTCCAGGCCGCCCAGAAGCTTCTAACTTATCCCGCTCCTTTCCTTCGTAATCTTCTGAGGGAGCAGCTTCTTTTCAACATCGGCCTGAGCCCCCAGGATCCAGCGAGTATTCATCTTATCTTTTCTTTTCTTGCCTTCCTCTTCTTCTTCTCTTTACTTCTTTTTCCTTCCCACTCTCTTCTTTTTCTTTCTCTTTTTTTTTTTTTTTTTTTTTTGACTCTTGATTGATCGGTGTTGCTTCTTTTTCCCCTTTTTCTTCTTTCTTCTCTTTCTTTTCTTTTCTTTTTTTTTTTTTTAGCAATGGATGCCGAAGCAATGCGGATGCTCGCCAGGGGCATGAGAGCTCAGAAGAGAAAGGGCGCGGCGGCCTCCGGATCGGCGAAGAGGGCTAGGGCGGAGGAGACGAGCTTGGCTGCGCCCGTCCAGGCGGCCCCGACCATCGACATTCCTTCAGATGCTGAGCCAGTGGCTCCCCGGGCCTCCTCGAGGAGCCCGCCGACTGGGGCCCCCGCTCTGGGGGTTCGCTCCACGGAGGCGCCCGCCGCGGGGAGGAGGAGGAAATCGTTGGCTCATAGGGCGAGTAGCCACCGAGCCGCTGTAGATGAGTCCGTCTGCTCCGAGGAGGGATCGGAGAATCCCTTCAACGATAGGGACTTGATCAGGCGGTTGATCGACGGCTGCATCCTATCCGACGTCGTGGGGAGGATCGACCGCGCCGATCCTGAGCAGCGGGCTTGGGACTCTTTGGGGTCCTTCCTCGAGGTAAACGGATCTTTATTTACACGGTCACTCGGCCTCTGTCGTAATTCTCTATCCGTCCTTGCAGATTAGGCACCAGCTCTTCGCCTATATCGAGGCGGTGAGCCGCATGAGGAGGGACATCCTCCAGGCGGAGGAACGCTGCCAAGCCGAGGTTGCCCGCCTCCAAGCGAAGTCGGCTGAAGTAGCCACCCTCCAGGAGGCCCTGGAAAGAGAGAAGCAGGCCCGGGAGGAGGAGAGGCAGATCTTGGAGGAGTCGGCGAGGAAGGCGGAGGCCGAGGTCGCCCATTTGGTCGAGCAAACTCCGGTCCTGGTCTCAGAGGCCAGGGTCCTTACGGTGGAGGAATTCAAGGCCTCCACGGAGATGAGGGACCTGAATGTCCAGTTCGGCCAGGAGGCGTTCACCAAGGGGTTCGAGCTCTGTCAAGAGAAGGTGGCCAGCAAATTCCCCGAGCTCGACCTCGACTTCCTTGAGGAGTCCGAAGACGAGGCCGGCCCCTCGTCTGCTGCCACCGCGGTCGCACCCCCCGCACCAGGTTCTCCACCTCCCGCCCCTGAGGTTTGAGACCTCTGATCTTGTGCCCTTATTTTGTCACAATATTTTCTTTCTGTTTGTCTTCACAATTACTCAATCAATAAAGTCGAATTTCTTGTTGTGGATGGCTTCTCCTTCCCCCTCCTCCTTCTTTCCGCTTTTCTCCTTGCAATGAGTCATTCCCTGATGCTTTTGCCTTCCGATGGCAGTGCCCTGCAGAAGCACTCCCCTTGCCCCTGGGGGTCCCGCTGAAATCGACAATCCAGCGGTTGAAAAAGGAGGTCCTTCACCTGACGAAGAAGTTGAAGAAGATGGAAGGCGAACTCCGCAAATCGAGAGAAGGCCATTTTGAAGCCGCCGCTGAGGCCGCCCACTTTCGGAGTCTCCATGTGAAGGTGATCATGGATTACAGCCGGAGAAAGGCAAACTTCGCAAAGGAACTCGAGGAGTGCAAGAAGAGCACCAGCGACCGTATTTGGGCTCAAGAAGCCAGGATCAGCGCCCTTAAGGTGGAACTGTCAGCTGCGAAGAGGAAGATCGGCCAGCTGGAAGGAAATTCATCCCGGCTCTTGGCCCGGGTTGATGATGAACAGAAGTGGTCGCAGAAGGTCTCCGACCTTCAGAAGCAGCTTCAAGACGCCGAGATGAGCCACGACGTTCAGCGGGCCAGCTGGCGCCGACAGGTGGAAGAGTATAAAGGAAGATTCCGGACGGTGGCCGACGAAGTCGTTCGTCTCCAGAGGCAGCTGGCTAACAGGGTGCAGCTTACTTCCGCCCAAGATTCTGAAGAGCTCCAAGCCCTGAGAGGCACTGTTGAAGGGATTTCTGTCTCCCTCGGGGAGAAGTCAGCCGAGCTGCAACAAGTGAAGATCCAACTGGCACTTGAGCGGTGGGCCATCGCAGACGCAGAGGTGGAGTCCGAAGTTTTGAGGAAGAGGCATCGAGAAGCGGAGGCTGAGAGCCAGCAACTTTGTCGGGCGCTCCAGGATGCACTGCGAAAGAGGGAAGAGCTAGATGGAGAAATAGAGAATCTGAGGCAGTCCTGGTTGAGGGACGAAATAGATAACTCTAGGTCGGAGGGAGCAGGGCCTCTTTAGAGCTCTTTTTGCCTTTCTGTCTTATCATGTAGTTACTTCCTTTTTGTCGTTTTGCCCTCTTTTCCTTGGCCTTCCTGGCCTTGTAGTGTGCATATCGGAAATGGAATAAAAAGAGCATTTTGCGTTACCTCATCCGCGTGCTGCACTAATATCGCTGTCTGCCGAACCTTTCTTGCCATCTGTCTTGCCTGATGTTGACATCGTTGGGAGGGGGCTTTTTCCTTTCATCTGATCTTGTTAGCCGGCCAGGTTTCGCCACCATTAGCCCTTGCTGCAGAAGTCGTGGATGGAGCCCGACTCTCGTAGGAGCCCGACTGAAGTCTTCCTTGTAGGCGGAACCCGGCTCCCGTAGGAGCCCGGGTGAAGTCTTCCTTGCGGGTGGAACCCGGCTCCCGTAGGAGTCCGGGTGAAGTCCTCTTTGCGGGTGGAACCCGGCTCCCGTAGGAGTCCGGGTGAAGTCTTCCTTGCGGGTGGAACCCAGCTCCCGTAGGAGTCCGGGTGAAGTCTTCCTTGCAGGCGGAACCCGGCTCCCATAGGAGTCTGGGTGAAGTCTTCCTTGCGGGCGGAATCCGGCTCCCATAGGAGTCCGGGTGAAGTCTTCCTCGTGGGCGGAACCCGACTCCCGTAGGAGTCCGGGTGAAGTCCTCTTTGCGGGCGAAACCCGACACCCGTAGGAGTCTGGATGAAGTCTTCCTTGCGGGCGGAACCCGGCTCCCGTAGGAGTCCGGGTGAAGTCTTCCTTGCGGGCGGAACCCGACTCCCGTAGGAGTCCGGGTGAAGTCTTCTTTGCTGGCGGAACCCGGCTCCCGTAGGAGTCTGGGTGAAGTCTTCCTCACGGGCGGAACCCAGCTCCCGTAGGAGTCCGGGTGAAGTCCTCTTTGCGGGCGGAACCCGGCTCCCGTAGGAGTCCGGGCCTTCCATTTTGCTCGAGCCGGTGTGAGGTTCTCCCCTCGTTACCAGCCTGGCTGTGGGGGCGCGTTAGGGCACTGTAAGGCCTCTCCCCCCATCTGGTCTAAAAGAACCGAGCCTTCGACTTTGCTCATGTCAGGACGAGGTTCTCCTCCTGTTCCTGACATGGCTGTGGGGGCACATTAGGGCGTTGTAAGGCCTCTCCCCCCATCCAGTCTAAAAGAACCGGACCTTTGACTTTGCTCATGTCAGGACGAGGTTCTCCTCCTGTTCCTGGCATGGCTGTGGGGACACATTAGGGCGTTGTAAGGCCTCTCCCCCCATCCGGTCTAAAAGAACCGAGCCTTTGACTTTGCTCATGTCAGGACGAGGTTCTCCTCCTGTTCCTGACATGGCCGTGGGGGCGCATTAGTGCATTGTAAGGCCTCTCCCCCCATCCGGTCTAAAAGAACCGGGCCTTTGACTTTGCTCATGTCAGGACGAGGTTCTCCTCCTGTTCCTGACATGGCTTTATTTTTGGAGGGATCATATCCAGTCAAAATAAATCCACACCAGGTGGGAAGGGCACGTTAGGTAGAAAGGAAAGTAGATTCAAGGTGAAATCGTAAGTGATACATTTACAGTTTTCCCGCTCCTCCTTGAGGCCCTCCGGTGATGGAGTCGATGGTCCCGATGGGAGGCCGGTCCCCGGGTTGCTCCTCCTTTTTCTGCGGTTCAGGCTGTGGGAGGGCTCTTGGCCGGTCTCCTCTACCCTCAGGCCTGCGGTGGATGAATCTGTCGAGTCGACCTCGCCGAATGAGCTCCTCGATCTCATCCTGGAGCTGGATGCATTCTTCGGTGTCGTGGCCGTGGTCGTGGTGGTAGAGGCAGAACTTGTTGGGGTTGCGCTTCCCGGGATGTGTGCGCATCCTCTCTGACCTAGGGAGCTGCTCCCTGACCTCCATTAATACCTGGGCCTTCGAGGCGTTGAGGGGGGCGTAGTTGCGAAATCTCCCTGGTGGGGAGCCCCGTCGAACCCCGTGGTCCGGGCTTCTCTGCCTGCGTGCCCGGGGTGGAGTATGGGTGCGCTTATGTCCAAGAGGGGATCGGGAACGCGGCCGGGCTTCCTTTGGCCTTTTCTCGACTGCGGGCTTACTCGAATCTCCCACTTGACGCTCCCTTACTGTCTCTTCGTCCTTCATTTTGAAGGCTTCTTCCGCTCGGGCATATCCTTTAGCCCGAGCCAGTAAATCGGCAAAATCTCTGGGGTACTTTTTCTCCAGGGAGAACAAAAGATCATTCTTCTGAAGGCCACCTTTCAAGGCGGCCATGTCAATTGATTGGTCCAAGTTCCGGACCTCCAACGCCACGATGTTAAAGCGGTTGACGTAGGCCCGTATGGACTCCCCTTCCCTCTGCTTGATGTTGATGAGGGACTCCGAACCCTTCCGGGGGTGCCGGCTGCTGACAAAATGGGCCACAAATTGGTGTCTCATTTGATCGAAGGAAAAGATGGTACCTGACTTCAAAGCCGAGTACCAGTTCCTCGCTGCTCCCTTCAAAGTAGACGGGAAAGCCCGGCATAAGATGGCGTCAGGAGCACCGTGAAGCAGCATCATCGTCCAGAAGGCCTCCAGATGATCAACCGGGTCTGAAGTCCCGTCGTAGCTTTCGAACTGGGGAAGCTTGAAGTTTGGCGGGATCGGTTCCTGCATGATCATCTGAGAGAAGGGAGGGTCAGTACAAATATCCTCACCATGAGCGGGGGGCGCGTGGCGGAGTTCTTCAATCCGCCGGTTCATCTCCTGGAGCCTTCGGTCCAGGAAATCCTCTCGACTTCGAGTTTCGAGGGTCCTCTGGCAGAGCGGGGGCAGGGATCTTCCAGGGGTGGACTCGTGGTCCGATTGAGGTCTCTCTACCCTCGGATTTGTTTTCCCAGGAAGGACGGGGCGGCTGGCCCAGGTGGCCTGCCCCGCCGTCGGGTTCTGACATTCCGGAGATGCCCTTTCCGGGTGCGCCGACGTCTGCGGTTGCTGCTGCTGCATTGCTTGCACAGCTTCGATGAGGCCTCTGACCTGCTGTGCCAGCAAGTCAAATTGCTCTGCACCGACCGCCACCGCCGGAGGAGGAGGAGGAGGCTGGGAAACAGGAGGGGAGGCTGGAGCCTGAGATCTGGCCGCGGAGGTCGTGGACCGTCGTGTGGACGCCTTGCATGGAGGCATCGAGCGTGGATCTCGCGGGGGAAAATTAGGAGTGGGTGTCGGAGAGACGATCGGAGGCGGCTCCGTTGAACACTCCTTTAAGAACAAGGGTACCACGAAGGCTCACCCCTTCCTCTAGCGCCAATCCTGTTGGTGCAAAAATCTGCTTGCGCCGGAGAAGCTGGAGTCGGGGAAGCCGCGGTCGCCGCCGGGACCTGCAAAGGAAGTCTAAACCGGAGGTGGGGTTGCTCTGGCAAGACCCTCCGACGCTCAAGTCAATTCTCTGCCTCAACAAGAATAGAGTGCTCGAACGGAGAATTTAACAGAGTTTTGAGATAAGAAATGAGCTTATCGAATAACGTATCTGAGTCCCCCTTTTATAGGCGAAGAAAGCAACGAATTGATGGCGACATTTGTAACCGTCTGGCAGTGGACTGCCCAGGGTCAGGCGGAGTTTGCTGCAAAGCGTAGTGGAACGGACCCGTGGCTATCACTGGGGCGTGCCACTTGGAGTCTGCCGCATGAAGTGGGGTGGCGTTTTGCCGTCGTGACTTACCAGTGGATGAGAGAATCGCGCAGTATCCATTGCAGAAGGTGGAGCAGGATCGTGGCCATTTATCGTGGCTGGTCAGGTAGTAATGGAGCCGTGCGGGATCCGTCATGGGGAGTGGAGCAGTGCTGCGATCGTTACTGCGGCCTGTTAGGGAGTGGTGGAGCTGCACGGAATCCGCCGCAGGAAATGTAGCAGAATCATGGCCGCGATCGTGGCCTGGGAGTGCTGATACTGATCTGTCGGCTGAAGTTCGGCAGTGGTCATAGTCCGGCCACCGTAGAGGTCCGGATGAAGACTGTCTGCAGCCGTTGGAATCGAGGACGGAGCCCGGCTCCCGTAGGAGTCCGGGCGAAGTTTTCCTGTAGTCAAGGTTAAAGGCGAAGTCCGGCTCCCGTAGGAGTCCGGACAGGGCTTACCAGCAATTAACGTTGAGGACGGAGCCCGGCTCCCGTGGGAGTCCGGGCGGAGTCTGCTCGCAGCTGAAGTTATCAGCAGAGTCCGGCTCCCGTAGGAGTCCGTCTGGCTCCCGTAGGAGTCCGGTCGCAGTCTGCCTTGCAGCCATTGGAGTCGAGGATGGAGCCCGACTCCCGTAGGATTTCGGGCAAAGTTTTCCTGCAGTCAAGGTTAAAGGCGAAGTCCGGCTCCCGTAGGAGTCCGGACGGGGCTTATCAGCAATTAACGTTGAGGACGGAGCCCGGCTCCCGTGGGAGTCTGGGTGGAGCTGTCCTGTAGTCGATGTCGGTGGCGGAGCCCGGCTCCCGTAGGAGTCCGGGCGGAGTCTGCTTGCGGCTGAAGCTGTTGGCGTCGAGGATGAAGCCCGGCTCCCATAAGAGTACGGGCGAAGTCTCCCTGCAATTAAAGTCAGAGGGGAGGTCCGGCTCCTGTAGGAGTCCGGACGAGGCCTACCAGCGGTTGATGCTGAGGACGGAGCCCGGCTCCCGTAGGAGTCCGGGCGAAGCTGTCCTGTAGTCGATGTCGGCGGTGGAGCCCGGCTCCCGTAGGAGTCCGGGCGGAGTCTGCTTGCGGCTGAAGCTATTGGCGTCGAGGATGAAGCCCGGCTCCCATAAGAGTCCGGGCGAAGTCTCCCTGCAATTAAAGTCAGAGGGGAGGTCCGGCTCCCGTAGGAGTCCGGACGAGGCCTACCAGCGGTTGATGCTGAGGACGGAGCCCGGCTCCCGTAGGAGTCCGGGCGAAGCTGTCCTGTAGTCGATGTCGGCGACGGAGCCCGGCTCCCGTAGGAGTCCGGGCGGAGTCTGCTTGCGGCTGAAGCTGTTGGCGTCGAGGATGAAGCCCGGCTCCCATAAGAGTCCGGGCGAAGTCTCCCTGCAATTAAAGTCAGAGGGGAGGTCCGGCTCCCGTAGGAGTCCGGACGAGGCCTACCAGCGGTTGATGCTGAGGATGGAGCCCGGCTCCCATAGGAGTCCGGGCAAAGCTGTCCTGTAGTCGATGTCGGCGGTGGAGCCCGGCTCCCGTAGGAGTCCGGGCAGAGTCTGCTTGTGGCTGAAGCTGTTGGAGTTCTCGGTGACGGAGCCCGGCTCCCGTAGGAGTCCGGGTGAAGTTGTCGTGTAGTCGATTCCACTGAGGACTTCGGCTGTGGGTATTTTATACCCAATAGCTATAAATGAATAAAAGGGTTATTCTACTATCACATTGTGTACATTATGTCTGTGATATATCCTTTGACTTAGTAGGAATGTTAATTCATATTTTCAAGAGTTGAAAATTTAAGGCATGAATTTACATAACTAACTCATAAACAGCTCCTGACCATAGGATCATCATGAGGATGGTGATCGATCTGGAAGGTTGGTGTACGATCGCTTTCTTAGGATAGATGTGTCTTGAGTCTACGATGTGGAGACATCGGAGTGAGAGTACAGGTATTTATTGAGAATGAGAGTACTGAGCGTGACCACCTCGAGCAGTCATAAGGAAGTCTACCTTCTCGTTGATGACAAGCTCGATACTGCAGCTGTGTGTCTAGTTCTTTGACCTGAGGTACATCGACAGTTCACCTTGAGTGTGTTATAGTTTTACTACAGTATAACTCAGTCTCCTAGCCATTCGAAACTCTGAGGTGTATGTTGGCTGTAGCATATTCATTGTAGGAACCAAATTGCACCAAGATAAGATCTATCAACCTCGGTAGATAAGAGGAGTACTCCTATGATTATCGAAAGATTGAGTTCTTAAGCCCATGGCCATGGCAGAGTGAAATAATGAAAAAAAGTTTTTATTATGGTTTCACATCGAACTTGGATCGATCGATTGATTCATATGACTGATGTTGGATTTGACGAGTTCACCTTAATCCTAATTCAGTCGGGACTCATGATAGAGGAACTCAATCACACAGATAGCTGCACCTAGAGGTTCATCTTTATTTTTGATGGGTTGCCACCATATACTGCTAGGTGTCACTGATGGATTTTGGGAGTAATTAGAATGATCTTGATGATCGATCATTCTAATTGTCTGAATCAGAAGAGTTCTGGTCCATCGAAAGGAGTTTCGATGATGCCAATAATGAGATCATGACATGTCTCATTACGATATGAAAATGAACCTAACTGGGTCACACAAACAAGAGTTAGGATCTGGATGTCATCAATTGAGCTAGTCCAGTTTGATTGATTTGGATTAGATCCAATTAGGTTCAAGAAAATCGTGTTAGCACACGATTGAGCCTAACTTTCTCCTCATATAATCTTTTCTATCTCGACTGAGCCAAATGTGATTTGACTCACCCAGAAAACCTTGAGAAGATTTCTCACAGTCTGACTGGAGCTAGTCCAACTCAAAAAGGACTTATCTTAATTTATGAGATGAATTTAAGACAACACCTGCTAATTCCTATCACCTGCCATTTCCATTTTAGGATATTGGTCAAATGTTGACCCATGGACCTTGGACTGAAGGCCACTTGGCAAAAGGTCATTGGAGATTTTTTTATGGAGTGTCCACCTGCTAAATTAAGCCTCAAAGTAGGTGCCATATTCAGATTGGGCGTGCACCCCAAGTGGATAAGGATAGAGTCCCATGAGATGAGCACTCTGATCCCTTGATCAACTTGGACTGTGGGGTGTCAATCTCACTGTGCTTATCCAGTGTTGGCACCAATAGTAGGAGGGATTCTTATTTGATATGATCATATGATATCACTCCACCAATTAAATTTTTTTCAAAATTAATTGAAATTTTTTGATTGGTCGAATGATGTGGCACTGCATGGTGCAGCAGGGTCTATTTAAACCCTGTTTGTGCCTAAGGTTTAGGAACTCTGCTCAATAACCAGAAAAAGCCTAAATTCTCTCCACTTCTCTATACCCCCTCTACTCCTCTCCCTCCTCTCTTCATATCCAAGAGGTTGGGCATCCATCTGGTGCTTATCCAAGGCGTGGTGGCTTTCTGATTAGAAGGCTGCAGAGATTTGTCGAGAAGCTGCTGCTCCAGCTTCAGAAGATCTTTTGAAGATCTTCCAGATCAAATCCAAATCTAATTTTTGGAGCAAAGATTCATGAGGAGAAGATGATCTAAATCTTTCTTGAGTGGATATTGGTATAGGCCAGGCGACTGCGTGGCTATTTTAGAACCTCGGGCATTGCTGCGATCATCTACAAGGTAATCTAGTTACCCTAGAGATATTTTTCTATTCCTCATGATTTTAGATTTAATTTTAGATTTAATATCAGATAATAAAAATTAGATCTAATAAATCTTAGATCTGAAATATCATAAGATAATTTTTTTTTAAAAATATTCTGCCCCATATCTCATTAGATCTGAAAGATCCTACAAGGAAAAAGGCGATTTTTCCTTCAACTGGTATTAGAGCCAGGTTGATGGCTCTATTTCAGATCTAATTTAGATCTAATTTTTATTTTTATTTATCTGATATTGATGGATTTTAGATATTACATCAGATATGATAGGATCTGAAATCAAAAAAAATTTAAAATTAAATCCAAGTAGATCTAACATGTATGAGATGCATGACTAGACTAGGAATAGTTTAATCTATGAATAGTCTTATAGTTTAATATTTTAATATGATTAAAATATAAATTAGATCTAATTTATTCTCTATTTTTTTGATATTATAAATATTATATTCAGATCAAAAAATAAAAAATAAAATTTAATTAATTCATAAGATTGATCTATTGCATGCCTAGACTAGTTGTAGAATTGTTCTAATAACTATCTAGAATAGATTTCATATTGAATAGTTCAATTTAAATCTTATTTTTTAGATGTTATATGTGATGTATCAGATCTGAAAGTATGCTAATTAGATCAGATTTTAATACATGAGATGTATGCAAAGCATGTATAAGTTAGATCTGAAATTATATATGTGATATGTAACTTAGATTTAACTAGTTTTGTATTTAAATTAATATTTCTGATTAAGGTGTTCCTCATGGCCATTCGATCATAAGAAAAAAATAGAGTTTAAGACCCTCTCCTCCCATTCAATGGGGTGCTCTTATGGCGTGTAGGGGTGCTGCATGTTCATCCTTAATCAGAAATCAAAATTTACTTTTCTGCAAAATCCTAGATCCTGAAACCCTAGGATTTATTTTATATGTTTTGTTTATGAACCCAAGACTTAATTAATGAATTAAGCCTATGAAATCAAATTAGGTCTAAAATTGAGAATTTCAGATCTAAACCATTTTCATAAAATTGGGTTCGGACTTGGGTAGCTCAATTAGGTCTAGTGTTTGATCAAACTGAATCAAAAGTTGGTTAGGTGGGATCATGAAAGCTAATAATTGACCAGCCTAATAGGATTAAGTCTAGGTCAAGGTTGAATCACATTCATAGGTGACTCAATCAAGTTAAGACCTAATTTGGCTCAGTAGTTAGAGCATGGATTGTAGGCTAACCCAATTGGTTCTGGTTCGACAATTTGGTGTCTAAGGTAAGTTGGGCAGATACGACCGACTGATTTTTAATTGGGAGCTACTCGACTCGAATACGTTCTTGTCAAGTAAATGACATATCCCTTCCATCATCTCACTTACCTAGCCATATGTGTCAATCTAGTTCTGATTTGAGGTGGCTAACAATTCGAGCTAACCCATGCCACTAGGTTAGTCATAATTGTTATGACTATGTTAAGTCAAGTCAAGTTTAATGAGATCTAAATCAAATCTTCCTAAGAAAATATTAAGTCTAAGATCTTCCACCATTGTGGATGTGCAGGCCCTTTCCGAGGTTGATTGTTCTCGACTGGTTACAGTGACTCAGTTGCATCGGGAAGATGCAACCATGTCTATTAGGCATTGAATGCTACAGATTAGAGGATAGGTTGTGCTCAATATTTCGGATACGGTGAGGGACCCAATCAGGAATCTAATTCATGCAAATGGTGGGTCTGACTTAACAAGGATTGGAGCAATATTCCGAGCACGGTGAGCTTCATGAATTAGAGACCAAGTTTTGGGTGCACCATGGTTAGAGAATTATTGGACAAGAGTTGTCTACTCATCAGTTGATCCATCATCAATAACTGTTAGGTGAGGTGGTGAGCCAGTCGGTGAGACCGCACCATCCACTAGAAATCACTAATCACGAAGATTTTCACATCTCTACCTATGGAGTGTAGGGATCTGAGAAAATAATGGGAGCTTAATTTATTTAAAAATGAAAAGCCTAAATAAATTGGTTAAGTCTGACTACAAAATCTAACTAGAAACTTTTGACTCTCTACAGGAAACATGTCTGCGTCCAACCCCCTGACCAAAATACTAGACACCCACAGATTGACTGGACCTAATTTCAAGGACTAGTTGAGAAACTACAAAATTATTTTGGATTTTGAAAAATTGACTCATGTCTTGGACCAGGACCCACCTGCCATACCAGCACATCCAACTGCTGAATAGAGAGCGTCTCTGGAAAAGTGGACGGATGACGATAACAAAGTCAGGTACTACATGTTGGGTGCCATGTCTGATGACTTGTAGTACCAGCATGAGAACATTATGACTACCCACCAAATGTTGGCTCACCTACAAGAGTTGTTTGGTGAACAAAGTCGCGCAGCCAAGTATCAAGTCTGCCAAAGATATTTTAAGGCTAAAATACATGATGGGCAGTCAGTCCAAGATCATTATTTGACAATGATCAAGGACCTTGAGGAGCTTGAGAAGCTCGGTGTCATCTTAGATAAAAATTTTCAGATTGATGTGATCCTTCAGTCCTTGTCTGATGCATATGGTCAATTCATCATGAACTTCCATATGCATAAGATGCAGTGTACCTTGACTGAGTTAATGAACATGTTGGTTACGGCTGAGCTTTCTTTGAAGGGTTCAAAAGGCTCAGTCCTTACTGTGGAGCGGACTTCTTCCAAGAGAAAGTCTTTTGGAAAGAAGAAGAAGTCTGCGAAGAAGCAGAAGGTGGATGGGAAGAAGAAGAAGATGGAACCGAAGAAGAAGGCTGCTGAAAAGAAAAAATATTTTTACTGCAATTCAGACGGCCATTGGAAGCGGAACTGTCCTCAGTACCTGGCCACCCTGAAGAACAAAAAGGATGGTCCTTCTAGAGAAATGTTTGTTATAAAATTTAATCTTACGGTTTCTTCTGCATCCAGTTGGGTACTTGACTTTGGTTCTAGTGCTTATTTGTGCACTTCTATGCAGGGTCTTGAGGAGAGCAGGAGGCTGAGGGATGGGGATATGATCCTACGCATCAGGAATGGAGCAAGAGTTGCTGCTGTGGCCATGGAAACCTACCCTCTGCGATTACCATTAGGATTAGATTTAGTTCTTAGAGATTGTTATTATGTGCCTGCAGCAAGTAGGGATTTGATTTCTATTTCATGTTTAGCACAAGAAGGCTATGTGATTAGCTTTCATAAGAACCATTGTAACATATTTTATGAAAATAATAAAGTTGCAAATGGTTTTTTTATTAATGGTCTCTATCAACTACATATTGATGTATCTGTATTTTATATCGAGCAAAATGTGAATGCCATGGGAATTAAAAGGCCTAGAGATAATCTAAATGATAGGTATCTGTGGCACCTGAGGCTAGGTTATATAGCGAAAGATAGGGTTAATAAATTGAAAAAATTCAGACTATTGAGTCCGTTGACTTTCGAGTCATATCTAGTTTGTGAATCATGCCTTCAAGGCAAAATGACCAAGCTCCCTTTTACAGGACATAAGAAAAGAGCCCCAGACCTATTTGTCCTAGTACATATAGATGTGTGCATTCCATTTGATGTGCCGGTTAGAGGCAACTATGTCTACTTCATTACCTTCACTGATGATATGTTTAGGTATGGGTATGTGTTTCTAATGAAACACAAGTCTGAAGTCTTTGAAAATTTCAAAGAATTTAGACATGAAGTAGAAAAACAAATAGAAGAGCCCATTAAGGTTCTTCGATCAGATCAAGGAGGCGAATACCTTAGTCGGGAGTTCTTAGACTATCTTAAGGACAATGTCATGTCTCCAATGGACTCCACCTGGAACACCACAACTCAACGAGGTTTCAGAATGGAGGAATCGGACCCTATTAGATATGGTCTGTTCCATGATGAGCTTCACGGACCTCCCTAAGTTTTTTTGAGGACATTATCTCATGACAGTAATATATGTATTAAATAAGGTTTTCTCTAAAACCATTCCTACTACACCGTATGAGATATGGCATGGTAAGAAGTCAAGTCTGAGTCATCTCAGAATTTGAGATTGTCTGGCTCATGTCAAGAGACAGCAGGCAGACAAGTTAGAGTTCAAATCTTTTAGAGCTTGGTTCATAGGATATCCTAAAGAGTCATTAGAATACTATTTCTATTATCCAGAAGATCACAATATGATTGTGAATCGACATGCTATTTTTCTTGAAAAATAGTTTATTCAAGATGGTGGCATCGGAAGAATAATTAAGCTCAAGGAGAATATCTCTCAAGAGCAATGAGCTAAGGAACCTGAGGAACCCAATCAATTAGAACCAGTCCTAACATAATCTCTTCCATCTCGTAGATCGACTAGGGTTTTTCGTCCTCCTGAAAGGTACTTAGGTACTATACAAGAGGAAGTAGAGAAAATATTTCTCATGGGAAATGGGGCTCATCGTGATGACCCCAAGACCTATGATGAGGCGATATCAGATATCAACTTCGAGAAATAGTTAGAGGCAATGAGATCAGAAATTGACTCGATGCACTCAAACCAAGTTTGGACCTTGATAGATCCACCTAAAGGTATTGTACCTATTAGGTGTAAATAAATCTTCAAGAGAAAGATAGGTGCAGATGAAAATGTACAGACATTCAAGGCTAGGCTTGTAGCGAAAGGTTATAGTCAGTGCGAAGGCATTGACTATCAGAATACCTTTTCGCCCGTAGCCATGCTAAAATCCATCCGCACATTGCTTGCTGTTGTAGCCTATTTTGATTATGAAATATAGCAGATGGACATGAAAATGGCGTTCTAAAATAGATATCTTGAGAAAGATATCTATATGGAACAGTCGCTTGGTTTCACATCCAGTGATGATGATCACAAGATCTGCAAGCTGCAAAGGTTCATTTATGGACTTAAGCAAGCATCTCGGAGCTGGAATACTCATTTCAATGATGTGATCAAAATGTTTGGTTTCATCAAGCACGAGGAGGAACCATGTGTGTTCAAGAAGGTCAGTGGGAGCGCAGTTGTCTTCCTCATACTATACGTAGATGACATCCTCCTAATTGAGAATGATATTTCCATGTTGACCTCAGTCAAAATATGGTTGTCTAAAGAGTTCTCTATGAAAGATCTAGGAGTGGCATCCTTTATATTGGGTATTAAGGTCTATAGAGATAGACCAAATAGGATGCTGGGACATTCACAGAAGATGTACATAGAGGAGGTGCTAAAAAAGTTTAGCATGAAAAACTCCAAAAGAGGTTTAGTACCTTTTAGACATGGCATTCATCTCTCCAAGAAGATGTGCCCTAGCACACCTGAGGAGATTGAACGCATGAACAAAATCTCTTATGCTTCTGCAATAGGGAGCCTCATGTATGCCATGCTATGTACACGACCTGATATAGCCCATGCTGTGAGTGTCACAAGTAGATATCAGTCGAATCCAGATAAAGAGCACTGAACTTCTGTGAAATGTATCCTTAAGTACTTGAGAAGGACTAAGGATATGTTTCTAGTCTTTGGGAATGGAGAACTCCAGGTTCAGGAATTTATAGACTCAGACTTTATGTCTGATATAGATAATCGAAAGTCGACATCTGGGAGTCTGTTCATTTGCAAGGATGGTGCAGTTAGCTGAAAGAGTTCCAAGCAGATGGTGATTGCTGATTCCACCATGGAGGCAGAGTATATTGCTACATCGAAAGCTATGAAGGAGGCATTTTGGTACAAAAAGTTTGCCACAGAGCTTGGAGTGATGTCATCGGATGCCATCCCTCTTTACTACGACAATAATGGTGCCATAGCTCTAGCTAAGGAGCCAAGGTCTCATCTGAAGTCCAAGCATATCGAGCGTCGATTCCATCTGATCTATGATTACCTCGAAAAAAGTTATGTCGAGGTTAAGAGAGTTGACTTTACAAACAATGTGGCAGACCCACTGACAAAGCCATTAGGCCAGCAAAACATCGAAGTCCACCTTAAGAAGATGGGACTTAGATATGTAGCCAATTGACATTAGGTCAAGTGGGAGTTTGTTAGATATGTGCCCTAGATGTCAGATTGGCTGATACATTCCTGTACAAATATAAGGGCAAATTTATAATTTTGACTATAAATGAATAAAAGGGTTATTCTACTATCACATTGTGTACATTATGTCTGTGATACATCCTTTGAGTTAGTAGGAATGTTAATTCATATTTTCAAGAGTTAAAAATTTAAGGCATGAATTTACATAACTAACTCATAAACAGCTCCTGACCATAGGATCATCATGAGGATGGTGATTGATCTTGAAGGTTGGTGTATGATCGCTTTCTTAGGGCAGATGTGTCTTGAGTCTACGGTGTGAAGACACCAGAGCAAGAGTACAGGTATTCATTGAGAATGAGAGTACTGAGCGTGACCACCTCGAGCAGTCATAAGGAAGTCTACCTTCTCATCGATGACTAGCTCGATGCTGCAGCTGTGTGTCTAGTTCTTTGATCTGAGATACATCGACAGTTCACCTTGAGTGTGTTATAGTTTGACTATACTATAACTCGATCTCCTAGCCATTCAGAATCCTGAGGTGTATGTTGGTTGTACCATATTCATTGTAGGAACCAGATTGCACCAAGATGAGATCTATCAACCTCGGTAGATAAGAGGAGTAGTCCTATGATGATTGAAAGATTGAGTCCTTAAAGCCCATGGCCATGGCAGAGTGAAATAATGAAAAAGAGTTTTCATTAAGGTTTCACATCAGACTTGGATCGATCGATTGATTCATATGACTGTGTTGGGTTTGACGAGTTCACCTTAATCCTAATTCAGTCAGGACTCATGATAGAGGAACTCAATTACACAGGTAGCTGCACTGAGAGGTTCATCTTTATTTCTGATGGGTTGCCACCATATACTGATAGGTGTCACTGATAGATTTTGGGAGCAATTAGAATGATCTTGATGATTGATCATTCTAATTATCTGAATCAGAAGAGTTCTGATCCATCGAAAGGAGTTTTGATGATATCGATAATGAGATCACGACATGTCTCATTACCATACAAAAATAAACCTAACTGAATTACACAAACAAGAGTTAGGGTCTGGATGTCATCAATTGAGCTAGTCCAGTTCAATTGATTTGGATTAGATCCAATTAGGTTCAAGAAAATCATGCTAGCACACGATTGAGCCAACTTTCTCCTCATGTAATCTTTTCTATCTCGACTGAGCCAAATATAATTTGACTCACCTAGAGAATCTTGAGAAGGTTTTTCACAGTCTGACTAGAGCCAGTCCAGCTCAAAAAAAATTTGTCTTAATTCATGAGATGAATTTAAGATAACACCTGCTAATTCCTATCACCTGCTATTTCCGTTTTAGGACATTGGTCAAATGTTGACCCATGGACCTTGGACTGAAGGCCACTTGGCAAGAGTCATTGGAGATTTTTTTGTGGAGTGTCCACCTACTAAATTGGGCCTCAAAGTGGGTGTCATATTCAGATTGGGTGTGCGCCCCAAGTGGATAAGGATAGAGTCCCATGAGATGAGGACTCTGATCTCTTGATCAACTTGGACTGTGGGGCGTCAATCTCACTGTGCTTATCCAGTGTTGGCACCAACAGTAGGAGGGATTATGGGAATTCTTATTTGATATGATTAGATGACATCACTCCACCAATCAAAATTTTTTCAAAATTAATTAGAATTTTTTGATTGGTCGAATGATGTCGCACTGCATGGCGCAGCAAGGTCTATTTAAACCCTGTCTGCGCCTAGGGTTTAGGGACTCTACTCAATAACCAGCAAAAGCCTAAATTCTCTCCACTTCTCTATACCCCCTCTACTGCTCTCCCTCCCCTCTTCATGTCCAAGAGGTTGGGCATCCATCTGATGCTTATCCAAGGCGTGGTGGCTTCCTGATTAGAAGGCTACAGAGATTTGTCGAGAAGCTGCTGCTCCAGCTTCAGAAGATCTTTTGAAGATCTTTCAGATCAGATCCAGATTTGATTTTTGGAGAAAAGATTCACAAGGAGAAGGTGATCCAGATCCTACTCAAGTGCATATCGATAGAGGCCAGGCGACTACGTGGCTATTTTAGAACCTCGTGCATTGCTGCGATCATCTACAGGATAATCTAGTTATCCTAGATTTAATATCAGATAATAGAAATTAGATCTAATAGATCTTAGATCTAAAATATCATAAGATAATTTTTTTTTAAAATATTCTGCCCCAGATCTCATTAGATCTGGAAGATCATACAAGGAAAAGGATGATTTTTCCTTCAAGAACATCATTAGCTCATTCACTTTTTCCAACAAAAAGTGACTTGATCATCTTACTAAAGAGATAGGATTGACAAGTTGACAATGATTCACAATCATTGACCACAAGAATTATCATCTGTTGATCATGTTCTTATTTATATGATCAAACCTAATTGCCAAAGATAGGCTTCCATGACATTATCTACTTTAGAGAGTTTGTTTGATTGTGTACAATACACTAACAGACTGTGACTATTCATAAATATCATTTCTCAATTGTCCACATGATTTTGACATCATTCATAATGATATCATAAAATTATTAGACAATAATAATAATTGTTGGTGCAAAAATCTACCTACGCCGGAGAAGCTGGAGTTGTGGGGGTCGCGGTCGTCGCCGAGACCTGCAAAAGAAGTCTAAACCAGAGGTGGGGTTGCTCCGGCAAGATCCTCCGATGCTCAAGTCAGTTCTCTGCCTCAACAAGAATGGAGTGCTCGAACAAAAATTTTAGTAGAGTTTCTAGGTCAAAAATGAGAGCTTAGAGAATAACGTATCTGGGGTCCCCTTTTATAGACTGGGGGAGCAGCGGGTTGATAGCGACTGTTTATGATCACCTCATAGTGGGCCGTACGGGGCCAGGAGAAATTTATCATGAAGAGTAATGGGGTGGAGTCGTGGCTGTCACCATGGCTCGCCACATGGAATCAGTTGCGGGGAGTGGAGCGGCGTCCGTTGTCGTGACTCGTCAGGGAATGGTGGAACCGCACAGGATCCACCATAGGGAGTGGAGCAGAATCATGCCCGTTACTGCAGCCTGTCAGGGAGTAATGGAGCCACGTAGGATCTGCCGTAGGGAGTGGAGCAGAGTCGTGGCCGTTACTGCGGCCTGCCAAGGGGTCCAGACTTGTCGGCTGAAGTTCGGTTGGAGTCTACAGGAGTCGGAGGCGAAGTCTGGCTCCCATAGGAGCTCGAACGAGGTCTTCCTGCAGTCGACGTTGGGGACGAAGTCTGGCTCCCGTAGGAGTCCGGACGGAGCTTGTCTGCAGTTGGAGTCGGAGACAGAGTCTGGCTCCTGTAGGAGTCCGGATGGAGCTTACCAACGTTCGAAGTCGAGGATGAAGTCTGGCTCCCGTAGGAGTCCGGACGGAGTCTTCTTTCGATCAAAGTCGAGGGCAAAGTCCGGCTCCCGTAGGAGTTCGGACGAAGTTTGCCTGCAGCTGAAGTTGGAGGCAGAGTCCGGCTCCCGTAGGAGTTCGGACGGAGCTTGTCTGCAGTTGAAGTCGGAGATGGAGTCTATCTCCCGTAGGAGTCCGGATGGAGCTTACCAGCGTTCGAAGTCGAGGATGAAGTCTGACTCCCGTAGGAGTCCGGATGGAGTTTGCCTGCAGCTGAAGTTGGAGGCAGAGTCTGGCTCCCGTAGGAGTCCGGACGGAGCTTGCCTGCAGTTGAAGTCGGAGATGGAGTCTGACTCTCGTAGGAGCCCAGACGGAGCTTGCCTGCAGTTGAAGTTGGAGACGGAGTCCAGCTCCCATAGGAGTCTAGACGGAGTCTTCTTTTGATCAGAGTCGAGGGCGAAGTCCGGCTCCCATAGGAGTCCGGACGGAGTTTGCCTGCAGTTGAAGTCGGAGATGGAGTCCGGCTCCTGTAGGAGTCCGGACGGAGTCTTCTTTCGATCAGAGTCGAGGGCGAAGTCTGGCTCCCGTAGGAGTCCAGACGGAGTCTTCTTGTGATCGGAGTCGAGGGTGAAGTCCGGCTCCCGTAAGAGTCCGGACGGAGTTTGCCTGCAGTTGAAGTCAGAAACGGAGTCCGGCTCCCATAGGAGTCCGGATGGAGTCTTCTTTCGATCAAAGTCGAGGGCGAAGTCCGGCTCCCGTAGGAGTCCGGACGGAGTCTTCTTGCGATCGGAGTCGAGGGTGAAGTCTGGCTCCCATAGGAGTCCGGACGGAGTTTGCCTGCAGTTGAAGTCAGAGATGGAGTCCGGCTCCCGTAGGAGTCCGGACGGAGTCTTCTTTCGATCAGAGTCGAGGGCGAAGTCCGGCTCCCGTAGGAGTCTGGACGGAGTCTTCTTGTAGAATCCCCGAGGGGTCACTCCAGACATGAACTTCGGCTGGGGGGGTTTTACACCCAACACCAGTCCCCCTACTTTCGAGTTCGAGTTTCGATCAGAGGAAGTACAGAAAATTTTCACAGTCGAAGTCGTTTCCTTGAATGCTGCACACGACCGCCCTCGAAAATCTTGGTATTTAATGCACGCATGCTGGAGCCTTTTTTCGATTTGGGCAACCCGAAGAGTCTTTTCGGAACTCCCACCAAGACGTGATCCTAAGTGTCACACCATGAAAGTTTGCGAATGGTCAACCCTAGGCCACGGTGAGTGGGACACGCTTGAAGTGGCTGGGAAGGACAGAACCGAAAAGAGAAGTCTACAGCTTGAAGTGGCCTCTGGTGTATCCCTTCCGAGCCTTGTATCCGAGCCTTGTAATAATGTTTTCTTTTCTGGCCCTTCGGGTCTTGTAACGTACACCTTGTTAATCGAAAAATGAGAAGGAGATTTTGTTACTTCGTCTGTACTTTGCGTCGAATTGTTGTCTGCCGAACTTCTTTCCTTTACCATTGTTATTGTTGTATTCCCTTCTTTCTTTTTCTCTTCTTTTTTTTTTTTTTTTTGACGTCGTCCGTAGGTTACCGGTAGTTGTCACGTCGGCTCATCTTTCAGTTATCCTTTTCCTTCAACCTTAATGGCTCTATAATGCATATTTGATGAAAAATATGAGAAAAGAATTTTCTGCTACCTCTTTTACTCATGTGTTGAATTGTCGCTTGCCGAGCTTCTTTTCGGCCTTTGAATCATTCGGAGGTACCCGATTGCCATCGTATCAACCCATCTTTTTCGTCCGTGGTCGTAGATTCATCTGGGGCCGCTTGGATTTAATGCCCCCCATCAGGGCTCGAGCTCGAAGGTCTGAGCTTCCGTCACCCTGAGGAAGTTGTCTTATCTTGGGCTTGCGTTGAAAGCTTCCTTTAAAGCTGGTGTTCTTGATAAGAACCCCAATCCTTGCTGAGACGAGGTTCTCTGCATCTTTGACGCTGTTTATTTTCCATTCGTCGCAGACGTAGTCCATCGCTTTCCCTTTTAACCCCTCTCCCCTTTTTCATTTTCGAGTGGGATTTTTCCCTCCGCTCTTAGTGGAGCTGCGGGAGTCTGGCTCCCGTAGGTGAAGTCGGGGCGAAGTCTGGCTCCTGTGGGTGTCCGGATGGAGTCTACCTGTAATTGAAGTAAGAGGCGAAATATGGCTCCCGTAGGAGTTCGGGCGGAGCTTACCAGCGGTCGAAGTCGGGGATGAAGTCTGGCTCCCGTAGGAGTCCGGACGGAGTCTTCCTTCGATCAAAGTCGAGGGCGAAGTCCGGCTCCCGTAGGAGTCCGGACGAAGTTTTATTGTGAAGGGGCCGCTGGGGAAGGTCCCCCTTTTTTTCGTCTGGTCTTGAATGACCAGACCTTAATTGATGTCAGGGTGAGGTTCTTTCCCTATTTTTGTCGTAACAGGTTTTAGCTCTGGTTAGGACGAGGTTCTCCTCTTGTCTCTAACGCGTCTGTAGGGGCACATATGGGCGTTGCTGGGCCCTTCCCCCCATCCGGTCTAAAGAGAACCGGGCCTTCGACTTTGCTCAAGTTAGGGTGAGGTTCTCCTCCTGTCTCTAACAGGGCTGTGGGGGCGCATATGGGCATTGCAGGGCCTCTCTCCCCCCATCCGGTCTAAAGAGAACCGAGCCTTCGACTTTGCTCAAGTTAGGATGAGGTTCTCCTCCTGTCCCTAACAGGGTTGTGGGGGAGCATATGGGCGTTGCAGGGCCTCTCCCCCCATCCGATCTAAAGAGAACCGGGCCTTCGACTTTGCTCAAGTTAGGGCGAGGTTCTCCTCCTGTCCCTAACAGGGCTGTGGGGGCGCATATGGGCGTTGCAGGGCCTCTCCATCCATCCGATCTAAAGAGAACCGGGCCTTCGACTTTGCTCAAGTTAGGGCGAGGTTCTCCTCCTATCCCTAACAGGGCTGTGGGGGCGCATATGGGCGTTGCAGGGCCTCTCCCCCCATCCGGTCTAAAGAAAACCGGACCTTCGACTTTGCTCAAGTTAGGGTGAGGTTCTCCTCCTGTCCCTAACAGGGCTGTGGGGGCGCATATGGGCGTTGCAGGACCTCTCCCTCCATCTGGTCTAAAGAGAACCGAGCCTTCGACTTTGCTCAAGTTAGGGCGAGGTTCTTCTCCTGTCCCTAACAGGGCTGTGGGGGCGCATATGGGCATTGCAGGGCTCTCCCCCCATCCGGTCTAAAGAGAACCGGGCCTTCGACTTTGCTCAAGTTAGGGCGAGATTCTCCTCCTGTCCCTAACAGGGCTGTGGGGGCGCATATGGGCGTTGCAGGGCCTCTCCCCCCATCCGGTCTAAAGAGAACCGGGCCTTCGACTTTGTCGAGACGAAGTTCCCCTCCTGCTTCCGACATAGTTTGTTTTGACTGCCCTGTCGATATAAGCTAGTGCCAAGAGGGGAGACATGTAGATATGCAACTTTTACTTAAAATAAAGTTATCGATAATACATTCGTAAGTTTTTCGAGCTCCATGGTCGTGGGAGGTCTGCTCCTCCGAGCTCCTTGAGGTAATAAGTTTCAGGCCGGACTACTTCTTTGACCTCATACGGGCCTTCCCAGTTTGAGGCGAGCTTCCCTCGATTCTGAGGTTGTGAGACAGCGGCTTATCGAAGCACTAGATCTCCTGCTCTAAAGGCTTTATTTTTGACCCGAGAGTTGTAATAGCGGGCGACTTTCTGTCTGTAGGCTGCCATTCGAACTTGAGCTACCTCCCGCCTTTCTTCCAGCAAGTCAAGGTTGGCTTTAAGACCTTGTGAATTTTGATGTTTGTCTAATGCCACGACTCGTGCCGACGGGAGTTTAAGCTCAATTGGGATAACGACCTTCGTTCTGAAGGCCAAAGCAAAGGGGGTCTCCCCTATGGGCAGTCTTTGGGTAGTTCGATATGCCCACAACATATGATAAAGTTCGTCTGCCCAAGTTCCCTTCGCTTTTTCAAGCCTTGTCTTGATCCCCTGCAGAAGGGTTTTGTTGGTCACCTCAGCTTTGCCGTTCGCTTGAGGATGGGCTACTGATGTGAAGTTGTAGGAGATGTTTAGATCTTCACAGAATTTGATGAATCTTGCTCCCGCGAATTGCCACCCATTATCAGTGATTAGGGTCCTGGGCAGACCGAACCTGCATATGATTGACTTTCAGACGAAATCTTGCACTTTTGCTTCTGTGATTTTTGCTAGTGGCTCGGCTTGAACCCATTTGATGAAATAGTCGATCGCTACAAGGAGGAACTTCCTCTGCCCCAACACCATGGAAAAAGGTCCAAGGATGTCCATCCCCCATTGCACAAAAGGCCATGGGGCACTCAAGGGTATAAGCTCGGTGGTGGGCTGTCTCTGGATGTTGATATATCTCTGGCATCGATCACACTTTCTGACGTATTCAATCGCGTCATGATGCATCGTCGGCCAGTAATATCCTTGGCGGAGCAACTTGTGGGATAAAGATCTAGCCCCCAAATGGTTTCCGCAGATTCCTTCATGCACCTCCCACAAAGCATAGTCAGCTTCCGAAGGCCAGAGATATTTCAAAAGGGGCAAAGAGTATGATCTCTTGTACAACTTGCCCTCATAAAGGATGTATCGAGAGGCTTGATTTTTGAGCTTCCGAGCCTCTTTTGCATCCTGGGGGAGAACCCCATCTCTGAGATAGGTTATCAGTGGATCGATCCAGCTGGGCTCGTGGTCAATTTCCATCACGGGCCACGATTCTTCCGTACTCGGGCACTTTAGAACTTCAAAGAGAATGCCCTTGGGCAATTCGGCTGGGGCCAACGTTGCCAACTTGGAGAGAAGGTCAGCCCTGATATTTTCCAACCTCAAAATCTGTCTGATGTTGAAGCTGCTGAAGGCGGGGACGAGCTCCTTTACCTTTTCAAGGTATTTAGCCATGCTGTCCTCCCGCGCTTCGTAGTTTTCGTTGACTTGTCCAACTACTAGTTGAGAGTCACTGTGGACCTGGAGCCGATCTATCACCAGCTCTTTGGTGATCCTCAGTCCTGCGATCAGAGCTTCATATTCTGCTCCATTGTTTGTTGCGGAGAACTCGAAGCGCAAAGCGTACTCCGCGATGACTCCCTTTGGACTGATCAAGATCAGGCCTGCACCTGCGCCTGACATATTGGAAGACCCATCCACGTAGAGGGCCCAAAGGCACCCAAAGGGATCTGCCTCTTCTTTGGGGGAGTTCGGTCGGGACTTCAGACCGTCAATTTTGCATTGTTCAGGTTCGGCCTCCTCTGGGATAGTACACTCCACTATGAAATCTGCCAATATCTGGGCCTTCACTGCTGGCCTGGGTTGATAGTTGATGTCGAATTCTGTGAGCTCGATCGCCCATTTTGCCATCCTCCCGGAGGCATCCGCCCGGTGCAGAATCGCCTTGATCGGTTGGTCGGTGAGCAGCGTTACAGTGTGCCCTTGAAAGTAGGGTCGGAGCCTCTGGGCTGCAATCAGCAAGGCGTAAGTCAGTTTTTCTAATTTGGTATACCTGATCTCGACGTCTCTCAATGCGCGACTGACGTAGTAGATCGACCGTTGGACTTTTGCTTCTTCTTTGACAAGGACTGCCGCAAGGGCCATGGGAGAGACCGCCGGGTATAAAAATAGTTCCTCCCCAGGCCCTGGCTTTGCCAACAATGGGGGTGACCTGAGGTAGCTCCTTAGTTCTTCGAACGCCTGTTGGCACTCAGGGGTCCAACAGAAGTTCTTCAGCTGCTTGAGAGTTTAGAAAAAGGGTAAGCACCGTTCGGCTGACTTCGCAACAAAGCGATTTAGGGTTGCTACCCTCCCTGTAAGGCGCTGAACCTCTTTTATCGACCTTGGAGCGGTCATCTCCTGGATGGCATAAATTTTCTCCAGATTGGCCTCAATTCCATGCCCCGATACCATGAAGCCCAAGAACTTTCCGAGGTCACTCCGAAAGCACATTTAGTCGGGTTCAGCTTCATTTTATATTTTCGGAGGGCGCTGAAGGTCTCTTCGAGGTCGGCGACGTGGTTCATGGAAGATTTGCTTTTTATGAGCATGTCGTCCACGTAGACCTCCATGTTGCGGTCGATCTGCTCCTTGAAGATTCTGTTCACCAACCGCTGGTAGGTTGCGCCTGCATTTTTGAGGCCGAAAGGCATGACCCTATAACAATAAAGGCCACAGTTAGTAATGAAAGCAGTCTTTTCTTCGTCTTCCGGTGCCATCCTGATTTGATTATAGCCAGAGAATGCATCCATGAAGGTGAGGAGCTCATGGCCCGAGATCGCGTCCATCAGTTGATTAATTCTGGGCAGTGGGTAGCTGTCCTTGGGGCAGACTTTATTCAGCTTTTTGAAGTCTATGCACATCCTCCACTTATCGTTTGCTTTTTTGACTAGGACAACGTTGGAGATCCAATCAGAATAATTGACTTCCTTAATGAATCCGACCTTAAGGAGTTTGTCTACTTCCTCGGCTATCGCCTTTTGCCTCTCTGGTGCGTGACCTCGGATTTTTTCTTTCGTCGGTCGATGCTTGGGATCAACGGCCAAGCGGTGCTCCATGACTTTCGTGTCGATCCCCGACATGTCTGTCGAAACCCAAGCGAAGATGTCCGCATTCTTTCATAGAAAATTGATGAGACGCATCCGCACATCTTCCCCCAGGTTGGAGCCGATCATCGCCACATGCTCTGCATTCCCGTCGTTCAAAGGGATCGGTACCAGATCTTCAATTGGACCGCCCCTCTCTTCGACGAGGTCGTCACGAGCATCCAGCCCATCAACTGGACAGGGGTCGGATTGGTCGTTTCTTTGCAAGGCTATATTGTAGCAGTGTCTGGCCAGGGCTTGGTCTCCTCGGACCCTCCGATCCCCTGGTTGGCGGGGAATTTCAACTTCAAATGGTAGGTTGACACGATGGCTTGGAGAGCGTTGAGGCCAGGTCAGTCGAGGATTGCGTTGTAGGCTGACGGCGGCTTCACCATTAGAAAATTCACCAGAGCCCTGGATTGCCTTGGATATCGACCCACGGCCACAGTCAAAGTTATCATTCCCTCCATCGGAACAGCATCGCCGGTAAACCCTACTAGAGGGGAGCTAATCGGCCTCAAATGGCCGTCAAGGATGGACATTCTTGAGAAGGCATCGTAGGACAAAATGTCGGCCAAACTTTCATTATCGACGAGAATACGGCGGACGTCATAATTTGCTATATTCAAGAAAACTACAACCACATCGTTATGAGGAAATTGGACTCCCTGAGCATCTTCTTCAGTAAAGGTTATGGGCTCCTCAATCTTTTGTTGCTTGGGGGGTACTGCTAGTACGTTGGTTGCTTCCTGTCGGGATCCTCCCGAGATGGTGTTGGCGAAATCTGTCGGAGGCCGATTGTCCGATCGCTCCATGCTGGCCACTATTTTCGGAGGATGCGGGGCCTGGGAAACTGGAGGCAACACCGGAGCCTGAGATCCAGCCGCGAAGGCCGTGGGTCGCTGTGTGGATGCTTCACGAGAAGGCATCGGGCGAGGATCTAGTGGAGGAAGGAGGAGAGGATGCCGGAAAAGATGCCCGGGGGTGGTTCTGTTGAGTGCTCCTTTAAGAACAAGGGTACTGCGAAGACACGGGCCCCTTCCTCTAGCGCCAATCCTGTTGGTGCAAAAATCTGCCTGCACTGGAGAAGCTGGAGTTGTGGGGGTCGCGGTCGCCGTCGGGACCTGCAAAAGAAGTCTAAACCGGAGGTGGGGTTGCTCCGGCAAGACCCTCCGACGCTCAAGTCAGTTCTCTGCCTCAGCAAGAAGGGAGTGCTCGAACGAAAATTTTAGCAGAGTTTCTAGGTAAAAAATGAGAGCTTAGAGAATAACATATCTGGGGTCCCCTTTTATAGACTGGGGGAGCAGCGGGTTGATAGCGACTGTTTATGATCACCTCGTAGTGGGTCATCTGGGGCCAGAAAGAATTTATCATGAAGAGTAATGGGGTGGAGTCATGGCTGTCACCATGGCTCGCCACGTGGAATCAGTTGCGGGGAGTGGAGCGGCGTCCGTTGTCGTGACTCGTCAGGAAATGGTGGAACCGCATAGGATCCACCGCAGGGAGTGGAGCAGAATCGTGGCCGTTACTACGGCCTACCAGGGAGTAATGGAGCCACATAGGATCTGCCGCAGGGAGTGGAGCAGAGTCATGGCCGTTACTGCGGCCTACCAAGGGGTCCATACTTGTCGGCTGAAGTTCGGTTGGAGTCTGTAGCTGGAGTCGGAGGCGAAGTCTGGCTCCCGTAGGAGCTCGGATGAGGTCTTCCTGCAGTCGACGTTAGGGATGAAGTCTGGCTCCCGTAGGAGTCCGGACGGAGCTTATCTGTAGTTGGAGTCGGAGATGGAGTCCGGCTCCCGTAGGAGTCCGGATGGAGCTTACCAGCATTCGAAGTCGAGGATGAAGTCCGACTCCCGTAGGAGTCCGAACAGAGTCTTCTTTCGATCAAAGTCGGGGGCGAAGTCTGGCTCCCATAGGAGTCCGGACGAAGTTTGCCAGCAGCCAAAGTTGGAGGCGGAGTCCGGCTCCCGTAGGAGTCCGAACGGAGCTTGTCTGCAGTTGAGGTCAGAGACAGAGTCCGGCTCCTGTAGGAGTCCGGATGGAGCTTACCAGCGTTCGAAGTCGAGGATGAAGTCCGACTCCTGTAGGAGTCCGGACGGAGTTTGCCTGCAGTCGAAGTTGGAGGCGGAGTCCGGCTCCCGTAGGAGTCCAGACGGAGCTTGCCTGCAGTTGAAGTCGGAGATGGAGTCCGGCTTCCGTAGGAGCCCGGACGGAGCTTGCCTGCAGTTGAAGTTGGAGACAGAGTCTGGCTCCAATAGGAGTCCGGACGGAGTCTTCTTTCGATCAGAGTCGAGGGCGAAGTCTGGCTCCCGTAGGAGTCCAGACGGAGTTTGCCTGCAGTTGAAGTCAGAGATGGAGTCCGGCTCCCGTAGGAGTCCGGATGGAGTCTTCTTTCGATCAGAGTCAAGGGCGAAGTCTAGCTCCCGTAGGAGTCCGGACGGAGTCTTCTTGCGATCGGAGTCAAGGGCGAAGTCCGACTCCCATAGGAGTCCAGACGGAGTTTTCCTGCAGTTGAAGTCAGAGATGGAGTCCGGCTCTCGTAGGAGTCCGGACAGAGTCTTCTTTCGATTAGAGTCGAGGGCAAAGTCCGGCTCCCGTAGGAGTTCGGACGGAGTCTTTTTGCGATCGGAGTCGAGGGCGAAGTCCGGCTCCCGTAGGAATCTAGACGGAGTTTGCCTGCAGTTGAAGTCGGAGACGGAGTCCGACTCCCGTAGGAGTCCGGACGGAGTCTTGTTTCGATCAGAGTCGAGGGCGAAGTCCGACTCCCGTAGGAGTCCGGACGGAGTCTTCTTGTAGAATCCCTGAGGGGTCACTCCGGACACGAACTTCGGCTGGGGGGGGTTTACACCCAACAATAATCAATAAAATGATATTCTTAAAATTGAAAATAGGCTTGATGATTCTTAAAACCAAGATTGGAACATAACTTTCATTTCCAATGTTGAGGAACCTCTTGCTGTTTTTAAACTTTCTACTGTCCTGAAGTCATTACAACATTTTGCATAGACTTCTGATATCTAATACCTAGGTAGTAGTACCATAGATAGAGAAATCACAAGGTGTTATCATATAAGTACCTTGTTCAGTAACCCTTTGCTGATTTCACTTCTTTTTCCTATTCGGATCAAGGGATTCTGTCAGACTAGGTTAATCTTAGACTCTTTTATTAGTTCAGGCTCATTAGCCCAAGCATGACTCTTTTGCACCTTTTTTTTTCTTTTTCAAAGATTTATTACCGCACGGAAGATACATCTTCAGAAGTATGAAAGAACTCCGTCAATATTTGAAGAATTTTCTCCAACTGAGCATCATCGAATTTATAACTAAATTTGTATTCTTTGCTGCTCTCAATAACACCACACGGTGATATGATCATTTGGCCACTTCTGATAAGTACCTTTGATCGCATCATATGTGTTGGATGTGAGAACTTCAGGTGCTGGATCCATAATCATATTTAGGATCTATTCATGCTCTAGAATTATTTATAACTTTTGATACTAATTATCGAAGTTGGATCCTACAAATCAATCATTATCAAAGAGTGAATGGAGCAACATACATCTAACCATAACTGAAAGAAAAATACAAGACCTCTATGTTTATGAATTGATTAAGCTTAAAAATTTGGACTTTAGTCTAAAGGTTCTCTCACTATTTTAGTCAAATTGATAGCCTCTACCTCCAATCTGAGGAATTACTTTAAGTTTTTAGTGGATACTGAAATCTACACAAACTGCATATAAGTCCGAGGATGGCTCGATCAACCCATATACATCTATGGGTAGGTTCTCAATCAATTATTTTTTCAAAAAAATTTTAGTAATTAATTTTATCCTAGATTTTATTTCAGTAGATGATGGGCTTCCATTGAAAGTTTCAGTTAGGTCAAACCATTAACATGAACTTACTCAGTATTTCTAGCTAATGAATGATCAGGCCCGAGGATGGCTCAGTCAACCCAACCATCATCAGATAGTACAACAGAGTCATCATATGATGAATAATAATTCCATCATTCAGAGAGAACACCAGATGAATAGCGCCTGCAATATCAATCAAAAATAATGGATCCATTATCATTCAACTTAATGGAAGGCTATGATCTAGTTATCCCCATAACTAGCTTATTTTATGGACTTAATAATTTAAAGAATTTAAGAATCAGTTTAGAGAAGAGATGAGAAGAGGTCAACCAATAAAACACAATCCTCCCACTAACTTCACTAAGTTATTGAATTGGATTAGTATCATACTAGTTAAAATGGTACCTAGATCAGTCACACTGATCAATCTTAATGGCATGGATCAACTTGAATCACTTAGCAGTCTAATCAAGATATAATTCACTAAATTGGTCAGGTAAGTGAGATCAATGGGAGGGTCTACTAAGCTTGCTTTAGACACCATCGAAATAGTCAGGTAAACCACTCTCAATTAAGAACCACCGATCAAAATGCTGAACTTACTTTAGACACCAATTGCTTAATTAGTTTCAATTTGACCAACTTAATGATTTGGATTCAGCCACTGAACCATAATCAAGGTCAATTTGGTCTAATCAAAGATATGGACTTAACCATCTACAACTATTATATTAGTTCTAGAGAAATCCTGATTTAATCTAATTCAACATTTGGTTAGATTTAATTAATTTTTTTAGTTAGTCTATTAACTCTTTGATTCTAACCTAAGGTCTAACCCAATTAAGAGGATCTGATTTGAGCTAACCCATGCTCCATATTTTATGTAATGTCATTAGATCTCAAATCATAATTTTAGATCTAATCAACTCAATACTTAATTCTCTATTAAATATTGCATCAACATGGTTCAGATTATGGTTTGAAATAATTTCATCCTTTTATTTTGTAAACAATTTACAATAAATTTTATGCAAAAATTTTTTATTCTAAAATTGGATCGACTCAATCATTATTGAGCTAGCTACACAAGGAGACTGGATCGACTCAGTTCAGAATTGGGTTGGCTCAGTAATTATGCGAGCACGATTCAAAAAGTTTCAAATCTAAAAATTCTTGTATAACACTAAAATAAAATCAATCATCATACTTTTAGATCATATCTAAAATTTTTTATGATTTAAAATTTTATTTTCTCATGATTAAAATAATTTTAATCACATAGATTATATGTCTTACATTTCATACAACTTTGTATCACATACAACAAACTTAGGATTTCAAGATCTAGGATTTTGCAGAAAAATAAATTTTTTCTTTTGTGATCTTCTTTATGGGATCTAACCACATGACTCTCCTACACATAAAAGTACCTCATTGAATAGGAAAAGAGGGTCTTTAAACCATTCTTGCTCCGATGATCGGATGGCCTGGTGATCAACCCAATCCAAGTACTTGCTAATTGGATCATCTAATCTAATCACATATCATATATGCATAAACTTAGATCTAATTTAAATTATATCAAATCTAATTACAATCTTAGATCATATCTAAATTAGATTATAAATATCATATGCATGATCTAAAATTAGATTTTATCAATGATCAGCACAAACTAGGACAACCTTTTCACTGTAAGGGGTAAACCCTACAGCAGGACAATCTTATGTCATTTTGTTCAATCAACCATTAATTAAATTTAGATCAAAATATCATATATCAGATATAAATAAAATTAAATTTTAGATTTAATATGCACATAAATCATGTCATATAGAACCTAGGCTCTGATACCATTACTGGGATGCGTAGGCGATTTCATACATATATTTCAAAATTTTTTTGAAAAAATTATAGCAGAAAAGAACTAGATTAATCAAATTAATCTAATATATATATGATCTAATCATCAAATTAACCTACTCTAGAATCTATGACATGTTATGTTGCATATAAAATCTAAAAAATATTGAAGATAAAATCAGCATGCATGCATATGAGCAGTAGATCACATATACTTCTAATCTTAGTTCAAAACTCCATACCTGATCATGGATCGATGATCTCCACTACTGAGAGATATCGTGGAGAGGATCTTTGTTGGTTGCTCACAGCCACACACGTATCCGGCCTCTACAAAAAATCCACTTGAAGCCCCGATCTGATCGATCTTCTAGGGAGTGCTGGCTCGTGCGAAGACTTTCTTCTTGATCGATCTGGATCATTTTTTTAAATCTTTAAAATTTTTTCAAAGATTGAAGATGAACTTCTAAAGAATATGAAGAGATAAAAGAAAGATAGAGAAGAAAATAATTTTTTTCTAATTTATTCCCTCTTCCCAAACCTAAAAGATTAAAAACCTGAAATTCAGATTTTTGCACACACCCCAAGAGAGAGGACCCTCCTCTCTATTTTTCACATTATGAACCATGTCCAAACTTTTACCACATAAAGAGATCTTTTTTAGTATCTTACACATACAAAAGAAATGACAAAAGTCTCTTTTATAGGCATATAAAAAGGTGGGGTGAAGAGTCCTAGTGATCCTAGACTCTTCTTATAGGATTCTTCCTCCCTTCATAATTCCACATCCTAAAACACACCAAACAAATATGAGAAATCCCTTCCCATACTTTTTTATGCTAAATTAGTTCTCTGACTAATCTTTCACAAAATTTCTCCTCAAAATATCACACATATAAGAAGAAAAAAATTTATTGGCATGGAGAGGTTGATCTAAATGGGAACAAATTTTCCTGATAAGGAATATTTTAAAATCTAATTTTAGAATCTTTCTTTTATCAAAACTAAATTAAATTTGGATGTGAGATAGACAAGAAAAATAATTCTTTGGTATAAAAAAAATTTCATACAAAATAATTTTGTGCTTAAAGATATATGGCATGCAAACTAGGTTGGCGCAGAGAGAAGAGTCCTATTCCAATAAGGACTCTAAGTTTTCTTATTTGAATCCAAACCAAATCACATCTGATTTAGCCCAAATAAAATATATAAAATCTAATCTAATTAGATTCATAAATTTTTAATCAAATTTTAATTAGATTAAGAATTGATTGAATCAATATCCTGATCAAATTAGAGATAATTCTCTCTTAGCAATTAGGTCATCTCATAACCTAATTGGGTCAAACCTAATTGAATCTAATTTAATTAGATTTATTTAATCATTTTTACTTAATCAAATTGAGTTAATCAATAATCTAATTACTAATTAATCTTTTATTAATTTACTAATACTTGATGAATTAATTTATTATAATTTTTGCATAAGATTAACCATCAATTGAATTGATGATTAAGCTCTTGAATGACTCTCAATCGTTGATTAGCCATATGATCAGTCAGAAACTTTTTTTGAATATGACCCCATAGATTTGAACCTAAGCTAGTAGCACAAAAATAATTTTTTGAACCAATCGATGAAATCATCTAGCAATGATGACCCGATGTCTGGATAGGTTGAATGATGGCGAAGCAACATTCATGAACCTATTGGCGTATGGTTACCATATAATTCATTTTTTTGACCCTAATGCTCGAGGATGACCTAGAATTTAACTTCAATCCTAGATAAGTCATCTATATTATATTTTAATCTTTTTCAAATCCATCACATAGATTATTCGGATCCAGATTTTGTTAAATTGAAATACACTGATGCATATCTTTTACTAATTCGGAGAGATCAATCCCATCTTGACTCATGCATCGACTTGACAAGTATTTGACTGCACTCAGAAATCTTCCATCATTGAATTAGAAACTTAGTCCAATATCAAAGTACAGTGAGTTGCTTGCAAGTCACCGTGGTGATCTCAGATCGAAGAGACACTTATATCCATACCCTTCGCGAGCTACTCTTGATAGCAGAGTGCTCAGCAGTTGGTCATGTTCCGTGACGATATACTCTTATATCTCACTTGTATACCATACCAGTGTCTCCACACTATTTGGTTATGAGAACAATCAATGTATATGGCACACAATGACCTACACTTGATATCGCTATCGTCCTACTAATAGCACATCATTTGATCGCGAACTAATTTAAAAACTACGTGATAAATCTTTTTTTATCAATTAGAGTAGTCATAAGGACTTCATCATAACATAAAAGTTTATTAGAAGATGTAATCTTGTGATGAAAAATATCATATAACTTTTATTATTTATCAATTCATATACATTTATAATCAGTGCAATCATCAAATGATTGACTTTAGGATATAATTTCCAACACCCAATGGGTCATACACATTAAAAAATTGATCAAAAAATCAATTGGATTCATTTTATGGGTCAATTGAAACTAATTGGATGGCTAATTGGCAATCTAGCACTTGTAGGCTATCCTTTGCTCCTAGTAAATTAGATATGGCTTAAATCTTATTTAGTTGGGCTTATCTATTTATATAAGACCCTAATTGGATCAAGCCTAAGGGGGGTAGCCAAGTTTGGGCATCTCCAAGCCTTATCCATGCCCATATTAATAGTCCAAAAGGGGTTGGACTCTGAGCATGCCAATTTTGTGCAACAAATAGATTTAGCATGCAAAAGAGATCGAGAGTCCTTCTGCATGTTAATCACTTATTTTTTGATAAATTTTAGATAGATAAGGAAGCCTTCCACATCCCTTGAATTTTGATGAGATCATAATTTAATTTTTTAAATTAATGTGGAGACTTTGTTTGGATGCCACAACTTGGAACAACACCACAAAATAAAATCATGTATCATTTTGTTCAGAGAAGTGGATTTAAAAATCCTTTTAATCTAAAATCAAGACCCTTATGGAGCCCTCTCAGTCCTCTATCTAGGTGGCACAAACTTTAAAGTGTATCTGAAGGAAATATGCGATAGTGCAGTACATGCAATTTTAAAATTTTGTGCACATTAACAATAGATTAAATAATTTAATATTAATCACATGTATAAGATCTAATCTTAGACTACCACATCAAGATCTTTGATATGAAAAATATATGTCTTAGATCTAAAAATAAAAATCACATTGATGCTAAAATTCTAGATCTAACTATTAGATCTACTATAAGAATCAAAGCAAGTTAGAGATCATTACCAAACAAATTTTGATCTTGATCTCCTCTAGTCTAACAGTTGGAGAGGGTGTTCCTCAGGTCACTTGTAGCTACATGAAGTCATCTGGCCTCTATAGAAAAATTCACACGAAGACTGGCACAGATCAGGGGCTCGAAGATGCTAGTCTACGAATAACTTCAACAGCTGATCTCTTCCTTCTTCTACAAGCACCTTGGACATTCCAAAATAATAGAAGATCTGAAGGAGGAAGAGAGGAGGAGGAGAAGAGGCTCTAAAAATAAAAAATCAGTAAGAAAATTGATTATGAGATGTCCAAGAGAGGGGACCCTTTTTTATAGACTAAGAATTAGGACTTTCCAAGGAAGGGTGCCATAAATCAATGTCAAAATCTCCTTTTAGCATTTTAAAAAATTCCAAAAATATCTTTAAGACATGAAAAAGAAATCTAAAGTCTCACATACCAAATAATTTCTCAAAAAAAATAAGAAAAAAATAATATGGCATCAAAAATATACCACATATAAAAAATTTCTTTCCTAGTATGCATCTTATCACTAACTCGGATCGCATTCGAATTAGGCAAGAGATAATATTTTAACTCATCAGCTATTGCTGACTTTCCTTATTAGATTCTCTCTCATGATGCCAAAAATCACAATCCAAATCTAATTAGGCATGGAGAAATTGGAATGGATCCAGATGTGGCGCAAAAGATAAGGATAGAGTCCTAGTTTGACTTGGACTCTTCATTTCTAATTCAATTCTAATCCAAATCAAATTTGGATTGAAACGACTAATAGAAATGAACCTAGTCTAATTAGATATCTAAATATCTCATCAAATTTCTAACCTAATTAGAAATTAGCTGAGTCCAAACCCTGATCGAATTAGGATCAAATTTTTCTTATAATCGAGTTTGATCATATCAATCCCAATCTGAGTCGAACTGAATCTAATTCAGTTACACTTGTTCCAAAGCTCTTTATTCAATCAAATTGAATCAATTAGTAATCTAATTACTAATTAATTCTCCATAAATGATAGAGTCCTAATCCCAGTGGGACTCTTTCATAAAGTCCTAGTCCAAGTAGGACTCTTCACCAGAGTCACAATCCAATTGGACTTTTCAGCCATTAGATCTGATCAAATCTTCTTAATGCATATGATCCTATAGGTTCGAACCTAAATCAATAGCATAGGAATAATTTTTTATACCAATCAATATAACCATCTAGCAATGATGACCCGATGACTGGATAGGTCGAAGTATTGCAAAGCAACCTTCTAGAACCTATTGGCATATGGTTACCGTATAATTCATCCTTTTGACCCAAATGCTTAAGGTGATCTAGGGTTTAACTGTCAATCTTAATTAAGTCGACTACATTATATTTCAATCTTTCAAATCTATCTCATGGATTATCCTAGCCAAGATTTTGCTAAATTGAAATATATTGATGCATATCTCCTATCAATTCAGAGAAATCAATTCCATCTTGACTCACACACTGACTTGATAAGTATTTGACTGCACCTAATCTCTTTCCATCACTAAGTTAGAAACTCAGATGGTCTGATACTAAAGTACAGTAAGTTGCTTACAAGTCACCATGGTGATCTCAGATCGGAGGGATACTTATACCCATATCCTTCATGAGCTACTCTTGACAGCAGAGTGCTCAGCACATGATCATGTTTGATGTGAATGTACTTCTACATTCTATCTACATGTTATAACAGTGTCTCCACACTCTTTGATTAAGAGGACAACCAACTCATATGGCACACAATGACCTACACTTGATATCGCTATCATCCTACTAATAGCGTATCGTTTGGTCGCGAACATTTTTAAGGACTTAACTACAAATCCTCTTTTATTGATTAATAATAGTCTTAAGGACTTCATTACAATATAGGAGTTCAAAGATGATCAATTTGTAATAAAAATATCAAATAATTTTTATTAATAAAAATTCATATACAATTTATAAGATGAGCACAATCATCTAACGATTGGCTTTGAGACACATTTTCCAACAACTCTCACTTGGACTAAAACCAATCGGTACGATATCATATCTCCATCTTCGATTTATGATCATCGAACTCTTTGATTTCGAGAGCTTTAGTAAATAGATCGGTTAGGTTCTCCCTCCCATCAATCTTTTGAAGATCGACATCACCTCAATCCACGATCTCTCGAATAAGGTGATAACGGTGCAGAATATGTTTGGTGTGCTGATGGGATCTCGACTCCTTAGCTTGAGCAATGGCTCTAGTATTGTCACTGTATAACAAGATAAGGCCATCAATGTAGGGTGCCACTCCGAGCTCGTCGATGAACTTTCGCAACCATACAACTTCTTTCACAGCATCGGATGTCGCGATATACTCTGCTTCACAAATAGAGTCTGCCACAGTATTCTGTTTGAAACTTTTTTCGTAGATTACTCCACCATTGAAGATAAAAATATAATCTGACACACTCTTACTATCGTCATGGTTTGACTAAAAGCTGAAGCGATGAACCCCATAAGTTTCAAGTCAGTTTCACCATACACAAGTCACTGGTTCTTAGTATTTCTTAAATACTTAAGAATGATCTTTACGATCTTCCAATGATTTTTTTCTGGATTAGACTGGTATCTACTCACTATCCCTAATGAGTATGTCATGTCTGATCTCGTACATGTCATGGCATACATAATAAAATCCACTATCGAAGCATATGAAACTCTACTCATACGCTCTCTCTTTTGAGGAGTTGTCAGACAATCTTTCTTCAAAAGAAAAATTTTTTGGCCTATCGGAAGATAGCCTTTCTTGAAATTCTCCATGCTGAGCCATTTTAGCATGGTATCTATGTACGAGGATTGAAAAAGTTCGAGCGACCTTTTAGATCTATCCCTATAGATCTTCATCCCTAGGATGTAGGTTGTTTCTCCCAGATCTTTCTTGGAGAATTATGATGATAGCCAAACTTTTATTCCCTGCAATACAGGACATCATTTTTGATTAAGAGAATGTCATCCACATACAACATAAGAAATATAATTATTGAACCATTTGCTTACTTATATGTACAGGGTTCCTTTCCATTCCTAATGAAGCCAAATGTTCTGATCACCTTATCAAAATGTATATTCTAACTCTGAGATGCTTGCTTCAATGCATAAATAGATCTCAGAAATTTGCACACCTTGGACTCATCTATGGATATGAACCTTTCAGGTTGTATCATATACACCTCTTCATTCAGCTCTCCATTTAGGAAAACTATCTTCACATCCATTTGCCAGACTTTATAGTCCAAGTATGTTGCTATCGCAAACATGATCCAAATAGATTTGAGTATTGTCACAGGAGAAAATATCTCATCATAGTTAATACCATAATGCTAACGATAATCCTTAGCAACCAAATCGACTTTATAGGTCTCCATCTTTCTGTCTGCACTCCTCTTTCTCTTGAAGACCCACTTACACCCTATAGGTTTAACCCCTTTAGGTGGGTCAACTAATATCCATACATCATTGATCTTCCAGGACTCTATTTCAGATCTCATGGCTTCAAGCCATTTATCAAAGTCAGATCTCTATATGGCATTCAATAGGTGATTGGATCCTCATCATTCTCATCGAGTTTGATAGGATCTCCATCCCGGACCAAGAAATCTAGGTATCTATCCAGCTGATGTGGTACTCTACTAGATCGCCTTAAGAATGTGTTTGTTCATTGGGCTCTGGATTTGATCTTATCAAATTCGGTTTAGATTCAATCATTGGTGTCGGTCCTTCTACCTGTCGAACTTCATCAAGCTTGATTTTAGAGGTACTTATTCCTTCACTAAAGAATTCTTTTTCCAAAAAATGTGTCTTATTGCTGACAAATACCTTTTGTTCAGCAGACAGGTAAAAGTAATATCCCCTCATTTCTTTGGGGTACCCTACGAAATTATACTTATCGGACCTAGGACTGAGCTTGTCAGTTTGTAATTATTTAACATAAGCCAGACATCTCCAGACCCTAAAGTAAGAGAGTTTCAGCTACGTCCTGACCATATCTCATATGGTGTCTTACTAACTAACTTGCTCAGAATATTATTGAGCACAAGATAGGCTGTTTCAAGTGTATATCCCCAAAAAAAGATCAACAGAATTGCAAACTCAATTATGGATCGAACTATATCCAATAAGGTTAGATTTCTCCTTTTTGAGATGCCATTATGCTATGGTGTCCTTGGAGGGATTCATTGGGAGAGTATTCTATTCACTCCAAGATATATCAGAAATTCACTGGAAAGGTATTCACCTCCTCGATCAGACCGAAGAGTTTTAATATTTTTTTAGTTTATTTCTCTACTTTATTACAGAACTATTTGAACATTTCAAATGATTCAGATTTGTATTTCATCAAATAGATGTATCCATACCTAGATAGGTCATCTGTGAACATAATGAAGTAGCTGTACTCTCCTCTGGTACATGTGCTCATGGGTCCACATACATCAGTATGTATCAGACTTAGCACATCACTGGCTTGTTCATCTTTTTTAATAAAAGATAACTTGGTCATCTTTCCAAGCAAATAAGACTCACAGGTAGGTAATGATTCATAATCATCTTTATCAAGAATTTTTTCTTGAGCTAACATGTTCATCCTGTTCTTGTTGATATGACTTAGCCTACAATGCCAAAGGTAGGTATCCGTGACATCATCTATTCTAAGACGTTTATTTGAAATGTACATTATATTAGGCCTAGATACAACATAGATATCATTGTTCAACTATCCATGTAAAATTGTAACACCATTCAAAATGATATCATAAAAAATTTTCTTTATTGATATTTCATAATTAGAATTGGCCAAAAGACCTACAAAAATAATATTTAAAAAAAAATAAGGACAGTAATAACACTCATTAAGAACAATATACTGAGACTCAAATACAAGCTTGATGATTCCTAAAGCTAGAACTGGAACTGATCTTCTATCTCCAACATTTAGGAATCTCTCACCTTCTCCAAATCTCCTAGTGACCTGAAGACCCTGCTACGAATTGCAAATATGAATAGGGCTTCCAATATCTAATATCCAGGTCATTGTATCTATAAGAGAGAGTTACAAGGTGTTATCACATAAGTACCTTGTCCAGTAATTGATTTCTTTTTCTTCTTTGGCCTGTTTGGGTCAAGAAAAGTGATATACTGAGGACAGTTCCTCTTTCAATGACCTTACTTCTTGCAAAAGAAGCACTCTACCTAATTTTGATCAGCCTTGAACTTGGGTTTTTGAGACTGACTCTCAGCACCAGGAACCTTCTTATTCTTCTTCTTTTTTTCTTTCTTAAAGGGATGACGACTACCCGAAGAAGATTCTTCAACTAGATTCACTATCTCTTTATGGAGCTGATGATCTTTCTCAAAAGTCTGTAGCAACTCTAATAGACCGTGGTAGTTGACTACAGTCTTCGTCATTCTAAAATGACTGAGGAATGGTAGGTAAGACTTGGGTAGAGAGTTCAAGATTGCATCTTTCCCCAGCTGTTCATTCAAAGAGAAGTCGAGTTTGTTCAATTTTTCAATCTGCTCGATCATGTACAATATATGATCGGTAACAAATGCATCCTTCCTCATCCAATTTGAAAATGGTGCAACTAATCTTGTGCCACTCAACATCGTCGAGAGAACCAAAAGAATCCCTCAACACTTGAAGCATTTCTTCTGGCTGAGCTTCTTCAAACTTTCGGCTGAACTTGTCATTCATAGAAGCCTGTATGATGCAACGAATCATGGTGCAGTCATTGAGCCACTTCAAATAAGTATCTTGGACCACTCTTCGGGTGTTAGGAATAGGCTCCTCAGATGTCGGATCCGTTATCATATAAAGGATCCGCTTGTGCTTTAGGACAATCTTTAACTTTCGATATCAATTATCAAAATTCGATCAAGTAAGCTTCTCACTATCCAACAGTGATCGAAATGACAAGTTTGAGGCAATATCTACACACACAAAAAAAATACAAAGCCTAATTAGTATATGAATTTATTAATCTTTAAAGATTTGGACTTTAATCTAAAGGTCTTCCCACTATTTTGTATGAATTGATAGACTCTACCTCCAATTCAAAAAATTATCTTAATTTTTTAGTGGGTACTAGAATCCACATAGACTACATATAGGCTCGAGGATGGCTCGGTCAACCCATATGCACCTATGGATAGGTTCTCAATCAATTATTTCTCTAAATAATTTTTAATATTTAATTTAGCCCTAAATTTTATTTCAGTAGGTGATGGGCCTCCATTGAATGTTTTGGTTAGGTCAAACCATTAACATGAACCTACTCAGTGATTCTACCTAATGAGTGATCAGGCTCTAAGATGGTTCAATCAATCCAGCTATCATCAGATAGTTCAATACAGTCATCATATGATGAATGATAATTCCATCATTCAGAAAGAACACTAGACGGATGGCGCCTGCAATGTCAATCAGAAATAATGGACCCATTATCACTCACCTTAATGGGAGACTATGATCTAGTTATCACCATAACCAGCTCATTTTAGGAACCTAATAATTTTGAGGATTTAATTGATTTAGAAAAGAGAGAAGTAAAGAAAAGATCAATCAGTAGACCATATCCTCCCACTGACTTCACCAACTTATTGAATCAGATTAGGACATGCTGATTGAACTAACTGTTGGGAAATGTGTCCCAAAAAGCCAATCGTCAAGCTGTTGATGGTTGAGCAACCAAGTATTGTAATTGATTTGTTAATAAATAAAATATATTTAGCATTTTCATCATAAGCTTTCATCTTCAAATAAACTCCGTTGTTATGATGAAGTCCTTAGGACTATTTAAGTTCGATAAAGAGGATTTATCGATTAGTCCTTAAAACTGTTCACGACCAAATGATAGGCTGTTAATAAGGATGACAGCTTCTATCGAGCATAGGTCGCTGTAGGCCATATGGGTTGGTTGTCCTCTTAACCAAGGAGTGTGGAGACACTGGTATGGCATACAGGTGAGATGTAAGGGTACATCATCATTGAACGTGACCAACTCCAGAGTATTCTACTGTCAAGAATATCTCTGATGGGATATAGGTATAAGTGTCCCTTAGACCTGAGATCACCTCAGTGACTTGCAAGCAACTCACTGTGCTTTAGTACTGGACTAACTGAATTTCTAATTCAGGGATGGAAGGCTTCTGGGCACAGTCAAGTACTTGCGAAGTCAGAGTGTGATCGAGATGGGATTGACCACTCCAAGAGTTGGAGAAGAATGAGTCACTATATTTCAATTTAGCAAAACCTTGGCCAGGATAATCCATCAGATGGATTTGATATTTTGAAATACAATGTAGACAACCTGATCAGAGTTGACAGTTAAACTCTGGGGTGTCCTATGATCATTTTGGTCAAGGGGATGAATTATATGAAAACTATATCCGCATGGGTTCTAAGGATGTTGTTCTACACATTCGACCTATCCGATCATCGGGTACCATTGCTAGATGGTCACTTCGATTGGTATAGAAATTTATTCCTATGCTACCGGCTTAGGTTCGGACCTATGAGGTCACACACATTAGAGTTCATGATCCAATCAGATGGTTGATCAACGATTAAGAATCGTTCTAGGGTTAAATGATCAATACGATTGACATTTAACCCAGTGTAAGTGTTGCAGGAGGATCGATTAGCAATTCGATTCCTAATTGGCTTAATTTGATTAAGCCAATGGGCTGAGATTAAGTCTAATTAAATATGATTTAATTAGATTTATTTTGGGCTTGATTGGATCAAGTCCAATTGGTTTATTGGATAAGCCAAGTGCAAGAAAAAACTAGTCCTACTTCAACTAGGACTTGGGTTAATCTAATTTCTAATTTGATTAAAAAATTAAATCAGATTTAAATCTAATTTAATCTGATTAAATTAAGTTCTTAATTGGGTTAAGACCTATTTTAATTGGGTTGATCTAATTTTGATTTGATTTGGTTTGGGAAACCAAATTAAAACAAGTCATAAGACAGAATCCTAGTAAGACTAGGATTCCACCTTGCGCCACATAATCCTTCTCCACGCCCTCTCTCTTATTCAATGCCAATCTCCACTTATTTTGTGCGACAAAAGCCCTCTCCAAGATTTCTCCCACGTTCACAAAAGGTCTCCTCTCTTCTTTCTTACATGGAAGGTGGTTTGGATCAAATCTAAAAGGAATAAGTTTGGATTTCGAATTCTATGAGATAGAGTTTTAGAAATCCAAAACTCTTTCAATTTTGCACCGAATTTATCCAAATTTTTTTTGGAATTTTTGTGGCTTTTAGGGTATACATTGTGCACCCTTTTCTAGTAATCCATATATGAAAATATGAAGGAGGTGCTCAAGAGTTGGGCATCCCTTAACTTGCCATGTTTGGATAAGCCTTGACTAGGTGTTTGACCTAGACAAGGACTCTATCATATCTCTCTATATAAGATGAGTTTCTTTGTAAAATTTTAGGAGAAATTAGAAATTTGAGAGACCTTTGCCAGCCAAAAATAAGAGAGAAATACCTTTGGGTCATGGAGATATAAAAGATGCAAGTTTGGGTGTCTAGAGAAAAAAATGTGAAGAAGAAGAGGGTCTTCTTCTTGGGTTTTTATTTTCATATCTTTCCTCCCTCCATCTTGAGTTTTCTGAGAGTATCTCAGATCTGAAACTCCTTCTTTTACTTTCCATCTTTAGAAGAGTCCAAATCAAGAAGAAGGAGGCACCTGATCAACCATCAAAGAAGGATCAGTGCAGTACTAGCATACTGTGCTGATTTCTTGAAGCAGGACTTCTGATCGAGATTCGTGGGCTCGTGTGGACGACTCCTAGAGGCTGGACACGTGTGCGGCTTGCAACATCATCCTCAAGCCCAGATCAACAAGGTTAGAACATCTAACTTGCAAGGTAATAGATCTGATCTATTGTTTAATACATACATTAGATGTAGCTAGTATAGAAACATGTTGATATGATCAACATATAGTTCATACTATATTTATATATATTTTAATTTTTGATTTAATGCTATGTAATAATCATGTAATAGGATCTTAGATCTAGAGATTTTTTGATTTTAAAAAATAAATTTTGATTTATTTTAGTCTTCCGCTGTATGATCTTGAAAAAGTTTCAAGATCTAACCCTGAAACCCTAGATTTGGTTCCTACAATTGGTATCAGAGCCTAGGTTCTTTATTACATGATTATTTATACATGCTTAGATTATTTTTAGATTAAATCTAATTTATAATCTGATTATTAAATCTAAAATTAAAATTTTAGATCAATCACAAACTGCAAGGTTGTCCTGCTGTAAGGTTTACCCCTTACAGTACAAAGGTTGTCCTAGTTTGTGTAGATCTATCTTTAATCATAAATTTATTAGATATGATCTAGATTAAATTTATGATTTATTAGATTTAAAAGATATTTAAATCTAAAATAAAATCTCTTTGTTAATAATTTTTGTGCAAAGAAATTGTTTAAAGTTGAAATTGTTTCAATTACATGAACCTATTTAGATTAGATCTAAAGTAGTTTCATGTTTATTTCACTTGCATCTTGATTATGAATCAAACATGCAATATGGTTGGTAGAATCATATTATAAAATTATTTTACAAATATGAAAATTATTTTTTGAAAATTCGAACCCAACCCTCAGCCCAAAACTTAATTAAGAATTAAGAAGTTGTTTGATTAGGTTCTAGGATTGTGAATTGAAGAACCTAAGACACAAATCATAACACATTGGGTTAATGGGTTAGTGAGAATTAGGTTCATTCATTGGGTTAGACCTATGGTTAGATTAAAGATGGACTTAATTAGAGAATTGACTAAATCTAATCAATTATTGTCTTAGATTAGGTCAAGGATTCTCTAGATCAATTACAATAGTTGTAGTTGGTCAAGTCCATGTCTTTAACAAGAACCAAATGGACTTGATTCTTGGCTAAGCGATCTAGCACGAACTGTTAGGTTGATCTAATCGAAACTAATTAAACCAGTTGGTGTCTAAGGTAAACCAGACCGGTGGTTTTTAATTGGGAGCCCACTTACCTGGCCATTTCTGATGGTGTCTAAGGCAAGCTTTGGCAGACCCTCCCACTGATCGAACTTACCTGGCCTCTTGGTGAAATTATGTTTTGATCGGATCACTTGACTATTCGAGCTAACCCATGTCAGCTAGGTAAATCAGTGTGACTGATTTAGGTGCTCCTAGACCAGCCCTGGTCTCCTTTAAGCTGACTTAGTGAAGCCAGTGGGAGGATCATGATAAGCTGGTTCATCTGACTTCATCCTCTATATTATTTAAATTCTCTAAAATTATTAGGTCCTTAAAATGATAAAGTTATGGAGATAACTGAGTCATAGCCTCCCATTAAGGTGTTTGATAATGAATCCATTAACTCAATAATCATTGCAGACCCAAAGGCCTGGTGCTTGTTGACTAATGGAATTATCACTCATCATATGATGACTTGAAAGTGTCTCTCTAATGGTGGTTAGGTGAGCCAACCAAAGTTGGGCTTAATCATTCGTTGGTTAGATACACCAAGTATGATCATGTTAATGGTTGGACCTAACTGGATCCTTACAGTGGAGGCCAAAGCCTACTGATTAGGTTTCTGGGGCAAAATTAAAATTACTAAAAATTGTTTAGAGAAACAATTGGTTATGAACCTACCCTTAGATGTACATGGGTTGGCCAACCAAAGTTGGGCTTATGTGCAGTCTAAGTGGATTCTAGTACCCGCTAAGGAATTAGGGTAATTCCTCGAATTGGAGGTAGAGGCTACCAATTCGAATAAAATAGTGGGAGAAACCTTTTGATTAAAGTCTAAATCTTTAAGTTTAATGAATCAATTACTAATTAGGTTATGGTTCTCTTTTGTGCAGATATGGCCACTTCGCTATCGCTCCGATCATTGTTGGACAATGATAAGTTGGTGGGACCCAATTTCGGTAGCTGGTATCGAAAGTTGAAGATAGTCCTAGAGCATGAACGGATCCTATATGTGATAATGGATCCTGCACCTGAGGAGCCAGCTGTCAATGCACGTGGAACAGTCAGAGACACTTACCAGAAGTGGCTTAGTGATCGGACCACGGTGCGCTGTATCATGCTGGCTGCTATGAGTGACGAGTTCAGTCGCAGATTCGAGACGGCTCAGCCAAAGGACATGCTTCAAGTGTTGGAGGATGCCTTTGGCACACCTGATGACATGGAGAGGCACAAGACTAGTTGTGCCATCTTCAATGCCAAAATACGGGATGGTGCCTCTGTCACTGATCATGTATTGTACATGATCGAGCTGATGAAACGATTGAGCAAGCTCGGCTTTCCCTTGCATGAGCAGCTTGGGAAAGATGCAATACTGAACTCGCTGCCCAAGTCTTATCTCCCATTCCTCACTCATTATAGAATGACAAAGCCTGAAGTAAACTACCACGGATTACTGGGGTTACTTCAGAACTTTGAGAAAGATCACCAACTCCATAAGGAGTCAGTGAACTTAGTGGGAGGTTCGTCTTCTAGTTCTCGACCCTTTAAGAAAGGGAAGAAGAACAAGAAAAAGAAAGTGAAGAAGGTGCAAGTTCAGGCTGGGACATCTGTGCAGTGTCAGACCAAAAAGATCAAACCCGATAAGAGTCAAGCTGAATGCTTCTTTTGCAAGAAGCGGGGGCACTGGAAGAGGAATTGTCCCCAGTACATTGCCTCCCTAGACCCGAACAGGCAGAGAAAGCAGCAAGTTATTGCTGGGCAAGGTATTTATATGATAACTCCTTGCAATTTCTTTATTTGTGATATAACTGACTGGGTATTGGATACCGGTAGCCCTTACCATATTTGCAATTCGTTGCAGGGGTTGCAGGTCAGTAGGAGATTCGAGCAAGGCGAGAGGTTCCTGAACGTTGGAGATGGAAGACCAGTTCCAGTTCTAGCATTAGGAATCTTGAAACTTGTATTTGAATCCCATATCATTGTTCTTAATGATTGTCATTTCTGTCCCAGTTTCTTTTTAAATATCATTGCTGTAGGCCTTCTGGCCAAAAATGATTATGAAATTTCAATAAAGAAACAAATTTGTAATATCATTGAGAATGGTGTTACTATTTTTTGTGGACATTTGAACAATGGTGTGTATATGTTATCACAACCTGTTAATGTAGTCTATTCAACTGGCAAGCACCCTAGATTAGAGAGTGTGTCAGATATCTACTTATGGCACTGTAGGCTAGGTCATATAAATAAGAACAGAATAAACAGGTTGACTCAAGAGGGAATCCTCGAAGTTAGTGATTGTGAATCACTTCCAACCTGTGAGTCTTATCTTCTTGGTAAAATGACTAAGTCACCTTTTACTGGAAAAGGTGAGAGAGCTACTGAGCTCTTGGGCCTAGTACATACTGATGTATGCGGGCCCATGAGCACCAGTGCTAGAGGTGGATATTTCTACTTCATAACTTTCACGGATGACCTATCCCGATATGGATATGTCTATCTGATGAAACATAAGTCGGATTCATTTGAAATGTTCAAACGATTCCGAAGTGAAGTAGAAAAACAAACTGGGAAGAGTATTAAAATTCTTCGATCTGATCGAGGAGGAGAGTACCTTTCTAGTGAATTTCTCACATATCTAGGAGAGAATGGAATTCTCTCCTAATGGACTCCTCCAGGAACACCACAGCATAATGGTGTGTCTGAAAGGAGAAATCGGACTCTGTTAGACATGGTCCGATCCATGATGGGTTTTGCTAGCTTGCCGATATCCTTCTGGGGATATACACTCGAATCGGCCTGTTATCTGTTAAATAGGGTTCCAAGTAAGTCTGTAATTAAGACTCCATATAAGATATGGATGGGACGTAAGCCAGCACTTTCACACCTTAGGGTCTGGGGGTGCCCGACCTATGTCAAACGATTAGTCACAGACAAACTTGGACCTAGGTCTGACAAATGCTCATTCATAGGGTACCCCAAAGAGACAAAAGGATATTTTTTCTACCATGCTGATGAACAAAAGGTGTTCGTCAGCCTTAAGGCAATCTTTTTAGAAAAGGAGTTCCTTGGTGAAGGAACCGTTGCCTCTAAGGTTGAACTTGATGAAGTTCAACAGGTAGAAGAACCGACACCAATAGCTGAACCTGAGTTGGATATTATTAGATCAGATCCGGAGCCCAATATACCTGTACCATTAAGGCGATCCGATAGAGTACTACGTCAGCCGGACAGATACTATGGTTTCTTGGTCCGAGACGGTGATCCCATCGAACTTGATGAGAATAATGAGGATCCGATCACCTATATGGATGCTATGCAGAGACCTGATTCCGAGAAATGGCTTGAAGCCATGAAATCTGAAATGGAGTCCATGAAGGTCAACGATGTATGGACATTGGTTGACCCACCTGAAGGGGTTAAACCCATTGGGTGCAAATGGGTCTTCAAAAGGAAGAGGGGCACAGACGGAAAGGTGGAGACCTATAAAGCCCATCTGGTTGCCAAGGGGTATCGTCAACGTTATGGTATTGACTATGACGAGACGTTTTCCCCTGTGGCAATGCTCAAATCTATTCGGATAATGCTTGCAATAGCTGCCCATCTGGATTATGAGATCTGGCAGATGGATGTAAAGACAGCTTTCCTGAATGGAGAGCTGACTGAAGAGGTGTATATGATACAACCTGAAGGGTTTACATCCACAGATGAGTCCAAGGTGTGCAAGCTTCAGAGATCCATTTATGGACTGAAGCAAGCTTCTCGGAGTTGGAACATGCGTTTTGATAAGGTGATCAAAATGTATGGCTTCATTAAGAATGGAGAAGAGCCCTGCATCTATAAATGGGCAAATGGTCCAGTTGTGGTATTCCTTGTCTTGTACGTGGATGACATTCTCTTAATCGGGAATGACATCCCCGCACTACAGGGAATAAAAGTTTGGTTGTCATCACAGTTCTCCATGAAGGACTTGGGTGAAGCATCCTACATCCTAGGGATGAAGATCTATAGGGATCGATCTAAAAGAATGCTTGGGTTATCCCAGTCCATGTACATAGACACTGTGCTAAAGAGGTTCAGCATGGAGAATTTCAAGAAGGGCTATCTACCGATAGGCCATGGAATTTCTCTCTCTAAGAAAGATTGTCTGACAACTCCTGAAGAGAGAGTGTATGAGTAGAGTCCCATATGCTTCAGCTGTGGGATCTATCATGTACGCCATGACATGTACAAGACCAGATGTGGCATACTCACTAGGAGTAGTGAGTAGATACCAATCTGATCCTGGAGAAGATCACTGGAAAGTGGTTAAAGCCATCCTTAAGTATTTGAGAAATACTAAGGACCAATGGTTGGTTTATGGCGAGTCAGATCTGAAACTTGTGGGGTTCACAGACTCCAGCTTCTAATCTGACCATGATGACAGCAGGAGCGTGTCGGGTTATATCTTTACTCTGAATGGTGGAGCCATCTGCTGGAAGAGTTCCAAGCAGCATACTGTGGCAGACTCTGTTTGTGAAGCGGAGTATATCGCAGCATCAGATGCCGCGAAGGAAGCTGTGTGGCTGAAGAAATTCATCAACGAGCTCGGAGTAGCACCCTCCCTCGATGGTCCGATCATGCTCTATTGCGACAGCACTGGTGCCATAGCTCAGGCGAAGGAACCCAAAGCACATTAGCGGACGAAGCACATCTTGCGCCGCTTCCACCTGGTCCAGGAGATCGTGGATCGAGGTGACGTCGACCTTCAGAAGATCGATGGAAAAGAGAACCTAGCCGACCCCTTCACTAAAGCCCTGGTAATAAAGGAGTTCGACAACCACAAGTCGAAGATGGGTATTAGATACTATGCCGAGTGGCTTTAGGACAAGTGAGAGTTGTTGGGAAATATATCCCAAAAAGCCAATCGTCAAGCTGTTGACGGTTGAGCAACCAAGTATTGTAATTGATTTGTTAATAAATAAAATATATTTGGCATTTTCATCATAAGCTTTCATCTTCTAATGAACTCCGTTGTTATGATGAAGTCCTTAGGACTATTTAAGTTTGATAAAGAGAGGATTTATCGATTAGTCCTTAAAACTGTTCACGATCAAATGATAGGCTGTTAATAAGGACGACAGCTTCTATCGAGCATAGGTCGCTGTAGGCCATATGGGTTGGTTGTCCTCTTAACCAAGGAGTGTGGAGACACTGGTATGGCATACAGGTGAGATGTAAGGGTACATCATCATTGAACGTGACCAACTCCAGAGTATTCTACTGTCGAGAATATCTCTGATGGGATATAGGTATAAGTGTCCCTTAGACCTGAGATCACCTCAGTGACTTGCAAGCAACTCACTGTGCTTTGGTACTGGACTAACTGAATTTCTAATTCAGGGACGGAAGGCTTCTGGGCACAGTCAAGTACTTGTGAAGTTAGAGTGTGATCGAGATGGGATTGACCACTCCAAGAGTTGGAGAAGAATGAGTCACTGTATTTCAATTTAGCAAAAACCTTGACCAGGGTAATCCATCAGATGGATTTGATATTTTGAAATATAATGTGGACAACCTGATCAGAGTTGACAGTTAAACTCTGGGGTGTCCTATGATCATTTTGGTCAAGGGGATGAATTATATGAAAACTATATCCGCATGGGTTCTAAGGATGTTGTTCTACACATTCGACATATCCGATCGTCGGGTACCATTGCTAGATGGTCACTTCGATTGGTATAGAAATTTGTTCCTATGCTACCGACTTAGGTTCGGACCTATGAGGTCACACATATTAGAGTTCATGATCCGATCAGATGGTTGATCAACGATTAAGAATCATTCTAGGGTTAAATGATCAATACGATTGACATTTAACCCAGTGCAAGTGTTACAGGAGGATCGATTAGCAATTCGATTGCTAATTGGCTTAATTTGATTAAGCCAATGGGCTGAGATTAAGTCTAATTAAATATGATTTAATTAGATTTATTTTAGACTTGATTGGATCAAGTCCAATTGGTTAATTGGATAAGCCAAGTGCAAGGAAAAACTAGTCCTAGTTCAACTAGGACTTGGGTCAATCTAATTTCTAATTTGATTAGAAAATTAAATCAGATTTAAATCTAATTTAATCTGATTAAATTAGGTTCCTAATTGGGTTAAGACCTATTTTAATTGGGTTGATCTAATTTTGATTTGATTTGGTTTGGGAAACCAAATTAAAACAAGTCATAAGACAGAATCCTAGTAAGACTAGGATTCCACCTTGCGCCACATAATCCTTCTCCACGCCCTCTCTCTTATTCAACGCCAATCTCCACTTATTTTGTGTGACAAAAGCCCTCTCCCAAATTTCTCCCACGTTCACAAAAGGTCTCCTCTCTTCTTTCTTACATGGAAGGTGGTTTGGATCAAATCTAAAAGGAATAAGTTTGGATTTCGAATTCTATGAGATAGAGTTTTAGAAATCCAAAACTCTTTCAATTTTGCACTGAATTTATCCAAATTTTTTTTGGAATTTTCATGGATTTTAGGATATACATTGTGTATCCTTTTCTGGTAATCTATGCATAAAAATATGAAGGAGGTGCTCAAGAGTTGGGCGTCCCTTAACTTGCCATGTTTAGATAAGCCTTGACTAGGTGTTTGACCTAGACAAGGACTCTATCATATCTCTCTATATAAGATAATTTTCTTTGTGAAATTTTAGGAGAAATTAGAAATTTGAGAGACCTTTGTGCCATCCAAAAATTAGAGAGAAATACCTTTGGGTCGTGGAGATATAAAAGATGCAAGTTTGGGTGTCTAGAGAGAAAAACGTGAAGAAGAAGAGGGTCTTCTTCTTGGGTTTTTGTTTTCATATCTTTCCTCCCTCCATCTTGAGTTTCCTGAGAGTGTCTCAGATCTGAAACTCCTCCTTTTACTTTCCATCTTTGAAAGAGTCCAAATCAAGAAGAAGGAGGCACCTGATCAACCATCAAAGAAGGATCAGCGCAGTACTAGCATACTGTGCTGATTTCCTGAAGCAGGACTTCTGATCGAGATTCGTGGGCTCGTGTGGATGACTCCTAGAGGTCGGATGCGTGTGCGGCTTGCAACATCATCGTCAAGCCCAGATCAACAAGGTTAGAACATCTAACTTGCAAGGTAATAGATCTGATCTATTGTTTAATACATACATTAGATGTAGCTAGTATAGAAACATGTTGATATGATCAACATGTAGTTCATACTATATTTATATATATTTTAATTTTTGATTTAATGCTATGTAATAATCACGTAATAGGATCTTAGATCTAAAGATTTTCTAATTTTAAAAAATAAATTTTAATTTATTTTAGTCTTCCGCTGTATGATCTTGAAAAAGTTTCAAGATCTAACCCTGAAACCCTAGATCTGGTTCCTACACTAACACCTAGATCAGTCACACTGATCAACCTTAATGGCATGGGCTAACTCGAATCACTTAGTGATCTAATCAAAATCTAGTTCACCAAATTGATCAGGTAAGTGAGATCGATGAGAGGATTTGCTAAGCTTGCTATAGACACCATCGAAATGGATAGGTAAGCCACTCCCAATTAAAAACCATCGATCAAAATGTCAAACTTATCTTAGACATCAATTGGTTAGCTAGTTTCGATTTGACCAATCTAATGATTCGGATTTAACCACTGTGCCATAATCAAGGTCCATTTAATCTAATCAAAGACATGAACTTGACCATCTACAACTATTGTACTAGAGAAATTCTGATTAATCTAATTCAATATTTGGTTAGATTTAATCAATTTCTCTATATGATCAATCAATTCTTTGATTTTAACCTTAGATCTAATCCAATTAAAGAGAAGGACCTGATTTGAGCTAACCCATGCCCCATGTTTTATGCAATGTCATTAGATCTAAATCACAATTCTAGATCCAATTAGTTTGATATTTAATTCTCAATTAAGTTTTGCATCAACATGGTTAAGGTTCTGAAAATAATTTTCTATGTAAATTTTTTACATCAAATCATAAAATCTTTTAGACCAAATCTAATTTTTTTTTATGATTTTAAATCAAAATAATTTTGATTAAACAAGATTAGATGTAACTAACCATCTTCACAACTTACATCACATACAACAACACCTGAGGTTTCAAGATCTAAGATTTTGCAAAAAAGTAAGTTTTTTTTTTCACTTTCTTCATCATGGAACCTCAGAGTGGCACCCCTACATGCTATGAAGAGCACCCCATTGAATAGTCAGAGAGGGTCATGAAATTCTACTGGCACATATGATCGGACGGCCTATTGATTACTCAATCCGAGTACTTTGCTACTTAGAATATCTAATCTAAATAAATAATAATCAGATCTAAAAATAAACTAATTTAGATCTAATCTAAATCATAAATAATCAGATCTAATAACATAAAATCGATCTAAAGTCATATTAATTCATATCAAAATAACCTAGCTCTAATGCCAATTGAAAGAAATATGCGGTAGTGCAGTACACATAATTTTAAAATTTTATATAGTAAAAATAATAGATTAAATAATTTAATCCTAACTACATGTATAAGATCTAATCTTAGACTACCACATTAGAATTTTTGATATAAAAAATATGTATCTTAGATCTAAAAATAAAAATCACATCCATCTCATCGATGCTGAAATTCTAGATCTAACTATTAGACCAACCATAGGAATCAAAATAAGTTAGAGATTATTATCAAATAAATTTTGATCTTGATCTCTTGTAGTCTAAAAGTTGGAGAGGATGTTCCTCAGGTCATTCATAGCCACAGAAAGTCATCTAGCCTCTATAGAAAAATCTACGTGAAGACTGGTGCAGATCAGAGGCTCGAAGATGCTAGTCTACGAATAACTTCGATAGCTGATCTCTTTCTTCTTCTACAAACACCTTGGACCCTCCAAAGTGATAGAAGATCTGGAGGAGGAAGAGAGGAGGAGGAGAAGAGACTCTAGAAATAAAAAATTTGCAAGAGAATTTATTATGGGATGTCCAAGAGAGGGGACCCCTTTTTATAGACTAGGAATTAGGGCTTTCCAAGGAAGGGTGCCATAAATCAATGCCAAAATCTCCTTTTTGTTGGGAATAGTGTCCCAAAGCCAATCGTCAATCTGTTGACCGTTGTGCTCCTTTTGTATTAGTACATGAATTATAAATAAATAAAAGTTATTTTGACATTTTTTCATCACAAATGTTTCATCTTCTAATGAACTCCTGTGTTGTGGTGAAGTCCTTAGGACTATTTAGACTCGACAAAGGAGGATTTGTCGCTTAGTCCTTAAACCTGTTCGCGATCAAATGATACGTTGTTACTAAGGACGACAACGTTTATCGAGCATAGATCATTGTGTGCCATATGGGTTGGTTGTCCTCATAACCAAGGAGTGTGAGACACTGGTATGGCATACAGGTGAGATGTAATAGTACATCTGCACTGAACGTGACCGACTCTGGAGCTATTTCTGCTGTCAAGATTTGCTCCGATGGAATATGAGTATAAATGTCCCTCCGACCTAAGATCGCCACGGTGACTTGCTAGCAACTCACTGCACTTAGGCACTGGACTACTTGAATTTCTAATTCAGTGACGGAAGGCTGCTGCGTGTAATCAAGTACTTGACTTGTCGGTGCGTGTGTCAAGATGGGATTGACCACTCCAGTTTAGGAGCTGTATACAATCATGTTTCAATTTAGAAAAACCTTGGCCAGGGTAGTCCTAGTGAGGAGTCACAGGACTGTTTGAGTTGAACATGACTCGGATGATCTAATCAGGGTTGACAGTTTAACCCTGAGTCGTCCTAAACACAGGGGTCAAAAGAGATGAATTATATGGTAACTATATTCATGTAGGTTCTGAATGTTGCGATTGTGACTATTCGACCTATCCGATCATCGGGTACCATTGCTAGATGGTCACTTTGATTAGTACAGGAATTTGTTCCTGTGCTACCGGCTTAGGTTCGAACCTGTGGGGTTATACACATTAGAGGTTCCTTTCTGCTCTGATGGCTGATTATGAGTCTTATGTGTCTGGGACTCTATGATTGAGAATTAGGATTATCTGATCATGAGTTTCACACATTTTGGATACGGGGGTCAAAATTTTGAATTTCAAATTTTGAATTTGAAATTTGAACTCTTCGATCAAGGTTTCATATTGATGGACTTTGATACCCGATTGCCCATCGAATTTAGACTCAATAATTATGAGAGGTTTTATTAGTGATTTGATCACTAATTAACTCAATTTGATTAAGTAATTATTTTTGGATCAAGTTCAATTGAATTGGATTCAGTTGGGTTTGACCCGATTAGGTTAAGAGTTGACCTAATCGTCGAGATAGTTTGATCTCTGATTTGATCAGGGGTTGGGCTTAGTCAATTTCTAATTTGATTAGAATTTTATTGAGCTTAATTAAGCCTAATTAAGTTGGGTTTAATTTAGTCTAATTGTGCTTAACCTATTTTGATTAGGTTGGTTCAAGTAAGATCAAACCACCATTTGAATTTGAATCCCTGCACCACCTTAAATCTCTGCACCCATTTGAATTCACGAGAAGAAACTTCTCATGAATTTTTTCTCATGCAAAGCCCTTCTCATGCCCACTCTTGTGCGTCAATATGGATGGATAAAGCTAATTAGTTAACCATTCAAATTCAAAGCGTGTTTGAATTTGAATGGATAACTTATCTCTTTTGCCTTCAAGCTTATCCATGTTGTGCATCACATAATTCACACGAGAAAGAGTTTCTCATGAAATCTTTCCATGCACAAAGAGTCCACGCCCTTCTCTTCTCATGCCACAAGTGGATAGGGATGAGTTGGTTTTCATTTGAATTCAAATTTGATTTGAATTCAAATGTGTAACCACTTATCTTTATCCTCTCACGCGGATAAGACACGTTTTGAACTATTTTAAAAGAGATAGGGAGGTGGGGCGTGCATAAAAAAAATTCTGAGAAAGTAAGTGGGGCGTGAGGAAGCCTTGTGCATGAGGTGAAGGTCCAAAACCTTTCGAGAGAAAAAGAAAGAAAAGAAAGAAAATTGGGCGCAGGGTTTTTGGTGTGTACCCTAGGGTTTCTACCTAGGGTTCGGGAAGTGAGATTGGTGTGCCACGAGTGTCGTGAGTCCACCAAATTTTAGAGAGAGATCCATCAGCCTCTCAACCAACCGTGTAGATGATCCAGAGCATCCAAAGAGTCGGCACACATCGATCGAAGGAGTTCGATCAACATCAGCGATCAAAAGGGTGAAATCATAAACTAGCATTCGTGAGGAGCCAATCAGATGGGAGCTTCGTGTGGATGATCCGCAGAGGTCAGACACTAGTGTGGCTATGACGTGACGATCAGAGCCCCCTGATGGTGATCAAATTACGGTGATCGACTACCCGTAAAAGGTGATGTATTCTGAACACAATACAGTAAAAAGTTTACTGTTTCAAATTTGAATTTCAAATTTAAATGCATGCTGTTGTATCATATTTAGATCCTAGTGTAGGGTTAATTAGTATTAATTAATGAGATTAATTAATAATTCTGCTATAAAATAGTAATTTTAAAAAAAATTTAAAATTACCATTTTGCCCCTACACTGAATTTTCGCTGCAAATGGTATCAGAGTATAGTTTTAGAATATGACATACATATGCATGCGTAGATTAAGGTGTAATCTATAAGTTCAAATTTGAAATTCAAAATTTGAAGTTTGAATTTTGAATTTTGAATTTTGAAATTTGAAATTTGTTTGAAATTTCAAATTTGAAATTTGAAATTTAAAATTCAAAATTTAAAATTCAAAGATTAGAAATTTGAAATTTGAAATTTGGTTGAAATCTTAAATTTGAAATTTGATATTTGAAATTCGAAATTTGAAATTTGAAATTCAAAATTCAAAATTTAAAATTCAAAGATTGGAAATTCGAAATTTAAAATATGGTTGAAATCTCAAATTTGAAATTTAAAATTTGAAATTTGAAATTTAAAATTTGAAATTTAAAATTTAAAATTCAAAATTTAAATTTTAAAATTGATATATTTAGATATACTTGATCTAAGTAGCAAGTAATCTAATTGGGTTGGTTGCCATGGCCGTCCGGTCATAGGAGAAAAGTAGGGTTTAAAGGCCCTCTCTTCCCATTCGATGGGGTCTCTTATGGCGGTAGGGGTGCCGATGCAATTATATCCCATGCTGATGAAGCAGCGAAAGGATTTAATTATAAAATTTATCATGAATGTGTTAGATTAGATCTAAAAAAAAATTCATGATTTGTTTTGAGTTATTTTCTGTTATAAAATGAGCAATAGGATTGCTGTTTATGAATTGTGCTGACCCATTTGTGAAATGAGTCAACACATTTGGTGAACAGAAAATAAAATCTTTCAAAATTTAAAAATTATTTTCAAAATGCCAAACCCTAACCCATCAGCCCAAGTACTTAATTAAAAGAATTAAGTATTGTCTAGTAGGTCTAGAATTATGAATTAAGACCTAAGACAATTGCATAAACTTGTGGGTCAATGGGTTAGATGAATTAGGTCCATAATTGGGTTAGACCTAAGGTTAGCTTAAAAATGGACTAAATGGAGTAATTGGTCAAATCTAATCAAAAGTTGAATTAGATTAGGTCAAGGATACTCTAGACTCAACTTCAATAGTTGTAGTTGAATGGGTCCATGTCTTTAACTAGACCAAGATGGACTTAATTCATGGCTACGCGGTGGAGCCCTATTTACTAAGTTGATCAAAATTAAAACTAATGAACCGGTTGGTGTCTAAGGTAAGTTCGGCAGTTTTGACCAGTGGTTCTTAAGCGGGAGCTACTCGCATTAATTCGATCATTGACGAGTTAATGGTAAATCCCCACCATTGATCTCACTTACCTGGCCAATCTGGTAAGTTAGATTTTGATTAGATCACTTGGTGATTAGAGCTCACCCATGTCATTAGGTAAATCAGTGTGACTGATTTAGGTGCTCCTAATGCCAGCTTTAATTAAATCCTTTTTAATCTGACTTGGTGAAGTCAGTGGGAGGATTGAAATTGGCTGGATGATTTCTTCTCTACTATCCTTTAATAAAATCCTCAAAAATTATTAGGTCCCTAAAATGATTAAGTTATAATGAAAACTAAGTCAATGCCTTCCATTAAGTGAGTGATAATGAGTCCATTAGTTCAATGATCATTGGAGGCCCAAAGGCCTGGTGCTCATTGGCTAATGGAATTATCATTCATAATATGATAATTTGGTTGAGTCTTTCTAATGGTGGTTAGGTTGGCTGGTCAAAGTTGGGCCTGATCATTTATCGGTCTGATTCATCAAATTAAGTCATGTTAATGGTTGGACCTAACCAGATCTTTTCAGTGGAGGCCAAAGCCTACTGATTAGGTTCTGGGGCAAAATTAATTACTAGAAGTTGTTTAGAGAAATAACTGGTTAAGAACCTACCCATAAATGCACATGGGTTGACCAACCAAAGTTGGGCTCGTGTGTAGTCTGTGTGGATTCTAGTACCCATTAAGGAATTAAAGTAATTCCTCGAATTGGAGGTTGAGGCTACCAGTTCGTAAAAATATTGAGAAAAACTTTAGACTAAAGTCCAAGTCTTTAGTATTAATTTATGTACTAATAGAGGTCTGATTTTTCTTTATATAGCTATGGCCACTACCCTGTCGCTCCGATCATTATTAGATAATGACAAGCTCATGGGACCTAATTTCGATAGCTGGTATCGAAAATTGAAAATCATCCTTGAGCATGAGCGGATCCTTATGTAGTAACGGATCCAGCACCTGAGGAGCCAGCTCCGAATGCAAGTAAGGCGATTAGAGATACTTACCAGAAGTGGCTCAATGACTGCACTACTGTCCGATGTATTATGCTGGTAGCAATGAATGATGAGTTCAGCTGCAGGTTTGAGAACGCCCAACCACAGGAGATGCTTCAAATGTTGAACGACTCCTTTGGCACGCCTGACGATGTTGAAAGGCACAAAACTAGTTGTGCTATTTTCAATACTCGGATGAGGGATGGAGCCTCAGTCACTGATCATGTACTGTACATGATCGACATGATTGAGTGCCTGAGCAAATTGAGTTTTCCTCTGCACGAGCAGCTCGATAAGGATGCGATCCTTAATTCCTTGCCCAAGTCCTTCCTCCCATTCCTTACTCATTTTCGAATGACAAAGCCTACAGTAAACTACCACGGGTTGTTGGGGTTGCTGCAGAACTTTGAGAAGGATCACCAGCTCCATAAGGAGTCGGTGAATGTAGTGAGAGGGTCTTCTTCTCGTCGTCGACCCTTTGGAAAGGGGAAGAAGAACAAGAAGAAGAAGAACAAGAAGGTGCAGCCTCATGCTGGGACGGTTGCACAGGGTCAGACCAAGAAGCGCAAGCCCGACCAGAGCCAGGCAGAGTGCTTCTTTTGCAAGAAGCAGGGGCATTGGAAGAGGAACTGTCCTCAATACATTGCCTCCCTGGACCCGAACAGGCTGAAGAAGAAGCAAGGTAATTATATGATAACTCCTTGCAACTTTTCCATTTGTGATACTACTGCTTGGGTATTGGATACCAGAAGCCCTTATCATATTTGTAATTCGATGCAGGGTCTGCAGGTTAGTAGGAGATTTGATGAAGGCGAGAGGTTCCTGAACGTTGGAGATGGAAGCAAAGTTTCAGTTCTAGCTTTAGGAATCATGAGTCTTGTAATCAATTCTCGTAATGTAATTCTGAGTGAATGTCACTATTGTCCAAGCTTTTTATTAAATATTATTTTTGTAGGCCTTTTGGCCATGTACGGTTATGATTTTTTAATAAAAGAAAATATTTGCAATATCATTTTGAATGGTGTTACAATATTTGTTGGATAATTAAATAATGGAATTTACTTACTATCACAGCCTGTTAATGTGGTTCAAAACTTCGGTAAACACCTTAGAATAGATAATGTGTCAGAAGTCTACCTTTGGCACTGTAGGCTAGGTCATATCAATAAGAACAGGATAAACAGGTTGGCTCAAGAAGGAATTCTTAAACTTGGTGATTGTGAATCACTTTCAACCTGTGAGTCTTGTCTTCTTGAAAAGATGACCAAGTCACCTTTTACTGAAAAAGGTGAGCGAGCCAATGAACTCTTGGGTCTGGTACATTCTGATGTATGTGGACCTATGAGCTCAAGTGCAAGAGGTGGATATTTCTACTTCATAACCTTCACAGATGACCTATCGAGGTATGGGTATGTCTACTTAATGAAGCATAAGTCGGAGTCGTTTGAAATGTTCAAACTATTTCGAAATGAGGTAGAAAAATAAACTGGAAAGTGTATTAAAATTCTTCGATCTGATCGAGGAGGTGAATACCTTTCTAATGAGTTTCTGACATATCTAGGGGAGAATGGGATTCTCTCTCAGTGGACTCCTCCTGGAACACCACAGCATAATGGTGTATCTGAAAGGAGGAATCAGACCTTATTGGACATGGTTCGATCCATGATGGGGTTTGCTGGTCTACCAATCTCCCTCTGGGGATATGCACTCGAATCAGCTTGTTACCTTCTAAATAGAGTTTCGAGTAAGTCTGTAGCCAAAATGCCATATGAGATATAGATAGGACGTAAGCCAGTACACTCGCACCTTAGGGTTTGGGGGTTCCGGCTTATGTTAAACATTTAATTACAGACAAGCTTGGACCTAGGTCTGAGAAGTGTAATTTTATAGGGTACCCAAAAGAGACCAAAGGATATTATTTCTACCTTGCTGATGAGCAAAAGGTATTTGTCAGTCTTAAGGCAATCTTTTTAGAAAATGAGTTCCTTAGTGAAGAAACTGTTGCCTCTAAGGTCGAACTTGACGAAGTTCGACAGGTGAAAAATCCGACACATGTTACTGAACCTGAACCGGATTTGATTAGATCAGATCCAGAGCCCATTGATTATGCACCCTTAAGGCGATCTGGTAGAGTACCACATCAACCGGACAGATACTATGGTTTCTTGGTCCGGGATGGCGATCCTGTTGAACTTGATGAAAACGATGAGGATCCGATCACCTACATGGATGCAATGCAGAGACCTGACTCTGAGAAATGGCTAGAGGCCACGAAATTCGAAATGAAGTCCATGAAGGTCAATAATGTGTGGACATTGGTTGACTCACCCGAAGGAGTGAAACACATACGGTGTAAGTGGGTCTTCAAGAGGAAGAGGGGCGCAGACGGAAAGGTGGAGACCTATAAAGCCCGTCTGGTTGCCAAGGGATATCGTCAACGTTATGGTATAGACTATGATGAGATGTTTTCTCCTGTGGCAATGCTCAAATCTGTTCGGATTATGCTTGCGATAGCTGCCCATCTAGACTATGAAATCTGGCAGATGGATGTGAAAACATCTTTCCTAAACGGAGAGCTGGACGAAGAGGTGTATATGATACAACCTGAAGGGTTCACATCCACAGATGAGTCTAAGGTATGCAAGCTACAAAGGCCATTTATGAACTTAAGCAGGCATCTCGGAGTTGGAACATACGTTTTGATAGGATGATCAAAATGTATGCCTTCGTTAAGAACGGAGAAGAGCCCTGCATTTATAAGTGGGCTAATGGTCCAGTAGTAGTATTTCTTATATTGTATATGGATGATATTCTCTTAATCGGGAATGATGTCCCTGCATTATAGGGAATAAAGATTTGGCTGTCGTCACAGTTCTCCATGAAGGATCTGGGAGAAGCTTCCTACATCCTAGGGATGAGGATCTATAAGGATAGTCCAAAAGGTTGCTTGGCTTATCCCAGTCCACGTACATTGATACTATGCTGAAAAGGTTCAGCATGGAGAATTCTAAGAAAGGCTATCTACCGATAGGCCATGGAATTTCTCTCTCGAAAAGGGATTGTCCGACAACACCTCAAGAGAGAGAACGTATGGGTAGGATTCTATATGCTTCGACAGTGGGATCTATCATGTACGCCATGATATGTACACGTCCAGATGTGGCATACTCACTAGGGGTAGTGAGTAGATTCCAATCTGATCCAGGGGAGAATCACTGGAAGGCTATTAAAACCATCCTGAAGTATTTAAGAAATACTAAGGACCAATGGCTTGTATATGGTGAATCAGACTTGAGACTTATACGGTTTACAGACTCTAGTTTCCAGTCTGATCGTGATGACAGCAAGAGTGAGTCAGGATTTATTTTTACCCTTAATGGTGGGGCTGTCTGCTGGAAGAGTTCCAAGTAGCTCACTGTGCATGATTCAGTATGCGAGGCAGAGTATATTGCTGCATCAGATACTGCCAAAGAAGCAGTGTGGCTAAGGAAATTCATCACCGAGCTCGGAGTAGCACCCTCCCTTGTTGGTCCAGTTTTGCTCTACTGTGATAGCTCTGGAGCCATTGCTCAGGCAAAGGAACCGAAGGCACACCAGTGGATGAAGCATATTCTGTGCTGCTACCATCTCATCTGGAAGATCGTGGATCGAGGTGACATCGACCTTCAGAAGATCGATGGGAAAGAGAACCTGGCCGACCCATTCACTAAAGCCATTACGGTGAAGGAGTTCAATGACTACAAGTCGAAGATGGGTATCATCGATTGGCTTTAGGCCAAGTGGGAGATTGTTGGGAATAGTGTCCCAAAGTCAATCGTCAGCCTGTTGACAGTTGTGCTCCTTTTGTATTAGTACATGAATTATAAATAAATAAAAGTTATTTTGATATTTTTTCATCACAAATATTTCATCTTCTAATGAACTCCTATGTTGTGGTGAAGTCCTTAGGAGTATTTAGACTCGACAAAGAAAGATTTATCGCTTAGTCCTTAAATCTGTTCGTGACCAAATGATACGTTGTTACCAAGGACGACAATGTTTATCGAGCATAGGTCGTTGTGTGCCATATGGGTTGGTTGTCCTCATAATCAAGGAGTGTGGAGATACTGGTATGGCATACAGGTGAGATATAATGGTACATCTGCACTGAACGTGACCGACTCCGGAGCTATTTCTGCTATCAAGATTTGCTCCGATGGGATATGGGTATAAATATCCCTCCGACCTGAGACCGCCACGGTGACTTGCAAGCAACTCACTGCACTTAGGCACTGGACTACTTGAATTTCTAATTCAGTGACGGAAGGCTGCTGGGTGTAGTCAAGTACTTGACTTATCGGTGCGTGTGTCAAGATGGGATTGACCACTCCAATTTAGGAGCTGTGTACAGTCGTGTTTCAATTTAGCAAAACCTTGGCCAGGGTAGTCCTAGTGAAGAGTTACAGGACTGTTTGAGTTGAACACGACTCGAATGATCTAATCAGGGTTGATAGTTTAACCCTGAGTCATCCTAAACATAGGGGTCAAAAGGGATGAATTATACGGTGACCATATTCACGTAGGTTCTGAATGTTGCGATTGCGACTATTCGACCTATCTGATCATCGGGTACCATTGCTAGATGGTCACTTCGATTAGTACAGGAATTGGTTCCTGTGCTACCGGCTTAGGTTCGAACTTGTGGGGTCACACACATTAGAGGTTCCTTTCTGATCTGATGGCTGATTATGAGTCTTATGTGTCTGGGACTCTATGATTGAGAATTAGGATTCTCTGATCATGAGTTCCACACATTTTGAATACCGGGGTCAAAATTTTGAATTTCAAATTTTGAATTTGAAATTTGAACTCTTCGATCAAGGTTTCATATTAATGGACTTTGATACCCGATTGCCCATCGGATTTAGACTCAATAATTATGAGAGGTTTTATTAGTAATTTGATCACTAATTAACTCAATTTGATTGAGTAATTATTTTTGGATCAAGTTCAATTGAATTGGATTCAGTTGGGTTTGACCCGATTAGGTTGAGTTGACCTAATCGTCGAGATGGTTTGGTCTCTAATTTGATCAGGGGTTGGGCTTAGTCAATTTTTGATTTGATTAGGATTTTATTGAGCCTAATTAAGCCTAATTAAGTTAGATTTAATTTAGTCTAATTGTGCTTAACCTATTTTGATTAGGTTGGTTCAATTAAGATCAAACCACCATTTGAATTTGAATCCCTGCACCACCTTAAATCTCTGCACCTATTTGAATTCACCAGAAGAAACTTCTCGTGAATTTTTTCTCATGCAAAGCCCTTCTCACACCCACTCTTGTGCGCCAATATGGATGGATAAAGCTAATTAGTTAACCATTCAAATTCAAAGCGTGTTTGAATTTGAATGGATAACTTATCTCTTTTGCCTTCAAGCTTATCCATCTTGTGTGCCACATAATTCACACGAGAAAGAGTTTCTCATGAAACCTTTCCACGCACAAAGAGTCCATGCCCTTCTCTTCTTATGCCACAAGTGGATAGGGATGAGTTGGTTTTCATTTGAATTCAAATTTGATTTGAATTCAAATGTGTAACCATTTGTCTTTATCCTCTCACGTGGATAAGACATGTTTTGAACTATTTTAAAAGAGATAGGGAGGTGGGGCATGCGTAAAAAAAATTTTGAGAAACTAAGTGGGGCGTGAGGAAGTCTTGTGCATGAGGTGAAGGTCCAAAACCTTCCGAGAGAAAAAGAAAGAAAAGAAAGAAAATTGGGTGCAGGGTTTTTGGTGTGTACCCTAGGGTTTCTACCTAGAGTTCGGAAAGTGAGATTGGTGTGCCACGAGTGTCGTGAGTCCACCAAATTTTAGAGAGAGATCCATCAGCCTCTCAACCAATCGTGCAGATAATTTGGAGCATCCGAGGAGTCAGCACACATCGATCGAAGGAGTTCGATCAACATCAGCGATCAAAAGGGTGAAATCACGAACTAGCATTCGTGAGGAGCCGATTAGATGGGAGCTTCATGTGGATGATCCACAAAGGTCAGACACTAGTGTGGCTATGACGTGATCATCATAGCTCTCTGATGGTGATCAGATTGCGGTGATCGACTACCCGCAAAAGGTAATATGTTCTGAACACAGTACAGTAAAAAGTTTACTGTTTTAAATTTGAATTTCAAATTTAAATGCATGCTGTTGTATCATATTTAGATCCTAGTGTAGGGTTAATTAGTATTAATTAATAAGATTAATTAATAATTTTGCTATAAAATAGTAATTTTGAAAAAGTTTTAAAATTACCATTTTGCCGCTGCATTGAATTTTTGCTGCACTTTTGGCATCCCAAAAAATTTTAAAAAAATTCTTAAAATATGGAGAAGAAATTTAAAGTCTCATATACTAAAAGATTCCTCAAAAAAATATAAAAAAATAATATAACATCAATAATATATCATATATGAAAAATCTCTTTCCTAGTCTGCATCTTATCTCTAATTCAGATTACATTCAAATTAGGCAAGAGATAATATTATGACTCATCAGCTATTTTCTACCACCCTTATTAGATTCTCTCTCATGATACCAAAAATCACAATCCAAATCCAAATAGATGTGGAGAAATTAGCATGCATCTAGATGTAGCACAAAAGATAAAGATAGAGTCCTAGTTTGACTTGGACTCTTCATTTCTAATTCAATTCTAATCCAAATCAAATTTGGATTGAAAATATTGATAGAAATGAACCTAATCCAATTAAAAATTTAAATATCTTATCAAATTCCTAACTCAATTAGAAATTAGCTGAGTCCAAATCTTGATCGAATTAGGATCAAATTTTTCTTATAATCGGATTTGATCATATCAATTCCAATCTGAGTCGAAATGAATCTAATTCAGTTAGACTTATTCCAAAACTCTTTATTCAATCAAATTAAGTTAATTAGTAATCTAATTAATAATTAATTTTTTATGAATGGTAGAGTCTCAGTCTCAGTGGGACTCTCCCACAGAGTCCTAGTCCAAGTAGGACTCTTCACTAGAGTCACAATCCAATTGGACTCTTCAGCCATCAGATCTGACCAAATCTTCTCAGTGCGTGTGACCTCATAGGTGTGAACCTAAGCTAATAGTATAAGAATAACTTTCTATACCAATCAATGCAACCATCTATCAATGATGACCCGATGATCGGATAGGTCGAAGTATTACAAAGCAACCTTCTAGAACCTATTGGCGTATGGTTACCGTATAATTCATCCCTTTAATCCAAATGCTCAAAGTGACCTAAGATTTAACTGTCAATCCTAATTAAGTCAACCGTATTATATTTCAATCTTTTAAATCCATCTCATAGATTATCTTGATCAAGATTTTGCTAAATTGAAATACACTGATGCATATCTCTTACCAATTCAGAGGGGTCAATTTCATCTTGACTCATACACCGACTTGATAAGTACTTGACTACACCTAGTATCCTTTTATCACTAAGTTAAAAACTCAGATGGTCTGGTATTAAAGTATGATGAGTTACTTATAAGTCACCGTAGTGGTCTCAGATCGGAGGGACACTTATACTCATACCCTTCACGAGCTACTCTTGACAACAGAGTGCTCGACACATAGTCATGTTCGATGCAAATATACTCCTACATTCTATCTGTATACCATAACAGTGTCTCTACACTTCTTGGTTAAAAGAACAACCAATACATATGGCATACAACGACCTACACGTGATATCGCTATCATCCTAGTAATAGCATATCGTTTGATCGCGAATATTTTTAAGGACTTAACGATAAATTTTTTTTTATCGATTAATAATAGTCTTAAGGACTTCACTATAACACAGGACTTCAAAGATGATCAATTTATAATGAAAATATCAAATAATTTTTATTAATAAAAATTTATATACAATTTAAAAGATGATCACAATCGTCTAACGATTGGCTTTGGAACATATTTTCTAACAGTACCATGGCCAGATGGGGTGTCAAACATCTCTTTATTTTTGGCATGTGTGGGATGAAGCGATGCAAATAGTCACGAATTTATACCAAGATTTCTCTTCATTGGGATATAGTCACACCTCAAAACTTAAGCCATCAAAATCCTTGTTCAAAGAGCTTTCCACATGACAAAAATTAGAATTTTCTAATTTAAATGGGGCATTGAATGCTTATCGAAACATAGACAGATGCTTGTAGAACCTAAATGAATATATCTGAAAATTAAGATTTTTTCTCAAATAAGTATCTTACTTTTTTGATATGCTGATTTGAGGAATACATGAAGAGGCATATCTGAGCCTTTTTTTGTGCCCCTTATGCTCTTATTAATAGGACTCATTTCGAGAGTCTAAGGCACTCAAACTCTCAGATAAAATCAATCCCTCTCTCTTCCTTGTCTTGTTAGGACATAGTTCTTCTATAAAGATAATTCCACTGATTTTAAGACAAGGCTTAGGAAGATCGTAGAAGGTGATTTAGAGAGTAGAGAGAGTGAGGAAGAAAGACTAAGGGTTCATCTGAGAGGGATTTTGGTCTAGGGTGGGCTAAAAAGTTTAATTAGTGGAGCAGTTCATAGACAAGTTTTTGCAAGAGCAATTCTTTGGTCCACTTCCTGTGTGGATCAATGTTGGAAGACTCACACTTAGGGGTCTTGTGGAATCAATTATAGACTTCCTTTCTTTCTTTAATGACTTAATAGGAATGAGTTTTATACCTATTAGTTATTATTTACTATATGGTTAAGGGGATCCTAAGGTTTTTAGATTTTCGGGAGACTTGAGTTTCAAAAAAAAATTTTGAAATTCATCTTCCGTTGCACTCTCCAAAACCCAACAGTTGTCCACTCATCGATATAGCGTAGCCCAATATGTTGTGCACGGTGAGGTGTGTGCATATCAATAGGACCGTAGTACCCACTAGGAATCCTAATCATATAGGGGTTTCTACTTTCTAACCCAAGGAGTGTTGAGATCCGAAGAAATAGTGGGAGTCTAATTTATTTAATAAAGTTCTTAGAACAAAATTTAGAATCTAGCACAAACATCTAATTAGAATCTCCTTCTCTCTTCAATCTATAACTCAGCTTCAAACCCCATAGCCCAGATGGAGTCCCTCTGGATAGGGACTCTGTTAAATTGCAAGAACGTTTAGAGTGTTGGGAATTGTGTCCTAAAATCAATCATGTGACGATTAAGTTTCTCTTTATATATGAGTTATTGATTAATAAATAAAAATTATTCTGATATTTTTCATCGTAAAGTTATATCTTCCTTGAACTTTTATATTGTGATGAAGTCCTTAGAACTATATTAGTGTACAATAAAGAGAGGATTTATCATATAGTTCTTAAACATATTTGTGACCAAATGATGCATCATTATAGGATGATGATGTTTATCGAGTGGATGTCATTGTGTGCCATATAGATTGGTTGTCCTCTTAACCAAAGAGTGTGGTGACACTGGTATGGTACATAGGTGAGATATAGGAGTACATCATCACTGAACAATTGACTTACCTGCTGAGCATTCTACTGTCAAGAACATTTTGTGAAGCATATAGATATAAGTATCTTTCAGACCTAAGATCACCATAGTAACCTGCAAGCAACTTAATGTGCTTTGGTATCAGACTATCTGGATTTCTAATTCAGTGACGGAAGGCTACTAGGTATAGTCAAGTACTTATGAAGTCTGTGTGTGGATCAAGATAAAATTGACTCCTTCAAATTATTAGAGTTGATGTATTGCTATATTTTAATTTAGTAAAGCTTTGACTAGGATAATCTATGAGATGGATCTAAAAGGTTGAAATACAATGTGGATGAAGCAATCTCGATTGACAGTTAACCTAAGACCATCCTAGAGCATTGGATGAATTATGTGGTAACCATGTGCATAGGTTCTAGAATATTCTTTTGCAATAATTTAACCTATTTGAATGTCGTGAACCATTGCTAGATGGTATCTCGATTAGTGTAGAAATTGATTTCTGTGCTACTGGCTTAGTATTTGAACCTATGGAGTCACACACATAAGTTAGACACCGTAGGAAAGTATTGGCCTATGCTTGTGTATCCAATTTGAAAGTACTTGACTTGATTGAATATGTTAGCTAACTTGATTGAAAATTAAGTTATGGATCAAACAGAATTGAAGAGTTGACTATGTCTAGCTAGCACTGCACATGAGGTTCAGATTCGTTTTCAGAGATGAACAGTTTCTGATCTATGATCTATAGAGTATATGAGAGATTGAATTCAAGTACTAATTAATTTTAGATTAGATCTGAAATAATTAGACTTAATTAGATCTAAAATTTAAATTAGACTTGGTACAAAAGTTCTGAAGAGTTTGAGATTGACAGTATTTCAAAATTATTTCGAACCAGCTTCGAATTGGATTCAAATCAGACCCATTTTGGATGAGATATTTGGAATTCCACTTGCACTGAGATTCCTGTCTCCCTTCGACTGACCAGCACCTTGAATGGTGCTGGTTGTGGGCATCCCATAAGGGTGTGGAAATGGGTGCATTGTGGGTATCTTGTGTGGTTCTAATTCTATCTCATGCAGGAGTCCTTCTTTCATGATATTAGATTGATTCAAAGTATTTTTGAATTAGGAGTCCTATACTTATTGGGTCATATAAATTATCTATAAATAGAGAGGGTCTCTATCTATGGATGCATAAGAAACAAATCAGATTGAGAGAAAAGAGAAAGAGAGAGAGAGGCATCAGAAGAGGGAAGCCCTTTTCTTCTCTCTTGGCATCTCCTTTGTGGCAGCCCCCTTTCTCCTTGCTATGGGGCCCATCTTGGGCATCCTCCTTACTGGTGTGAGGTGTCACACCAGCATCTCTTCTCTCTAATTTGGTTGGATTGTAAAGGTGATTTGATCAGAGTTCATCCCACTTTCCTGCATTGTCTGGTGTGCATGCGAAGTAGAGGGTCTGCACTTTCAGGCCTTCACAAAGATTGATTCTAGATTTTTAGGAATTCAATCTCCTATTCTATTACTATCTAGATAAAGATTTGATCCTTATTGATATAGATTAATAAAAAAATTTTAGATGCAACCTAGGCTATCTGAAGAGAAACAGTTTTTCTTCCCTTCAATTGGTATCAGAGCAGTCTTTTAATACATGCATGCATAACTGAATTTTTTTGAATTATTTATATATTGTATGTCATTAAAATTTTAAATTAAATATTTAATTTTATTTAAATCTATTTATATAAAATTTTTAATCAGATTTTGATTGGATTAGATGATCCTAATCAATGGTTGATTAAGATTGTTATAAGATTATTATAACAGAATTTTGCTATTACTGAATTTTTAATAGAATAATAATGAGATTTAATATTTATTTTAAGTTTATTTTAATAAAATTTTAATATTATTATTTTTATTATAAAATAAAATTTATTTTAGATCTAATTGGATCCATTTTGGTAGATATTTAAATCTGAACTCTATCAAAAATCAACACTATACCAAAATAGATTTTATCATAAATTTATTTTTTATACATTCATATTTGTATCTAATTAATTTTCTATATGATATCAAATCTAAAATTAATATTTTATAATCAGTATAAGATGTGTTTCAGCACTGATATGATATGTGATGCATCAAATCTAATTAGATTAGATGAAGAACATGATTGACAAGATCAAAGACATGTTCATGATATAAAATTAATTATTTTGTCAATAATTGCATGTTGATGAAATTACATATGAAATTAGATTTTAGATCTTAGTAGTTTAGTACTTAGTGGATGAGATCATCAAACTATCCAATCATAAGAGATCGAAGAGATTAATCTCTCTTTTACCTATTCGATGGATTCTTTTATGATGTATAGGGGTATCATCGTGATCTGATTTCATGAAGAAGAAATATAAATAGATTTTTATATATTATTTTGATCATAAATATATTTAGATTAGATCTAAAGTAATTTATGATTCATGATAATAAGATAAAATTTAGATATAAAATTATTTTAAATCTGAATAGCATGTTACATTAGATGTAATCAGTATTGATCTAAAAGTTATCATGATGCATGAGATGTATGTATGAAGTTTAGATCATACCTACGCATATTTAATTATTAAATATATTATAAAAAATTATTTTCATGAATTAAAATATATGGCATGCTGTACCTGAAATCCTGATAAAATAGTTCTACAGATTGGAATACATGTTTCACATATTTAATTTTGAATTAACTTTGAATGATCTAGATTTGAGAATTGAAGACCATTAAGACACCACATAAATCGATAGGCAAAGGGTTAGCTTGAATTAGGTCCTTCTTATGGATTAGACCTAAGGTTAGAAACACATATGGATCAAGTAGAGAAATTGGTTAAATCTAATCAAATGTTGAATTAGATTAGACCAAAATTTTTTTAGATCAATCTCAATAGTTAATGTTTGATCAAGTCCATATTTTTGACTTAATAAATAGACCATGATCATGGCTCTGTGGTTGAGCCCGAATCTTTTGGTGATCAAATCAAAACTAATTAATCAATTGATGTCTAAGATAAGTTTGGCAGATTCGATCAAGTAATTTTTAATTGAGAGCTATTCACCAAGATGTGTCTACAGTGAGTTAAGGGCACATCCCTCCCACTGATCTCACTTACCTAACCGATATAGTAGATTATGTATTGATTAGGTCACTAGTTGATTCGTGCAGACCTATGCCATTAAGGTGAATCAGTGTGACTGATTTAGGTATCTTTAGACCAGCTTGTGTCTAATCTCCTACATGACTTGGTGAAGTCAATGGAAAGATTTATAGCTTACAGATTAACTTCTTCTCTTATTCTTAAGTCAATGAATAAAATTTTTTAAATTATTAGGTCCATAAAATAATAGAGTTATGAGATAATATGATCATAACCTCCCATTAAGGTGTGTGATAATGAGTCTAATATTTCAAATAGGCATTGGAGGTGCTACATACCTGATGTCTATTATGTATTGAAATTATCATTCATCATATGACCTTCATGATGTACCTTCAAATCAATGCTTAGATTGGTCGAGCCACACTGGGGCCTGGATATCTATTTGTTGGATACACTTGGTATTGTCATGTTAATGGTTGGACCTAATCAGGATTTTTAGTGGAGCTGCCACATGCCTGCTGAAGGAATGCCTGGGGCAAAACCTAATTACTAGAAGTTGTTTAGAGAAACAATTAGTTATGAACTTACCCATGGATACACTAGGGTTGGCCAAGCTACACTCAGGCCTGAATGCAGTCTGTGTAGATTTCAGTACCCGCTAAAGAATTAATGTAAATTTTTGAGTTGGAGGTAGAGGCTACCAATTCATATAAAATGATGGGAGGACCTTTATACTAAAGTCTATACTTTTGAGATTAAAAATAATTCATATGCTAAAAGGCTTATATTTTTTCTTTCAATTATGGCCAACACACTATACCTCCATACACTATTGGACAGTAACAAGCTCACTGGATCCAACTTCGATAGCTGGTATCGAAAGTTGAAAATTATTTTGGAGCATGAGAGGATTTTATATGTCCTTATGGATGAGGCACCTGAAGAATCTACTGCCAATGCTCCTTGTGCCGTAAGAGACACTTACATGAAGTGGCTCAATGACCGCACGACTGTGCATTGCATGATGAGGGTAGCTATGAATGATGAGCTTAGTCATAAGTTAAAGATGCACAATCAGAGTAGATCATTCAAATATTGAATGAGTCCTTCAGTACCCCTAAGGATGCAGAGAGATATAAAATCTCCTGTACAGTATTCAATGCCCGCATGCAAGAAGGAGGTTCAATCATCGATAATGTATTATACATGATTGAGCAGATTGAACATCTTAGCAAACTTGACTTTCTATTGCATGAATAGTTAGGCAAGGATGCTATCCTCAATTCACTACCGAAATTCTACCTACCCTTTCTCAGTCATTATAGAATGACAAAGCTTGCAGTGAACTATCATGATTTGTTAGGGTTACTGCAGACTTTTGAGAAGGACCACCAGCTCCAGAGAAAGTCGATGAATTTAGTGGGAGGTTCATCAGTAGGTCATCGATCCTCTAGGAGAGGAAAGAAGAAGAAGGTGCAGAAATTCTGTTTCGTCGATCCTAAGTAGAGCAAATCATCAAAAGTTGAAAAAAGCCAAGAAAAATTTATTTTTTATTAGATGTTGGTTCATTGAAAGAGGAATTGTCTTGCTTACATAGCCACCCTTGACTCAAACAGGCTTAAAAATAAGAGAAAGAAGTAAATGGTTGCTTCATAAGGTACTTATATAATAACTCCTTATAATTTCTTTGTTTGTGATACTACTACCTGAGTATTAGATATCGAAAGTTCAATTATATATAATTTATTGCAGGGACTGCAGGTAAGTAGAAAGTTTTGAGAGGATGAGCGATTTTTTAACATTAGAGATGAAAGTCTTGTTCCAGTTCTGGTCTTGAAAACTTTATAGTTTGTCTTCGAGTTTAGTAGTGTCATATTAGATGATTGTCATTATTATCCCTCCTTTTTGATGAATGTCACTCTATAGGCCTTTTGGCCAAATTTAATTTCAAGTTTATAATAAAGGATGATTTCTGTGATATCATTATGAATGATACTGCAATTATGCATGGATAATTAAAACATGATATATACATAATATCAGGGCCTGTTGGTGTAATGTACACAGTCAGTAAATATCCTAACTTAGATAATGTTAGTGAATCCTACCTTTGGCATTATAGGCTTGGTCATGTGAACAAGAATAGGATTGACAGGTTGATTAAGGAACATATCCTTGAAATAGATGATTATGCATTATTAACAACCTACGAATCCTGTCTACTTGGTAAGATGACTAAGTCATCTTTTAAGAAAAGAAGTGAAAGAGCCAGTGATGTCCTAGGTCTAATACATACTGATGTATGCAGATCTATGAACATAAGTATCAAAAAAGGATACTACTACTTTATTACATTCACAGACGACCTATCGAGGTATGGGTATGTCTATCTTATGAAGCATCAAGTTAGAATCATTTAAAATGTTCAAATGATTTCATGCTGAAGTAGAAAAATAGACTGAAAAGAGTATTAAGACCCTTCTGTTAGACAGAGAAGGTGAATATCTCATCAGTGACTTCCTGACATATATAGAAGAGAATGGAATTCTCTCATAGTGGACCCCTCCTGAAACACCACAACATAACGGGGTGTCTGAGAGGAGGAATCGAACCTTATTAGATATGGTCCAATCCATGATAGACTTTGAGAGTCTGCCAATCTTCTTTTGGGGATATGCTTTAGAAACCACCTGCTACATTCTAAATAAGGTGCCGAGCAAGTCTATCGATAAAACTCTATATGAGATATGGACTGGATGTAAATTGGTACTCTCATACCTTAGGGTTTGGGGGTGTCCAGCTTATGTCAAGTGTTTAAAGATAGATAAGCTTGGACTTAAGTCTGATAGATGCTTATTCGTAGGGTACTCAAAAGAAACTAAAGGGTACTACTTCAACCTCGCTGTAGAATAAAAGGTATTTGTCAGCAGCAAGACAGTCTTTTTAGAAAAAAAGTTCTTTAGTAAAGAAGCTAATGCCTGTAAAATTGAACTTGATGAAGTTCAAGAGGTGGAAGGACCGACACATATAGAATTAGATTTAATTGGAGAATCGAATCTGGAACCAGTAAAGATGCCATTAAGGGGATCCAGTAGAGTACAGCATAAGCCAGACAGATATTATGATTTTTTGATCCAAGATGGTGACCCCATCGAACTTGATAAGAATGATGAGGATCTGATCACCTATATGGAGGTCATGTAAAGGTCTGACTCTTAAAAATAGTTTGAAGCCATAAAGTTCGAGATGGAGTCCATGGAGATCAATGGTGATGAACACTAGTTGATCTGCCTGAAGGGATAAAACCCATAGGGTGTAAATAGTTTTTCAAGGAGAAAAGAGAAGCAAACGGAAAGGTAGAGACCGATAAAGTCTGTCTAGTTGTCAAGGGTTACTGTCAGCATTATGGTATTAACTATGATGAGATATTTTTTCTTGTGGCAATACTCAAGTCCATCCGAAATATGCTTGCTATTGCTGCACACTTAGATTATGAGATCTGACAAATGGATGTTGTTGGATATAAAATACCCCCCGGTCGAAGTTTGTAAAAGACCGACCCTTTCAGGGCTTTTCCGGCTTTCGACCTTATGTGGCATCTCTCTGAATCCCCTCGACCGTCCGAGCTTCTGGACTTCTCCGACAATGAGCTTCTCCATCTATCTACCGGGCCGCTCCAAAGGCTCTCTAGGCCTCACTATCAGCCGACCTTCTACAGTGATCAACTATTCTCCGAACTTCTTCCGGACTTCGTCAATATTCGAGCTTCTTTGACAATGAGATTTCTACAGTAATCAGACTCCATCCAAGTTTCTACGACGGTCGACCGCCTTCAAGATTCCAACCGAGCTCCTGCGAGAGCCGAACTTCTACTACGAACGGTCTACTCCGAACTTCTACTACGAGCGGTCTACTCCGAACTCCTACAGCAGGCGGTCTACCCCGGATCTCTACTGTAAGCAAATTATATTCGAGCCTCTACTGTAAACATATTTCTTTCGAACTTCTATTACAGATAAATTTCAGCCGAGCTTCTTCGTAGCCGGATCCCAGACGAACTTCTACAATGGGACAGGACCCATTGGCTAGGTCGCTACTCCGAGCTCCCACGACAACCGATCTTCGATCGAGCTTCTACAATAAGCAGTTTCCTTTCAGCCTTCTACAAGAACCAGACTCTGTCCGAACTTTCATAGCGGATGGATATTGGATGAGCTTCTATGACGGACGGACTCCGGCAGCTGGATTTCGACAACGATCAATCACCTCCGATGTCTGTCGAACCTCCCCAACGCCATTCGAAGTCCACCGCCGGCCGACCCTCCACCAGATTCTTCATGAAATCGGACTTCTCCGATGGATAATCTTCAGACGAGCTTCCATATTAGGCAAATTTCAGATAGACTTCTCTAGCAATCGGACTCCTATCGGACTTCACCGATGGAAAGTCTCCATCCGAGCTTCTACAGCAGATGACTCCCACCTGTAGTATCAGCACCTAAGGTATCCGACAATAGTAGGCTCGTCAGCAGCTTTAGAAATATCTGAGTTTCTCCTAGATCGATGGGATAGAGAGCCATTCTGCTCCATCAGATATCCCAGCTGAGCTCCAGCCGACAGATCCAAACTCTCTGGCAAGTCACGATAATGGCCACTACCCTGCTCCACTCTCTGCAATGGATTCTACGTGGCTCCACTACTCTCTGACAAGTCGCGACAACGGACACCACTCCACTCTCCGTCACAAACTCCACATGGCCCTGAATGACCCCTGACGCCACTACTCTCTGTAACAAACTCCGTGCGGCTTTGAACAGTCCACTACCAGATGGTTACAGATGTCGCTGTCAATCAGTTACGCTCTCCATCTATAAAAAGGGACCCCCAGATACGTTCTTCTCCAAGCTCAAAACTCTATCCCAAAACTCTGCTAAAATTTCCATTCGAGTATTCCATTTCTGTTGAGGCAGAGTACTGACTTGAGCATCGGAGAGTCTTGCCGGAGCACCTCTAACTCCGATTTAGACTTTCCTTGCAGCTTTCGATGGCGACCGTGGTCACCTCAACTCCAGCAACTCCAGCTTCGGTGGAATTCTGCACCAACAGAATTGGTGCTAGAGGAAGGGTCACCTCTCCACTTGATGCCTCCCTAAAAGGCATCCACCAGGCGATCCACGACCTTCGCAGCCAGATCTCAGGCTCCGACCTCGCCTCCAATTTTCTAGGCTCCTCCTCCTCCTCCGACAATGGTGGTCGGTATGGAGCAGTTTGACCTGCTGGTTCAGCAGGTCGGAGGCCTCACTGAAGCAGTGCAGGCCATGCAGCAGCAACAGCCACAGGCGTCAGTGCGGTTGGAAAGAGCATCACCGGAGTTTCAAGATCCGATAGTAGGGTGGGCCACCTAGGCCAGTCATCCTGTCTTCCCCGAAAAGGGGAATCCAAGGGTGGAGAGCCCTCAGTCTGATCACGATTTCACTCTCGGAGGATCCCTACCTCCACTCTACCAGAAGACCCTTGAGACTCGCAGTCGAGAGGACCTCTTGGATCAAAGGCTCCAGGAGATGAATCGACGGATCGAAGAGCTCCACCATGCTCCCCCTGCTTATGGTGAGGACATCTGTACTGACTCTCCTTTCTCTCAAATGATCATGCAGGAACCGATCCCGCCAAACTTCAAGCTCCCCCAATTCAAAAGCTACGACAGGACCTCAGATCCGGTTGACCACCTAGAGGCCTTCCAGACAATGATGCTGCTTCATGGCATGCCAGACGCCATCTTGTGTCGAGCTTTCCCATCTACCTTGAAGGGAGCAGCAAGAAATTGGTACTCGATGCTGAAGTCGGGTACTATCTTTTCTTTTGATCAGATGAGCCACCAGTTTGCGGCTCATTTTGTTAGCAGCCAGCATCCCCGGAGAGGTTCGAAGTCCCTTATCAACATCAAGCAGAAGGAGGGAGAATCCATCCGAGCCTACGTCAACCGCTTTAACATCGCTGCGCTGGAGGTCTGAAACTTGGACCAATCAATCGTGATGGCCGTCCTGAAGGGCGGTCTTCAAAAGAACGATCTTCTATTTTCCCTGAAAAAGAAATATCTCAGGGACTTTGCTGATTTGCTAGCTCGAGCCGAAAGATATGCCCGAGCAGAAGAAGCCTTCAAGATGAAGGATGAGGAGGCCGCGAAGTAGCGGCAAGCGGGGGACTCCAGCAAGCCCATGGTTGAAAAAGGGTCGAGTGAAGCTCGACCGCATTCTCGAACTTCCTCCAGACACAAGCATGTCCAGACTCCTCCCCGGGCTCGTAGGCAGAGGAGCCCAGATCGTAGAGTTCAGCAGAGCTCTCCCCCAGGAAGATTCCACAGCTATGCCCCTCTCAACGCATCGAAAACTCAAGTGCTAATGGAGGTCAGGGAGCAGCTGCCAAGGCCGAAAAGGATGCACACACACCCCAAAAAGTGCAATCCTAACAAGTTCTGCCTCTATCATCGTGACCACGGCCATGACACGGAGGAGTGTATCCAGCTCCGAGATGAGATCGAGGAGCTCATCAGATGAGGTCGGCTCGACAGATTCATTCGACGCTGACCTGAAGGTAGGGAGGATCGGCCTAGGGCCCTACTGCAGTCGGAGCCACCAAGGAGGGAGGAGCAGCTTGAAGATCAGCCTCCAATTGCGATTATCAACTCCATCTCAGGAGGACCTCGATGGGGAGCAGACCTTCCGTAGCTATAGGATCCAAAAAATCTGCGGATGTATTACCAATAGCTTTGCCTTAAATAAAAATTTTATATTTGCATATCTATTCTTTTGGCATGAACTTATAACGACAGGAAGTAACTCCCTCATTCAATCGAAATTAAGCATGTTAGGAACAGGAGAAAAACCTCATCCTAACATGAACAAAGTCGAAGGCCTGATTACTTAAAGATCGGATGGGGGGTGATGCCCGTGCAACGGCCCTTATGTGCCCCCATAGCCTTGTTAGGAACAGGAGGAGAACCTTGTCCTAACATGAGCAAAGTCGAAGGCCCGATTACTTAAAGACCAGATGGGGGGATAGGCCCGCACAATGGCCCTTATGTGCCCCCACAGCCTTGTTAGGAACGGGAGGAGAACCTCATCCTAACATGAGCAAAATCAAAGGCCCGATTACTTAAAGACTGAATGGGGGGAGAGGCCCTCGCAATGGCCCTTATGTGCCCCCACAGCCTTGTTAGGAATAAGAGGAGAACCTCATCCTAACATGAGCAAAGTCGATGGCCCGGTTACTTAGAGACTGGATGGGGGGAGAGGCTCTTGCAACGGCCCTTACGTGCCCCCGCAGTCTTGTTAGGAACAGGAGGAGAACCTCGTCCTAACATGAGCAAAGTCGAAGGCCCAGTTACTCAGAGATCGGATGGGGGGAGAGGCCCTCGCAACGGCCCTTATATGCCCCCACAGCCCTGTTAGGAATAGAAGGAGAACCTCATCCTAACATGAGCTGAAACTGGTTGTCGAAAACAAGAGGAGAACCTCATCCTGACACAAACAAAGACCCAGTCGATCAAGACCGGACGAGGAGGGAAGCCTCCTCAATGGCTCTTCTATGCTCTCATGACTCCATTAAGAGCAGAGGGGAAACCCTCACTCGAACACAAAAAAAAAGGGGAGATGAAAAGGGAAAGTGAAAAAATACACTAGCAATAAGTGAAAAACAAACTACATCGAAGACCCGAGGGACCTCGTCTCAACAAAGAAGGATACTCCTATCAAAAATCCCTCAACCACTAAAAGGGAACTCGACACAGGCTGAGGAGAAATCAACTTCCTCAAAGAAGTTCGGATCTCCAAGCTCGAGCACCGGGAGGAAGCGTCAAACTCAAATGGCCTCGAAAAGACCTACGATCATGAACCAAAAAGGCAAATCAACATGATGGCGATCGAGAACTTTCAAACAACGATGGCGTCGAACAAAATAAAAGACAAAAGGAGTTCGGTAAATGACAACTCAATACCAAAATGGACAAGGTAATGAAAATTTTCCTTTTAATTTCATTAGTGAAGTATATATTACAAAGTCTTGAAGGCCAAAAAGAGAGATGACAAGAAAAAAAAAAGAATACGTGGAAGGATGAAAGGCAAAAAAAAAAAGAAGAGAAAGGAGCTTTAAGGAAGCCCAGCTTCTTCCGACTTCGAGCTCTCAGTTTTGGTCCTTATTAGGGATCGCCTCAAGTTTTCAACTTCTTCCTCTGGTTCCATCTTTCTCAGTAGCATATCCCAGTACATCTGGTGAACCACAGGCTCTCACCCTCCGACTCTCGAAGCCTCTTCTTCAGGACCTCAGACTTTGCCTCGGCATCTTTGACTGCCTGCTGCTCGTGGACCAGCTGAATCTTCAGCCGCTGCAGTTCAGCCTACTCCCACCCAAGGGCCACAAACAGTTCTACCATAGTCCCCCTCAAGGAGCGGAGCTCGTTCCAGTCTTGTGCGGAGGCAAGCTAGACTCTCTCAGACAACTACCTCCGAAGGCGGGCAACTTCATCGGTCACCTCGCTGTCTGAAGCATCCTTCAGTAGTCCTCTACTTGTCTGCTCCAGCCAACTCGGTAGGCATTGTAATTCACCTCAGCATCTTGCAGCTACTTTTGAAGGTCGGAGGACTTCTTCGACCAGTCTTGATCGCTGTCCGCTTGGGTTGTGAGCTAGGATGAGCTCCCTTCCAACTGGCCGATCTTCTCCCATGCGGCTGCCAGCTCGACTTCAAGGGAACTGATCTTGGAAGCCTGAGTCCAAGATCGGTCACTGGCATGTTTTCGAAGTTCCTCAAGCTCCATCATGAAGTCGGCCTTCCTCCAGGTGTATTCCATGAGATCCTTTCTGTGGAGGTCCTGAAAGCGAATAGCCTCTGCAGTGACTTCTGAATGGCTCTTCCTCAGTCGGTGAAGTTTATTTTCCAGCTTCTTGGATTTCTTCATCAACTGACGAACTTTCCTTCTGAGGTCTCGAATCATCGCTTCAGAGGAACCTCCTGTGGCAGGGGAAGAGCTTCAGCAGGACACTGTCATTGGGAGACAAAAGCGCCATGACTCAAATTAGTACAAAGAGACAAAAGAGAAGGAAAAGAATACAAAAAAAAAGGAGGGCCCATCTGTGAAGAAGAATCTGATTTCATTGATTAAATAATTTTCAAGTACAAGAGAATGAAGAAAAATCACCACAAAGGGAAAATACAAAGCTAGAGGTTTCGGACCTCTGGGGCAGAAGCAGAGGGGCTCGACGTCCCCGAAAGGTTGGCAGTGGTGGCAGCAGCAGTCAACGAGGTTCCGACTGGAGGAGGATCGGCAGCGATTTCGGATGGTCCTGCTTCATCATCAGATGCCTCATCTAGGAAGTCGAGATCCAGTTCGAGGAACCTTCCAGCCACATTCTTTTGACAGAGTTCGAAACCCTTGATGAAGACATCCTAGCTGAACTGGACCTGTAGATCCTCCATCTCGGAGGAGGCCTTGAACTCCTCCACTGCTCGGGCCCCTGTCTCCGAGATCAGAGACAGAATCTGTACTTTCAGCTCGAAAACCTGCGCCTTCAACTCGAAAGCCTGCACCTTCAGTTCGGAGACTTCGGCCTCAGCCTCCTTTCTCTCTTCCTCCAAGGCGGTCCTCAGATCGGACGAGGTTTGTCCCTCCTTTTCCAGTGCCTCTTGGAGACTTAGGGTCTCAGCGATCTTCTCCTCGAGGTGGGCGGCCCCAGCCAGGCGACCTTCCTTCGCTCAAGCTACCTCCCTCTTGGCGATCTTCACCGCCTCGACGTTGGCGACAAGCTGGTGCCCAATCTGCAAGAAAGGTCGGGGAGTCAATATAAAGGCTGAAGAATAGATTAAGTAAAGAAGCAAGAAGGAGAAAAAAGTGAGTTAACCTTGTGAGGCCCAGCCCAAGCAACAAATCCAAAGCCCAAAACAAAAAAAAATGGAAGAAAAATAGAGGAGAAGAACTCCCGAAGGGAGTCTTCTTCTTCCGTTCACCGGCTCCTAATCGGAGTCGGAAACAAGTTTCCTCTGGCTCTATTTAAGGAGGAGAACCCTCCTCTCTCCTCTCATCCAGAAATCCCGGGGCAAAATGGCGGCAATCGCCGGAAATTTTTCACGGAGACCCGTCGCTGTGCCGTCCAATTTCTCGCCGAAAAAGCTTCGCCGGCGACGGAAGTAAGCCTCCTCCTCTTCCTCTCTTCTCCCCCTTCCTTCCCGTGTCGATGTGCACGCTCGTCGACGACCGGAGTCGTCGGATTTTGTTGCGGAAGAATTTTCTTTTTTTGCCATTTTGCCGTCGCCGGTGGTCACCGCCGACCACCGGTTTGGCCCTCTTCTTATCGGCGAGTCACCCCCTCCTGCCGACGGCCACCCCACGCCGGCTGCACCGCCGACCGGCCACCCAACGAGGGGACCTCAGGGTCCCCTATTTTCGCCCAAAGGAACCCACGGGAGAAGAAGAAAAGAAGAAGAAGAAGAAGGAAAAGAAAAGAAAAAGAAAAGAAAAAGAAAAGAAAAAGAAAAGAAAAGAAGAAAAAGAAAAGAAAAAGAAAAGAAAAAGAAAAGAAAAAAGAAAAGAAAAAAAAAAAGAAAGAAGAAAAATAAAATGATAATAATATAATAATAATAAATAGGATTTTCTCCTCTCTCTTCCGTGAAGAAAAAGAAAAAAAAAGAGAGAGAGAAAAGAAAAGAAAAGAAAAATTATTAAATTAATTAATAAATAATGATATAAATAATAAAATATGAGAAAGAGAGTTTCTCTCTCTTCCCTCTCTCTCTTCAGCCTGAACTAGTATTTTCTCTCTCTAGAATTGGACCTTCTCTCTCTACTTTCTCTCTCTAGATTATTTCTCTCTCCTAAGATTTTTAGAATTTTGAGAAGAATGATGATGAATTTAAATGATTCTCGTAATGGATTTTTGATCTGTGATCGTCGGACGATACACCGACATCCACTTTGATCAGATCAGATATTTTTAGATTTTATTTCTCATGATCTTATTGAATTATCCACATGATAATTTTAGCATGATTTGATCTGATCGATCAGAATTTGTTGAATCATATTGTCTGAAAAATTCAAGATGAGTTTTCTCTCTCTAGAATTTTCTCTCTCTAGAATTTTTTCTCTCTAAAATATTCTCTCTCTTGATTGATTCTCTCTCTAAAAAAAAGGTTAGTGAATGAAAAAATTTCTTTTAATAAGTCAGATCTGATTTTAATGAAGAACCCTGATCTATGATTGTCAGACAGCGTACTGGCACCCACCTTAATCAGACCATGAATCTTTAGATTTGATCATCCATGATTTCGATCTAGCCATGATTTGATTTGATCATGTTGATTTCACCAATTGAGATATTGGACCAATCGTAATGTTGGATTGTGTCACCTGATCAATTTGAATTGTACCTCATGAATTCTTTCTCCTCTGATTTTCTCTCTCCACTTGATTTTATGAAATCGATGAAGAAATCTCAGTCCTATCACTTCGAATCCGATTTGATCTGATAGTCAAATTTTGGATCGTAGGTCCTAATTAGATTTTGATTAGATGAAATTAGATGATCGGACCCAATCTAAACCGTTGAAATATGGTATTCATATTCTTTCTAATTATTGAAATTGATTCTGTATAGGATTGTGGATGTTTGATCATGGGATATCGCGATATGATCTACGAATAGAATTTTTGAAAGAAAATTTGTAGAATTATGTGGATTTATTGGAATGCGTTCGAGGTAAGTAATATTTTATTTTTTCCAGATTTATCGATAAATTATAATATATTTTTCTGACATGATTTGTGAAACGATGCATGAATTGGATGAATGATATCTTGTTATAAAAATATCTTATTTAAAATGTTATGATGAAGCATGATTGAACATATTGATTTCATGATGCATTATATTGATTGATTTCGATACTACATGATTATATGTTTTATTATCGAAATTAGAATATGAAATACGATTTATGAAGAATTATGATATAAGAAACACTATGAATTGACAACTTGACTATGTAAAGGACCCTGCCAATGGGGGCATATACGTTAGCAATTGATTGTCCTAAGGATTTATATCGCCAGCGAGACCAGCGACATGTCGCCAGAGAGACCAGCGACAAACCGCCAGAGAGACCAGCGGTTCCGAAGGACTTTGCTGCCAGATGATTCGCAGCTCACCGCAAGCAGATACGCGGTATTATGACCCTGCCACAGGAAAAATATGGTCATAGCTCATGGTTGACGAAAAGAATTTAAGAATGAAAGAAATTGAAATTTAGAAAGAAACTTGAATTTTTGAAAAAGAAATGAATTTGGCATGAATTATGTTGCATAATTGAAATTGATTTCAAATTGATGAACTCTGTATACTTATTTTCTATAAATAATGATTTACTTAAATGCCTGATGAAATCTATTGAAAAGTGATCATTGCTTACTAGGCTGTCTAGCTCATTACCTCCTATTTTTATTATTTTTACAGATATTGAGGAATTAAGATGATACAAGATATGAATGGAAGAGTGATCAGAAGTAGAATCCCTATACTTTTATTTTAGATTTAAAGTCTTATTGAATTTGATGTAAGGCCTATGAATCATTGTTGAATTTATTGAGACATTAAAGAAAAAAAATTTAGGTCATTATATTTTAGATTTAAATTATTGACTAATTATTCCGCTGTTGTTTTAAGATAACATGATAAGATGCCTTGCATGCTTATGGAAAGAGTTTTCTATGAGTATGCGGCGGTTGCCATGACCCTCGATTCACAATCTCGGGTCGGGGGCGTGACAATTAATATAGTATCAGAGCATAAGTGGATGAATTATGAAACATAGAATCAGATATAGAATGGGCGTAAGTGGATAGACACCAGGGACATTATAGTGTAGATCTTTGATGATTATAGTGGGAGAAATATTTATAAATTTTGATTAAACATTGAGATTATGTATAAAAGGATCGCAAGAGATTATAACATATGAAGTTTGAAATATGATGGATGATCTATTGATCATGATATGATTAGTTAGATCTTGATCGAAAGTAATCACAAAAGGATTGACATAAAATTTTATTATGCATTGTGGTTATTAATTTGATCATTGGTTATTCAAGTGAATTGTAAGTTCCAATTCGATGTGAAAATAATACTATGATATTACTTCTAGTTGAGAAGTTGATTATTATTGGCAAGATAAAGATTTGATAATAAAATATTATTCCAGAATGGGCTAAGAAAGTTTTTTTTTATGATGCTTGATTGGAATATTTATCGAAATTGAATTTGGTATGTGGATTATATACAAAGTGGCATATTAGGATGAATGCATATTTGGAGATATTGCAAAGAAGTCTATTTCTTATTGATGAAATTGATTTTGAGATTGTAGGATATTCATCATACTGGAATCTTTAATCATCATCCTTAGATCTAGAAAATAGATCTTATTATGTCTCTTGGAGACTACCTGATGTGTATAAAATTTTAATTTAAAGATTTCGTATCTAAGTTGATCAAGAAATTTTCTGATATTATTGTTGAGGTTGATATTTTTTAGATTAAGATCTGATTTATATTTATTTCAGATCAAGGGATCCATGTGAATTTATAATTTAGAAATTTTGGATTTAGAAATTGATATGGAGTTCCTTTGCTTTTGTTAACAAAGTCCCTAATTGAATCTACTATTAAATGGAGATTTGATTTTTTTGAAGCTTGTATGATTGTTATAAAAGGATATTTGATAGATATTGAAGATCCTGATGATAGAAATTTTAGAAAAAAATAATGATTTGAAATTCTTATATATTCTGATTATGTCCAAATTTGGTGGAGCATCGAAGGATTTTTTTTTTCTCCATTAATTTGACTTATAAAGATTTTTGGTTTGAAAATTATCGAATTGAATTGATATGAGAATTGAGATCTGATTCATATTGATTATAGTAAATCTATATGATGGTTTAAATATGATATTGGACTCAAGAGTTAACCAAGATTATTGTACACCAGTAAAGGTATGAATGAGAATCGAAAGTTAATCTTTGATTTCAATTGAAATTTAAAATTTTAGGATAAAAAAATAATTTGATCAAACTTTTTTTGATGAACCTAAGAAATTTTGATTGTTAGATCATAGTGCGCAGCGGAAACATGGTAATCTGGACTATTTTGAGTAAGTCAGGAATGTTGACCCTTTGAGTTAAAGAATTATGATAGATGATATGGTTTGATACGAAAAATTTATTGATATTAGAAAGAATAATATTAAAAAAAATAATACAATAATAATTTGATAATGAATCGATTAATTAAGAGTTGTTAATATTTAGATAAAGAAAATTGATATACTTACTTAGAATAGAGACATTGAAAAATATAGTTTTGATTTAGATCAATTTTTGAGTTATTGATTTTTATTATGGAATGACTTAATGATAAAATTTGCTTCAAGAATTAGAATATTTAAGAGTTTGAGGGTTTGAGTAAGAAAATTTCGATGACTAGAAAATAGTGATATTGATTCAATCAACAATGGTGATACTGATCTTTATGAAATGACTTAATGATGAAGTTGTATCGAGAATTAAAATATTAAAAGTTTGAGAATGAGATGATAAATCTTCAACCTTTGAAAGTATGAATAAGAGAAAATATTTTTGAATTTTGATTGATTGGGATGTCATCATATGATTCATAGAAGTATGTTTTCTTATCTTATGATGGGTTGAAATTAAGAGTGGTTAATATTTTAAAATAAATAAATAAATAAATGAATGATGATGAATGAAGTTCTTATGCAAGAATAGAGACATTGACCTTTTTCTATTCACAAGAGATAGATTTGATTTTAATTTGAGTCATGAGATATTGAATATTAATTTTTACAGGAAATAAGATCATAATTTCGAAATCTTGAAACATTGAAAATCTTTGAGATGGTGATCTTGATAAATAAGAAAATGGATGGTTCCGTTCAGATCAATATTTGATGTATTTACTTTTTTCTTATGGAATAATTTAAGAATGAATTTATATCAAGAATTAGAATATTGAAATATTTATGGATGAGATTCAAGTAAGAAACTATGAAGACTCAAGCAAGAAAAATTTCGAGGACGAAATTTCTTTTAGAGGGAAAGAATGTGAGGCCCGGCCCAAGCAACGAATCCAAAGCCCAAAACAAAAAAAAAGGAAGGAAAACAGAGGAGAAGAACTCCCAAAGGGAGTCTTCTTCCTCCATTCACTGGCTCCTAATCGGAGTTGGAAACAAGTTTCCTCCGGCTCTATTTAAGGAGGAGAACCCTCTCTCCTCTCATCGAGAAATCCCGGGGCAAAACGGCGGCAATCGCCGAAAATTTCTCACGGAGACCCATCGCTATGCCGTCCAATTTCTCACCGAAAAAGCTTCGCCGGCGATGGAGGTAAGCCTCCTCCTCTTCCTCTCTTCTCCCCCTTCCTTCCCGTATCGATGTGCACGCTCGTCGGTGACCGGAGTCGTCGGATTTTGTTGCGGAAGAATTTTCTTTTTTTGCCATTTTGCCATCGTCGGTGGTCACCGCCGACCACCAGTTTGGCCCTCTTCTTATCGACGAGTCACCCCCTCCTGCCGACGATCGCCCCACGCCGGCTGTGCCACCGGCTGGCCACCCAACGAGGGGACCTCAGGGTCCCCTATTTTGGCCCAAAGGAACCCACGGGAGAAGAAGAAAAGAAGAAGAAGAAGAAGGAAAAGAAAAGAAAAAGAAAAGAAAAAGAAGAAAAAGAAAAGGAAAAGGAAAAAGAAAAAAAAAGAAAGAAGAAAAATAAAATGATAATAATATAATAATAATAAATAGGATTTTCTCCTCTCTCTTCCATGAAGAAAAAGAAAAAAAAAGAGAGAGAGAAAAGAAAAGAAAAGAAAAATTATTAAATTAATTAATAAATAATTATATAAATAATAAAATATGAGAAAGAGAGTTTCTCTCTCTTCCCTCTCTCTCTTCAGCCTGAACTAGTATATTCTCTCTCTAAAATTGAACTTTCTCTCTCTAGAATCTTCTCTCTAGATTATTTCTCTCTCCTAAGATTTTTAGAATTTTGTGAAGAATGATGATGAATTTAAATGATTCTCGTAATGAATTTTTGATCTATGATCGTCGGACGATACACCGACATCCACTTTGATCAGATCAGGTATTTTTAGATTTTATTTCTCATGATCTTATTGAATTATCCACATGATAAGTTTAGCATGATTTGATCTGATCGATCAAAATTTGTTGAATCATATTGTTTGAAGAATTCAAGATGAGTTTTCTCTCTCTAGAATTTTCTCTCTCTAGAATTTTTTCTCTCTAAAATATTCTCTCTCTTGATTGATTCTCTCTCTAAAAAAAAGTTAGTGAATGAAGAAATTTCTTTTAATAAGTCTGATCTGATTTTAATGAAGAATCCTGATCTATGATTGTCAGACAGTGTACTGGCACCCACCTTAATCAGACCATGAATCTTTAGATTTGATCATCCATGATTTCGATCTAGCCATGATTTGATTTGATCATGTTGATTTCACCAATTGAGATATTGGACCAATCGTAATGTTGGATTGTGTCACCTGATCAATTTGAATTGTACCTCATGAATTCTCTCTCCTCTGATTTTCTCTCTCCACTTGATTTTATGAAATCGATGAAGAAATCTCGGTCCTATCACTTCGAATCCGATTTGATCTGATAGTCAAACTTTGGATCGTTTAGGTCCTAATTAGATTTTGATTAGATAAAATTAGATGATCGAACCCAATCTAAACCGTTGAAATATGGTATTCGTATTCTTTCTAATTATTGAAATTGATTCTGTATAGGATTATGGATGTTTGATCATGGGATATCGCGATATGATCTACGAATAGAATTTTTGGAAGAAAATTTATAGAATTATGTGGATTTATTAGAATGCGTTCAAGGTAAGTAATGTTTCATTTTTTTTAGATTTATCGGTAAATTATAATATATTTTTCTAACATGATTTGTGAAACGATGCATGAATTGGATGAATGATATCTTGTTATGAAAATATCTTATTTGAAATGTTATGATGAAGCATGATTGAACATATTGATTTCATGATGCATTATATTGATTGATTTCGATACTGCATGATTATATATTTTATTATCGAAATTAGAATATGAAATATAATTTATGAAGAATTATGATATAAGAAACACTATGAATTGACAACCTGACTATGTAAAGGACCCTGCCAATGGGGGCATATACGTTGGCAATTGATTGTCCTGAGGATTTATGTCGCCAGCGAGACCAGCGACATGTCGTCAGAGAGACCAGCGACAAATCGCCAGAGAGACCAGCGGTTCCGAAGGACTTTGCTGCCAGATGATTCGCAGCTCACCGCAAGCAGATATGCGGTATTATGATCCTGCCACAGGAAAAATATGGTCATAGCTCATGGTTGACGAAAAAAATTTAAGAATGAAAGAAATTAAAATTTAGAAAGAAACTTGAATTTTCGAAAAAGAAATGAATTTGGCATGAATTATGTTGCATAATTGAAATTGATTTCAAATTGATGAACTCTGTATACTTATTTTCTATAAATAATAATTTACTTAAATGCCTGATGAAATCTATTGAAAAGTGATCATTGCCTACTGGGCTATCTAGCTCATTACCTCCTATTTTTATTGTTTTTACAGATGTTGAGGAATTAAGATGATACAAGTTATGAATGGAAGAGTGATCAGAAGTAGAATCCCTATACTTTTATTTTAGATTGAAAGTCTTATTGAATTTGATGTAAGGCCTATGAATCTTTGTTGAATTTATTGAGACATTAAAGAAAAAAAATTTAGGTCATTATGTTTTGAATTTAAATTATTGACTAATTATTCCGCTGTTGTTTTAAGATAACATGATAAGATGCCTTGCATGCTTATGGGAAGAGTTTTCTATGAGTATGCGGTGGTTGCCATGACCCTCGATTCACAATCTCGGGTCGGGGGCGTGACAAACCTACTTCAAGGAAAGATCCTAGAGAGTCCTAGACCCACAGCTCAGGATCAGCAAGGATGATTCTCTCGATGACCTCGGGCAGAATGCACCCTTCGACCAGCCTCTTTATTAAATCCCTATTGTTGAAGGGATTTTCCCCCAGGTCTTCCTCGGAGCCACCGGCCCCCTCGACGGCAACTTTGCGACTGCGGCTCTTCCGAGCCAGGGTCTTCTTTCTCTTCCTCCCTTCGGTCCTGGGTGCCCCCTCGGGATGAGCCTCTGGAGCGGGATCCTTGGTCGGAGGGCTCCTTGAAAGGGCTCGGGGGACTTCGGGTTCAGCGTTGGAAGGGACTTCGACAGCAACGGCCACCGGAGCAGGCGCGGCCGAGCTTGTCCCTTCTGTCCTGGCTTTCTTCACCGACCCCGAAGTCGAGGTGTCTTTTCTCTTATGGGTCTTGAGACCCTGGGCTAACCTCTGAGCCGCGCTTGCGTCCATGTCTGCAATAAAAGAAGATCAACACGGCTCAGAGATGGAATAAGAGAAAGGGGAAGCAGCAAAAAAAAAAAAAAATAGTACCGACAGGGTTAAGAGGACTCAGGCCGACGTTGAACAAAAGTTATTCCTTCAGAAGTTTGGAGAGGAGGGGGGCTTGATAGGCCTCGAGCTTTTTGGAGGCTTCAAGGTCGTCCCTTTCCAAGCTAGAAGCCCGGCGGACGGAATCCCTCAGAGAGCCCCAAGGGGGTAATCCTAGCTCCAAGGTCGTGTTAGATGTGTGCCCCAGATGCCAGATCGACTGACACATTTCTGTACAAATCTAAGGGCAAAATTATAATTTTGACTATAAATGAATAAAAGGGTTATTCTTCTATCACATTGTGTACATTGTGTCTGTGATACATTCTTTGAGTTAGTGGGAATGTAAATTCATATTTTTAAGAGTTGAAAATTTAAGGCATGAATTTACATAACTAACTCATAAACTGCTCCTAACCATAGGATCATCACGAGGATGGTGATCGATCCGGAAGGTTGGTGTATGATCGTTTCCTTAGGGTAGATGAGTCTTGAGTCTACGGTGTGGAGACATCAGAGTGAGAGTATAGGTATTCGTTGAGAATGAGAGTACTGAGCGTGACCACCTTGAGCAGTCATAAGGAAGTCTACCTTCTCGTCGATGACTAGCTCGATACTGCAGTTGTGTGTCTAGTTCTTTGATCTGAGGTGCATCGTCGGTTCACCTTGAGTATGTTATAGTTTGACTACACCATAACTCGATCTCCTAGCCATTCAAAATCCTGAGGTGTATGTTGGCTGTAGCATATTCATTGTAGGAACCAGATCGCACCAAGATGGGATCTATCAACCTCGGTAGATGAGAGGAGTAGTCCTATGGTGTCGAAAGATCGAGTCCTTAAGCCCATGGCCATGGCAGAGTGAAATAATTGAAAAGAGTTTTCCATTGGAGTTTCACATCGGACTCGGATCGATCAATTGATTCATATGACTGATGTTGGGTTTGACAAGTTCACCTTAACCTTAATTCAGTCAGAACTCATGATAGAGGAACTCAATCACACAGGTAGCTGCACCAAGAGGTTCATCTTCAGTTCTGATGGGTTGCCACCATATACTGCTAGGTGTCATTGGTGGATTTTGGAAGCAATTAGAATGATTTTGATGATCGATCATTCTAATTGTCTGAATCAGAAGAGTTCTGGTCCATCGAAAGGAGTTTCGATGATGAGATGATGACATATCTCATTACCATATAGAATTGAACCTAACTGGGTCATACAAACAAAGATTAGAGTCTGGATGTCATCAATTGGGCTACCCCAATTGATTTGGATAAGATCCAATTAGGTTCAAGGAAATCATGCTAGCACTCGATTGAGCCTAACTTTCTTCGCGTGTAATCTTTTCTGTCTCTACTGAGCCAAATGTGATTTGGCTCATCCAGAGAATTTTGAAAATGTTTCTCTCAATCTAATTAAAGCTTGTCTAGCTCAGAAAAGGCTTGTCTTAATTCATGAGATAAATTTAAGATAACACCTGCTAATTTCTAGCACCTGCCAATTTTATTTTAGGACATCTGTCAAAAGTTGACATATGGGTCTTAAACTGAAGAAGATTTATTGAAAGATTTTTGTGGAGTGTCCACATATCCAAACCACTTCAAATTGGGTGCCATAATGGCGTGAGCTCAATTGGATTTAAGTGGGCGCCCCAAATGGATAAGAACCAAAGAGTCCTGATAAACTTGGACTCTTTGGCGCCACCTTATTTGTGCTTATCCAATGTTGGCGGCAACATAGGAGAGAGCATGGGGATTCTTATCTGATGTGATCAGATGACATCACTCCATCAATCATAATTTTTTCAGAATTTGTTGAAATTTTTTGATTGGTCGAATGATGTGGCACTACGCAGCATACAGGATCTATATAAACCCTGCTGCACCTAGGGTTTCGAGATAGAACTTATTTTATACAAAAACCCATTAGCTGCTACCCCCTGCCCTTTTCTCCACATCCTCCCTACTCTCCTTTCTCCCCTCTTCATGTTCAAGAAGTTGGACGTTCATCTGGCAAAGGTACAAGGTGTGGTGACGCCTGGAACAGAAGGCTGCAGGACATCTTCGATAGGCTGCTGCTCCAACTTCAGAAGGAGTTCTAAAGTACTTCCAAATCAGATATTAATCTGATTTTTGGAGTGTAAAATCATGAGGAAAAGATATTCCAGATCCTACCTAAGTGGATACTGGTAGAGGCCAAGCGCTTGTGTGGCTACATCAGAACCTCAGGCAGTGCTGCGATCATCTACAGGGTAATTAGATTACCCTTGAGGTATGTCTATATTTCTCATACTTTTAGATTTAATTTTAGATTTTAAATATTAGATAATAAAATTAGATCTAATAGATATTAGATCTAAAATAGTATAAGATAAAAATTTTTAATTTATTCCGCCCCAGATTGATGAAATCTGGAAGATCCTATACAGGAAAAAGACGGTTTTTCCTTCAAGTGGTATCAGAGTCAGGTTGTTGGCTCTATTTCAGATCTATTTTAGATCTGATTTTAATTTTAATTTTTTTGATATTAAATAATTTCAGATGTCACATCAGATGTGATAGAATTTGAAATCAAAATATTTAAAATTAAATCTAAGAAGATATAACATGCATGAGATGCATAACTAGACTAGGATTAATTAAATCCATGAATAGTCTTAAGTTTTATATTTTAATGAGATTAAAATATGAATTAAATATAATTTATTTTTTATTTTTTCTGATGTTATAATTATTATAATCAGATCAAAAGATAGAAAATAAAATTTTAATTATTTCATAAAATTGATCTGTTGCATGCCTAGACTAGTTGTAGAATTGTTCTAGTAACTTGTCTAGAATAGTTTTTATTTTAAATAGTTTAATTTAAATTCTATTTTTTAGATATTACATGTGATGTATCAGATCTAAAAGCATATTAATTAGATTGATTTTTGATACATGTGATGTATGCAAAGCATGTATTAGTTAGATCTTAAATTATATATGTGATATTTTAATTTAGATCTAACTAGTTTTGTAGTTAAATTTATATTTCTGATTAAAGTGTTCCTCATGGCCGTCCGATCATAAGAATAAAGTAGGATTTTAAGACCCTCTCTTTCCATTCAATGGGGTGTTCATATGACGTGTAGGGGTGCCACGCGTTCATCCTTAATCAGAAATCAAAACTTACTTTTCTGCAAAATCCTAGATCCTGAAACCTTAGGATTTATTTTACATGCTTTGTTTATGAACCCAAACTTAATTAATGTATTGAGCTTATGAAATTAAGTTAGGTCTAAAATTATGAATTTTAGATTTAAGACATTTTCATAAGATTGGGTTCGGGCTTGGGTAGCTCAATTAGGTCTAGCAGTTGATCAAACCGAATCAAGAGTTGGTTCGGTGGGATCATGAAAGCTAATAATTGACCAACCTAATAAGATTAAGTCTGGATCAAGGTCGAATCACATATAGATGTGACTTGATCAAGTTAAGACCTAATTTGACTCAATGGTTAGAGCCTGGATTGTAGACTAACTCAATTAGTTCTGGTTTGACAATTTGGTGTCTAAGGTAAGTTGGACAGATGCGACTGACTAATTTTTAATTAGGAGCTACTCGACTCGAATGCATTCTTGTCGAGTTAATGACATATCCCTCCCATCGGTCTCACTTACCTGACCATATGTGTTGACCCAGTTTTGGTTTGAGGTGGCTAACAATTCGAGCTGACCCATGCCACTAGGTTAGTCATAATTGTTATGACTATATCAAGTCAAGTTTAAAGAGACCTAAATCAAATCTTCCTAAGAAAATAGTAAGTCTAGATCTTCCATCATTGTGGATGTGCGGGCCCTTCTCGGGGTTGATTGTTCTCGGCTGGTTACAATGGCTCAGTTGCACCAGGAAGACACAACCATATCTATTAGGCATTGGATGCTACAGATTAGAGGATGGGTTGGACTTAATATTTCGGATACAGTGAGGGACCCAATCAGGAATCTAGTTCATGCAAATGGTGGGTTTGGCTTAACTAAGGATTGGAGCAATATCCCGGATACGGTGAGCTTCATGAATTAGAGATCAAGTTTTGGATGCACCATGATTAGAGAATCATTGGACAAGAGTTGTCCACTCATCGGTTGATCCATCACCAATAACTGTTAGGTGAGGTGATGAGCCAGTCGGTGAGACTACACCACCCACTAGAAATCACTAATCATGGAGATTTTCACATCTCTACCAAGGGAGTGTAGGGATCTGAGAAAATAGTGGGAGCCTAGTTTATTTAAAAATAAAAATCCTAAACAAATTGGTTGAGTCTGATTACAAAATCTAACTAGAAACTTTTGACTCTCTACAGGAAACATGTCTGCCTCAAATCTCCTGACCAAAATTTTAGACACTTATAGACTGACTGGACCAAATTTTAAGGACTGGTTGAGGAACTACAGAATTATTCTGGGTTTCAAAAAATTGATTCATGTCTTGGACCAGGACCCACCTGCCATGCCATCATGTTCGACTGCTGAACAGAGAGCATCTTTGGAAAAGTGGACAGATGATAATAACAAAGCCAGGTACAATATGTTGGGTGCAATGTTTGATGATTTACAGCACCAACATGAAAATATTTTGACTACCCACCAAATATTGACTCACCTACAAGAGTTGTTTGGTGAACAAAGTCGTGCAACCAAGTATCAAGTCTGTCAAAGACTTTTTAAGGCCAAGATACGTGATGGGCAATCAGTCCAAGATCATTGTTTGATAATGATCAAGAATCTTGAGGAGCTTGAGAAGCTCGGTATCATCTTAGATAAGGATTTTCAGATTGATGTGATCCTTCAGTCCTTGTCCGATGCATATGGTCAGTTCATCATGAACTTCCATATGCATAAGATGTAATGTACCTTGGTCGAGTTAATGAATATGCTGGTTATGGCTGAGCTTTCCATGAAAGGTTCAAAAGGCTCAGTTCTTACTGTGAAGCAGACTTCTTCCAAGAGAAAGTCTTTTGGAAAGAAAAAGAAGTCCGTAAAGAAGCAGAAGGTAGATGGCAAGAACAAGAAGACAGGACCGAAGAAGAAGGCTTCTAAAAAGGGAAAGTGTTTCCACTGTCAATCAGAAGGCCATTGGAAGCGAAACTGTCCTCAGTACCTGGCCACCCAGAAGAATAAAAAAGATGGTCCTTCTGGAGGTATGCTCATTATCGAATCTAATCTTATGGTTTCTTCTGCATCTAGTTGGGTGCTTGACTCTGATTCTAGTGCTCATTTGTGCACTTCTATGCAGGGTCTTGAGGAGAGCAGGAGGCTGAGGGATGGGGAGATGATCCTACGTGTCGGGAATGGAGCAAGAGTTGCTGCTGTGACCGTAGAAACCTACCCTCTGCAATTACCGTTAGAATTAGATTTAGTTTTAAGAGACTGTTATTATGTGCCTGCAGTAAGCAGGAATTTGATTTCTGTTTCATGTTTAGCACAAGAAGGCTATTTGATTAGCTTTCATAAGGACCATTGTAACATATTTTATGAAAATAATAAAGTAGCAAATAGTTTTATTATTAATGGTCTCTATCAGTTACATGTTGATGTATCTATTTTTAATATTGAGCAAAATGTGAATGCCATAAGAATTAAAAGGCCTAAAGATAGTCTAAATGATAAGTATCTATGGCACCTAAGGCTAGGTCATATAGCGGAAGACAGGGTTAACAAATTGGAGAAATCCAGGCTACTGAGTCCGTTGACTTTTGAGTTATATCCAGTTTGTAAATCATGCTTTCAAGGCAAAATGACCAAGCTCCCTTTTGTGGGACATGGGAAAAGGGCCACAGACCTACTTGCCCTAGTACATACGGATGTGTGCGGCCCATTTGATGTGCCGGCTAGAGGCAACTTTGTCTACTTCATTACCTTTACCAATGATATGTCTAGGTACGAGTATGTGTTTCTAATGAAACACAAGTCTGAAGCCTTTGAATAGTTCAAAGAATTCAGACATGAGGTAGAAAAACAAACAGAAAAGCCTATTAAGGTTCTTCGATCAAATCGAGGAGGTGAATACCTTAGTCGGAAATTCCTAGACTATCTTAAGAACAATGGTATAGTTTCTCAATGGACTTCACCTGGAACACCTCAACTCAACAGTGTTTCAGAACGAAAAAATCGGACCCTATTAGATATGGTCCATTCTATGATGAGCTTCACAGACCTCCTAGAATTTCTTTGGGGACACTGTCTCATGACAGCAATTTATGTATTGAATAGGGTTCCCTCTAAAACTGTTCCTACCACATCGTATGAGATATGGCATGGTAAGAAGCCAAGTCTAAATCATCTCAAAATTTGGCGGCTCATGTCAAGAGACAACAGACGGACAAGTTAGAGTTCAGGTCTTTTAGAGCTCGATTTATAGGATATCCTAAAGAGTCATTAGGATACTATTTTTATATTTCGAAAGACCACAATGTAATTGTGAGTCAAAATATTATTTTTCTTAAAAAATAGTTTATTCAAGATAGTGGCATCGGAAGAATAATTAAGCTCAAGGAGAATGTCTCCCAAGAGCAACGAGCTAAAGAACCTGAGGAACCTAATCAATCAGAACCAGTCCTAACACAACCTCTTCCACCTCATAGATCGACTAGGGTTTTCCATCCTCCTGAAAGGTACTTAGGTACCATACAAGAGGATATAGAGAAAATGTTCCTCACGGGAAATGGGGTTCATGGTGATGATCCCAAGACCTATGACGAGGTGATATCAGATATCGACTCTGAAAAATGGTTAGAGGCAATGAGATCAGAAATTGACTCGATGCACTCAAACCAAGTCTGGATCTTGGTAGATCCATCTGAAGGTATTGTACCTATTGAGTGTAAATGGATCTTCAAGAGAAAGATAGGTGCAGATGGAAATGTGGAGACATTCAAGGCTACGCTCGTAGCGAAAGGTTATAGTTAGCACGAGGTATTGACTATCAGGATACCTTCTCATCCGTAGCCATGCTAAAATTCATCCGCACATTGCTTGCTGTTGCAGTCTATTTCGATTATGAAATATGGCAAATAGACATGAAAACGGCATTCTTAAATGGATATCTTGAGGAAGATATCTATATGGAACAGCTGTTTGATTTCATATCCAGTGATGATGATCACAAGGTCTGCAAACTGCAAAGGTCCATTTATGGACTTAAGCAAGCATCTCGGAGTTGGAATACTCGTTTCAATGATGTGATCAAAACGTTTGGTTTCATCAAGAATGAGGAGGAACCATGTGTGTTCAAAAAGGTCAGTGAGAGCGCAGTTGTCTTCCTCGTATTATACGTAGATGACATCCTCCTAATTGAGAATGACATTTCTATGTTGACCTCAGTCAAAGTATGGTTGTCTAAGGAGTTCTCTATGAAAGATCTAGAAGAGGCATCCTTTATACTGGGTATTAAGGTCTATAGAGATAGACAAAATAGGATGCTGGGACTTTCACAGAAGATGTACATAGAGGAGGTGCTAAAAAGGTTTAGCATGGATAACTCCAAAAGAGGTTTATTGCCTTTTAGACATGGCATTCATCTCTCCAAGAAGATGTGCCCTAGCACACCTGAAAAGATTGAATGCATGAGCAAGATCCCTTATGCTTCAGCAATAGGGAGTCTCATGTATGCCATGCTATGTACACGACCTAATATAGCCCATGCTGTGAGTGTCACAAGCAGATATCAGTCGAATCTAGGCGAAGAGCACTGGACTTCTGTGAAATGTATCCTTAAGTACTTGAGAAGGACTAAGGATATGTTTCTAGTCTTTGGGAATGGAGAACTCCAAATTCAGAGATTTACAGACTTAGACTTTATGTCTGATATAGATGATTGAAAGTTAACATCTGAGAGTCTATTCATTTGCAATGATGGTGCAGTTAGCTGGAAAAGTTCCCAGCAAATGGTAATTGCAAATTCCACCATGGAGGCAGAGTACATTGCTACATCAGAAGTTGCGAAGGAGGCATTTTGGTACAAGAAGTTTGCTGCAGATCTTGGAGTGATGTCATCAGATGCCATACCTCTTTACTGCGATAATAATGGCACTATAGCCCTAGCTAAGGAGCCAAGGTCTCACCAGAAGTCCAAGCATATCGAGTGGCGATTCCATCTGATCCGTGATTACCTCGAAAAGGGTATGTCGAGGTCAAGAGAGTCGACTCCACAGACAATATGACAGACCTGCTAACTAAGCCATTGGGCCAACAGAAGATCGAAGTCCACCTTGAGAAGATGGGACTTAGATATGTAGCTAATTGACATTAGGTCAAGTGAAAGTTTGTTAGATGTGTGCCCGAGATGCCATATTGGCTGACACATTCCTGTACAAATCTAAGGGCAAAATTATAATTTTGACTATAAATGAATAAAAGGATTATTCTTTTATCACATTGTGTACACTGTGTCTGTGATACATCCTTTGAGTTAGTGGGAATGTAAATTCATATTTTCAAGAGTTGAAAATTTAAGGTATGAATTTACATAACTAACTCATAAACTGCTCCTGACCATAAAATCATCACGAGGATGGTGATCGATCCGAAAGGTTGGTGTACGATCGCTTTCTTAGGGTAGATGAGTCTTGAGTCTACGGTGTGGAGACACCAGAGCGAGAGTACAGGTATTCATTGAGAACAAGAGTACTGAGCGTGACCACCTCGAGCAGTCATAAGGAAGTCTACCTTCTCGTCGATGACTAGGTCGATGCTACAGTTGTGTGTCTAGTTCTTTGACCTGAGGTGCATCATCGGTTCACCTTGAGTGTGTTATAGTTTGACTACACCATAACTCGATCTCCTAGCCATTCGAAATTTTGAGGTGTATGTTGGCTGTAGCATATTCATTGTAGGAACCAGATTGCACCAAGATGGGATCTATCAACCTCGGTAGATGAGAGGAGTAGTCCTATGGTGATCGAAAGATTGAGTCCTTAAGCCCATGGCCATGGCAAAGTGAAATAATGGAAAAGAGTTTTCCATTGGAGTTTCACATCGGACTCGGATCGATCGATTGATTCATATGACTGATATTGGATTTGACGAGTTCACCTTAACCCTAATTCAGTCGGGACTCATGATAGAGGAACTCAATCACACAGGTAGCTGCACCAAGTGGTTCATCTTTAGTTCTGATGGGTTGCCACCATATACTGCTAGGTATCACTGGTGGATTTTGAGAGCAATTAGAATGATTTTGATGATCGATCATTCTAATTATCTCAATCAGAAGAGTTCTGGTCCATCGAAAGGAGTTTCGTTGATGAGATCACGACATGTCTCATTACCACACAGAATTGAACCTAACTGGATCATACAAACAAGAGTTGGGATCTGGATGTCATCAATTGGGCTACCCCAATTGATTTGGATAAGATCCAATTAGGTTCAAGGAAATCGTGCTAGCACTTAATTGAGCCTAACTTTCTCCTCATGTAATCTTTTCTGTCTCTACTGAGCCAAATATGATCTGGCTCATCCAAAGAACTTTGGAAAGGTTTCTCTCAGTCTAATTGAAGCTTGTCCAGCTTAGAAAAGGCTTGTCTTAATTCATGAGATGAATTTAAGACAACACCTGTTAATTTCTAGCACCAACTAATTTCATCTTAGGACATCTGTCAAAAGTTGACATATGGGTCTTAAACTGAAGAGGATTCATTGAAAGATTTTTATGGAGTGTCCACATGTCCAAACCACTTCAAATTGGGTGCCATAATAGCATGAGCTCAATTGGATTTAAGTGGGTGCCCCAAATGGATAAGAACCAAAGAGTCCTGATAAACTTGGACTCTTTGGCGCCACCTTATTTGTGCTTATCCAATGTTGGCACCAACATAGGAGAGAGCATGGGGATTCTTATCTGATGTGATCAGATGATATCACTCCACCAATCAAAATTTTTTCAAAATTTACTGGAATTTTCTGATTGGTCGAATGATGTGGCACTACGCAGCATACAGGATCTATATAAACCCTGCTGCACCTAGGGTTTTGAGATAGAACTTATTTTATATAAAAACCCATTAGCTGCCACCCCCTCCCCTCTTCTCTACATCCTCCCTACTCTCCTTTCTCCCCTCTTAATGTCCAAGAAGTTGGATGTTCATCTAGCAAAGGTACAAGATGTGGTGATGCCTGGAACAGAAGGCTGCAGGACATCTTCGACAGGCTGCTGCTCCAACTTCAGAAGGAGTTCTGAAGTACTTCCAAATCAGATATTAATCTAATTTTTGGAGCATAGAATCATAAGGAGAAGATGTTCTAGATCCTACCTAAATAGATACTGGTAGAGGCCAAGCGCTTGCATGGCTACATCAGAACCTCAGGCAGTGCTGCGATCATCTATAGGGTAATTAGATTACCCTTGAGGTATGTCTATATTTCTTATACTTTTAAATTTAATTTTATATTTTAAATATCAGATAATAAAATTAGATCTAATAGACATTAGATCTGAACGAGCATAGAATAAAAATTTTTAATTTATTCCATCCCAGATTTGATGAAATCTGGAAGATCCTACATAGGAAAAAGGCAATTTTTCCTTCAGGTCGGGCATCGGACATAGAAGAACCTCTCCTTCCAGTTGTGGATAGAAGAGGGAGCGCCTTTTAGCAACCCCTTTCTATTGAACTGAGGGGAGAAGTACCACCAGTCCTTTGTCGAGGGATGACGCTTGAAGGTATAGAAATTCCTAAACAAAGAAAGAGTCGGCTGAACTTCAGCTAAACCATAAAGAGAAAGAAATCCTATCAAAAACCTAAAGGAGTTCGGCGCTACTGAGACAAGAGAAATATTCAGAAAATGAAAGAGGGCGACGACAAAAGGTGGAAGTGGAAGTCGAAGTCCAGCATTGAAGACCTCCTGGTACAGACAGAAGCAGTCGGGAGGAGGGGCGCTAGCCTGGTCAATTGGCCTGGGAAGCTCCAGCTCGTACCCCGGAGGAACCCCATACTGAATCCTTATCAGTGAGAGCTCATCCAGAGTCAAAGAGCTGGGGATGGTGTTCGGTGCAAAGACCAGACGAGGTTCGGTCCCGACTATGGGTCCGTCTACGGTACAAAGACTTTGGGAAACTGGGGCTGACGAACTCCTAGAACCGCTAGAAAAGGAGATATCGTAAGACATTTTGGATCAAATAGAAGCCACAAAAATCCCAAAAAAAAATCGAGAAAAACAGCGAACAAGCTCTCGAGGGGGCTAAATGAACGGAATACAAAGAAGAAAGAATAGAAAAATAACAAGAAGTTTCGGAACTAACCTAGGTTGGCCTGAGGAGTGCAGGAAGATGGCAAGGATGGTGGAAGTCGACCCAGAGGATGCCTAAGGCCGAGAAGGATGCTAAAGGAGGCTGGAGCTCTCGAGGAAGAGGAGGAAATCGAAGGACTCTCTCAGGCAAAGTGAAACACCTGAAGGAGGCGGACGTGTTTAAATAGGCAACAGGGCCTGGAGCAGTTATGATCGCGGATCTCCTTTGGCTGACCTACACTTGCCGTGTGTCCCACTCACTATGACAGTCTGTTGAAAATGGCTGACAGCTGACAAAATCATTATTGCACCGTATCTAGAGCCATGCCCTAGTGATAATTCTGAAAAAATCTTTTCGGATCACTTTGATTTGAAAAGAATCCAGGACCAACGCGTCCAACTCCAAAATATCTGGCAAACACCGAGTGCAAAAATTGAGGGGGGCAACTTCGATCGTGAGAATTTCTCTGTACTTCATTTGGAACTCGAACTTGAAAGTAGGGGACTGGTGTTGGGTATAAAATACCCCCCGATCAAAGTTTGTAAAAGATCGACCTTTCCAGGGCTTTTCTGGCTTCCGACCTTGTGTGGCGTCTCTCTGAACCCCCTCGACCATCCAAACTTCTGGACTTCTCTGACAATGAGCTTCTCCATCCATCTACCGGACTGCTCCAAAGGCTCTTTAGGCCTCACTATCAGCCAACCTCCTACAGTGATCAACTATTCTCCGAACTTCTTTTGGACTTCATCAATATCCAAGCTTCTTCGACAACGAGATTTCTACAGTAATCAGACTCCATCCAAGTTTCTATGACGGTCGACCGCCTTCAAGATTCCAACCGAGCTCCTACGAGAGCCGAACTTCTACTACGAGCGGTCTACTCCGAACTCCTACAGCGGGCGGTCTATCCCGGATCTCTACTGTAAGCAAATTTCATTCGAGCCTCTATTGTAAACACATTTCTTTTGACCTTCTATTACAGGTAGACTTCAGTCGAGCTTCTTCGTAGCCGGATCCCAGACGAGCATCTACAATGGGACAGGGCCCACCGGCCAGGTCGCTACTCCAAGCTCCCACGATAACCGATCTTCGATCGAGCTTCTAAAATAAGCGGTCTCCTTTCAGCCTTCTACAAGAACCAGACTCCGTCCGAACTTCCATAGCAGATGGATATCGGACGAGCTTCTATGATGGACGGACTCCGACAGCTAGATTTCTACAACGATCGATCGCCTCTGATGTCTGCCGAACCTCTCCAACGCCATCCGAAGTCCACCACCGGCCGACCCTCCATCAGATTCTTCATGAAATCGGACTTCTCTGATGGATAATCTTCAGACGAGCTTCTACATCAGACGAATCCCAGATAGACTTCCCTAGCAATCGGACTCCTATCGGACTTCACCGATGAAAAGTCTCCATCCGAGCTTCTACGGCAGATGACTTCCACCTGTAGTATCAGTGCCTAAGGTATCTGACAACAGTAGGCTCATCAGCAGTTTCGGAAACATCCGAGCTTCTCCTAGATCGATTGGATAGAGAGCCATTCCGCTCCATCAGATGTCCCAACCGAGCTCCAGCTGACAGATCCGAACTCTCTGGCAAGTCATGACAATGGCCACTACCCTGCTCCACTCTCTGCAACAGATTCTGCGTGGCTCCACTACTCTTTGGCAAGTCACAACAACGGACACCACTCCACTCTCTGGGCTTTACCACTCTCTGGCAAGTCGCGACAACGGACACCACTCCACTCTCCGTAACAAACTCCACGTGGCCCTGAACGACCCCTGACGCCACTACTCTCCATAACAAACTCCGTGTGGCTCTGAACAGTCCACTACCAGGCGGTTACAGATGTCGCTGTCAATCTGTTACGCTCTCTGTCTATAAAAAGAGACCCCCAGATACGTTCTTCTCCAAGCTCAAAACTCTATCCCAAAACTCTGCTAAAATTTTCATTCGAGCATTCCATTTCTGTTAAGGCAGAGTACTGACTTGAGCGTCGGAGGGTCTTGCCGGAGCACCCCCAACTCCGGTTTAGACTTCCTTTGCAGGTTCCGGTGGTGACCACGGTCATCTCAACTCCAACAACTCCAGCTTCGATGGAATTCTGCACCAACAGATGTCAAACCACTTTTTTTAATGGAGAGCTAGAAGAAGAGGTGTATACGATACAACCTAAAGGGTTCATATCCACAGATGAGTCAAAAGTATGCAAGCTGTATAGATCTATTTATGGACTTACACAGGCATCTAGGAGTTGGAACATATATTTGGATAAGGTGATCAAAATGTATGGCTTCATTAAGAACAGAGAAGAGCTTTGCATCTACAAGTGGGCTACCGATTCTGTAGTCATCTTTTTTGTACCGTATGTGGATGACATATTGTTACTAGAAAATGACATTCTGACTTTGCAGAGTGTAAAGTTATGGTTATCATCATAATTCTTCATAAAGGACTTAGGAGAAGCTTCCTACATCCTAAGAATGAAGATCTATAGGGATAGATCTAGAAGGTTGCTTGGATTGTCCCAATCTACATACATCGATATTTTGTTGAAGCGGTTCAACATGGATAATTTTAAGAAAATCTATCTTCCGATAGGGCATAAAATTATTCTCTTTAAGAAAGATTGTTCGACAACTCCTGAGGAGAGAGAGTGCATGAGTAGAATACCATATACTTTGACAGTGGGATATATCATGTATGCTATGACATGTATGAAGTCAGATGTGGCCTATTCACTAAGAGTAGTGAGTAGGTACCAGTCTAATCCAAATGAGAAGAATTAGAAGATTGTGAAAGCAATTCTTAAGTATTTGAGAAATATTAAAGACCAATGGCTTATCTATGAAGATACTAACTTAAAATTTATGGGATGTACTGATTTCAGATTTCAGTTAGATTGTGATGACAGTAGAAGTGTGTCAGGCTACGTATTTATTTTGAGTGGAGGAGCTATTTGCTGGAAGAGTTTCAAGCAACATACTATGGCCAATTCTGTATGCGAAGTAAAATACAATGCTGCATCGGATGCTACAATATGTTCTATGCTGCTATCATTTGGTATGAATGATCGTGAATTAAGATGACATCGAACTTCAGAAGATCGATGGAAAGAAGAACCTAGCTGACCCTTTCACTAAAGCTCTCAGGATCAAAGAGTTCAATGACTTCAAATGGAAGATGGGTATAAGATACTGTCCCGATTGGCTTTAGTCCAAGTGAGAGTTACTAAGAATTGTATCTTAAAATCAATTGTATGATGATTGAGTTTCTCATTGTATATGAGTTATTGATTCATGAATAAAAGTTATTCTAAAATTTTTTATCACAAAGTTACATCTTTCTTGAACTCTTATGTTATGATGAAGACTTTAGAACTATGTTAGTGTACGATAAAGAAAAGATTTATCATATAGTTCTTAAACATATTCATGACCAAATGATGTGTCATTATAGGATGATGATGTTTATCGAGTCGAGATCATTGTATGTCATATGGGTTGGTTGTCCTTTTAACCAAGGAGTGTGGTAACACTCGTATGGCATACAGATGAGATGTAGGAGTACATCGTCACTGAACAAATGACTCACCTGCTAAGCATTTTGCTGTCAAAAACTGCTTGTGAAGCATTTGAATATAAGTGTCCTTCAGATCTGAGATCACCCTAGTGACTTGCAAGCAACTCACTGTGCTTTGATGCCAGAATATCTGAATTCTAATACAGTGATGGAAGGCTACTGGGTACAGTCAAGTACATACGAAGTCTGTCTGTGGATCGAGGAGATTGACCCTTCTGAATTATTGGAGTTGATGTATCACTGTATTTAAATTTAGTAAGGACTTGGCCAAGATAATCCATAAGATGGATTCGAAAGGTTGAAATACAATATGGATGAAGCAATCTCAGTTGACAATTAACCTAAGACCATCTTAAGCATTTAGGGTCAAAAGAATGAATTATGCAGTAACCATGTGCATAGGTTTTAGAATATTTTTTTGTGATAATTCAACCTATCTGAATGTTGGAAACTATTTCTAAAGGGTTTCTGATGGTGCAGCGAAATGATTAGGTATTTAAAATTTTCATTAAAAACACCTGATGCACCGAAAACCCTAATGCCCAGAAACTCTTGACTATATCAATCAAAGTACAATAAAATAAATTTAGATCAGAAGAATACCTATAATGCTAACCTAATTTTCATGAGGCGTCTAAGTGTCTGCCCTCCAATGGTGATCCATACGAAAATTGAACCAAAGACAGTGCTCCTTCTTCACCTTGCTTCAAGAGTTCTAGCCCCTAGAACTCAACCAACCACCAATCGATTAGATTTTTCTCTAGACCTGAGTCTGAACCTTTTTGAACCATCCACTAGACTTGACCATCTTTTTTTAGACCTCTTAAACCCTTAGAGCTATTGGGATTAGGCTTGTCTTAAAAGAACAAACCTTGTCCTAAAACCTAGAGTTGTAAGAGAGGGAGAGAGGGAGTGGATAGGGGTGTAAGAATTAAATTATCACCCCATCTTTCGTTCCCTATTTATAGCACCAGATGGGGTACTAACAGAGAAGGCACACCTCATCTGGAAAGGTATATCAAGTCCTCATATCACTTATCTGAGAGTCCTTAAATAGAAAGACTCTTCAGGGGGTGATACATCAATTTCTGCTTTCTCACGCGCACATGCCCAGAACGAGATACTTTTTGCATCTCTTCACACATCAGATTAGCATAAAATTTTGCCACATAAGCCATTATTCAAATAAAAAGGCCATCACTAGATGATTCCTTATTTGGATAAGAATATATGTGTGAGAAGGACTCTTAACCGAAGAGACACACGAGCACCTTCTCCCTATCGCACGTGCGCACCTAGAAAAGGGTGTGAAAAGCAACCTTTCTTAATCTGATAATTCTTCAAATTTTTACCATGTGATAAGTACTTAAAATTGATCTTTATTGTGAAAAAATATCAGATAAAAAGTCTCTTAAGGCTCCCTAAACAGAAGGAGTCTTCACATCCCTTCACGCATCCAGAAAATCCTATCACACGCATAGCATTCTTCCAGAAATTTTTCATGCAAAATTTGAAGGATTTTTCATTATTCAAAAACTGTTCTACATGGCTTGTCATCTGATGTACTTACCATAAAAATTGGAGGCCCAAAACAGAAGGATTCTTAGTCCTTCTCCATGCCACAAATAAAGCACGCATGCATTCTGCATATTAGCGCCAAGAGTCCTTCTCATCTTGGACTCTTGGTTATTGGTGTTAATCAATGGATATGGTGCCTCCTTTTAGCTACTTCTAGGTGGCTTGACCTGACCCAAATGCCCACCAAATTGGGCTAGCAAATGAGCAAGGTATGCGACCAAATTGATCTCCCGCTAGGGATTCCACACATGCTAGCATGCTTACCGAAACCCTGATTGAATCCAAAATTCCAATCAATCTTTTTCAAAAGGGTCCTTGGCTAATTTTATATGTGTGTGACCTATTGGATTCTATATCTAGTTAGTAGTAGGTTTGGGTGCAAGTTGACCTAATTTGATTAGAATTTAATCTAACCAATTTAGGTCCAATCGAGCTAACCCAATTTTAGTAATTAGAACTCTTTCTAATTGGCATTCTAATTAAACTCTTTAATTCGATCAAAAATCTATAAATCAAGATTGATGTCTAGTAACATATCATAACTATCCAGAAGATATAAAAATTTATTGAAAATATCAAATATGCCCTTCAGTGGTAAGTTACCGTGCAATACAATCCTTCGATCATCCCAGCACCCCGAATATGTTCATGAGTATGGAATCATGTCAAACTCAAATACATATTCATATTGATTCTCAATTAATCAATGATGACTCTAATAAAAAAGTTTTAGAAATTCTTTCTAATCTCCATCCTACTTTTGGTCAAAAGATTTTTTTCGAGTCATCTACGAATGAGAATACACAGGATGTGATCTCCTCTTACTAGGAGCGATCAATTCCATGTTGACCTACTCACAACCTTCATACACACTCTATCATATCCAGAACATCCCGTACATGTCTTAATGCCATGCCTGAATATGAACCAAAATATGAGTTCATGTGTACAATATTCTATGGTGGTCTCAAGTCTAAGGATCACTTGCACAACTATCACTTAGAGAACCATCTTTGACATGCAACTAAGGCTTCCATTAGATGTTCTCTTTCATCGAGTCAATTCAATGGACTCATTTTCTAATTGAGCATCCACATCCTTGTATTAGTGTCCCACACAAGTGGCTAGTGAGATCTGCCACCCTCTCCATCGAGCATACATAGGATGTGCCAGTCTATCCAGAACATTGATCTTCTAATCAATGCTCCTACAACCAGAAATATTTAAGATTAAGATTTTATAGTTTTAGGTCTCACTAGCATGACCCATTCATGTCTCCTAAAATCATTGCCCTAATCTTTGAAGTTCATCATAATCTTAGTCATAATAAGATACAGCTAATATGATGAATCAATACCTCATTTTATTATGAAATAATAAATGTCATTACATGAGTTAAAAAATTATAAAGAAAAGTCCCACTGCAACACACTTGCGATTGGCTTATGGGGCACTCTTTTTTCAATCTCTCACTTGCACTAAAGCTAATCGCCTTTGTATCTCATACAATCATGATGGCGATCATATAGCTGCTGTGGTATGGCCTTAATGAATGAGTTGCTGTATTGTTCTTTCTGTCTACTCATTCAAGGACAACATCTTGTCTCTAATGAGATGTAATCATCTGAGGATATGCTTGGATCTATAATGAGACCTAGGTTCCTTAGCTTGAATAACGGCCCCAGTGTAATCACAATAGACTGACATCAGTCCTTCATTCTTAGGAATGACTCCTAAATCCATGATGAATTTTTTTATCCAGACAGCTTCCTTAATGGCTTCACTAGTAGTAACATACTCTGACTCAGTAGTTGAGTCAGCTACTATCTGCTGCTTGAAACTCTTCCAACTCACCACCCCATCATTTAGGATAAACACATACCTTGATATTGACTTGCTATCATCTACTTTCCAATGATCCTTCGTTGGATCGGCCTGAAATCTACTAGCTATGCCCAAAGCATAAGCTACATTAGGCTTGGTACATAGCATGGCATATATAATTGATCCCACAGCCGAAGCATAAGGGATTTTATTTATCTTTTTTTTTCTCTTTTGGTGTCTTAGGATATATTTTCTTAGAGAGATATATACCATAACTTATAGACAAATAACCTCTTACTTGCCTCCATATTAAATCTCTTTAATATGAGATCTATGTACCGTGATTGGGATAAGCCTAACATCTTTTTAGATCTATTTCTATAGATCTTTATATCCAGTATATAGGATGCTTCACTTAAGTCTTTCATGAAAAATTTATTCGATAGCTAAGTCTTGACTGATTGCATCATTGGGATATCATTCTCAATGAGCAATATGTCACCGACATACAGAACCAAGAAGACAATAACACTCCCACTTGTTTTCTTATACACACATGGTTCATCCTTATTTCTGATAAAATCAAACTCTTTGACTGTCATATCAAATCGGATGTTTCAACTCCTTGAAACCTGCTTTAACCCATAGATGGATCTCTTTAGCTTGTATACTTGATTTGTACTCCTACTTGAGATAAATCCATCTGACTGAGTCATATAGACTTCTTCCTCTAGATTACCATTGAGAAATATAATCTTGACATCCATCTGCCAGATCTCATAATCATAGTATGCTATGCACACAAAATCTAGACGGACTTGAGCATAGCCACTAGTGAGAAGGTTTCATCATAGTCAATTCCTTGCCTTTGACTGAAACCCTTCGCCACTAACCTAGCTTTGTAGGTTTCTACTTCGCCATTTGCTCTGATCTTTTTTTTAAAGACCCACTTGCACCTTATTGGGGTCACACCCTTAGGCGCATCAACCAACACTTGGTTAGTGCACATCGAGTCCATCTCAGATTTCATGACTTCCAGCCATTTATCTGAGTCTCTACTCATGACAGCTTCCGAATAGTTCAGTAGATCATTATTTTGAATGATATTAATCGAATTATCATTCTTAATGATAAAATCATATCTCGGAGGTGCTTGATGCACTCTATCCAATCTTTGAAGAAGAGGTGTGTATTGTAGATGTACCTCATCCTTGGGTACTTCTGATTGAGGATCTTCTTATGGTCCAACCACTGATATTTTTGGATCAGTTTGTAAATCATGAACTTCAGCAAGTTCAATATTCCTCCCACTACCTTCTTCTTGGATGAATTTATTTTTTAAGAAAGTGGCTTGCCTACTAACAAATACTTTTTGATCAATAGGATGGTAGAAATAGTATCCATTAATTTTCTTAGGATACCCTACAAACCTACACTTGTTTGATCTTGCATTAAGCTTATGTCCAAAAATATTTTTGACATAAGCAGGACAGTCCCAAATCTTAAGATGTTTAAGATTAGGCTTTCTTCCCTTTCATATCTCATATGGAGTGCTTGCAACAGACTTTCAAGACACTCTATTTAATATATATGTGACAGTTTCTAGGGCATTATCCCTAAAAAGATATTTGGGAGATCAATGAAGCATATCATAGACCACACCATATCCATCACAGTACAATTCCTCCTTTCTGCTACACCATCTAACTGAGGCATATTAGAAGGGATCTATTCAGAGAGAATACCTTTACTTTTAAGATGATCAAGAAATTCAATGGATAAGTATTCTTTTCCTCAATCAGATCGAAGAACCTTGATATTTTTTTTAGTTTGTTTCTCGATCATATATTGATACTCCTTAAACTTATCAAAGGCTTCGGATTTATGCTTCATAAGATACATATACCCGAACCTTGATAAATCATCTGTAAAGGTAATAAAATAGGAGTATCCATCTCTAGCTTGAGTTATCATTGGTCCACATACATTTGTATGTACTAGGGCTAACAACTCACTGGCCATTTCTCTATGTCCAGAAAATGGAGTCTTGGTTATCTTACCCATGAGACAAGATTCATAAGTTTTGAATGATTCATAATCATACGGATCAAAGAATTCTTCTTTGTATAACTTGTTTATCCTTGACTCACTAATATGACCAAAGCGGTAATGCCAGAGATATGTGATATTCACATTTTTTTTCTTTCTTTTCATACTTCTTTCAATATAAAAAATATTTTCATTGAGTGCATGAATTAAAAGATTGTTATCTAAATAACCACTGCCATAAAATTCATTAGAAAAGAAAATGGAGCGATCCATTTTTCATTAGCCTTATTTCATAACCTTGTTTTAATAACAAAGGTATAGAAATAATATTTCTAATGACCTTTGGTATGTAATAATAGTCTTTTAATTCTAAAATTTTATCCGAAGGTAAATCAAACATACTAGTTCTCACAATCTCTGTGCTAATGGACTCTCTACTTGCACCATAAAGCTCGAGGTCACCTCTTTTCAGATCTTTAATATTCTGTAGTCTTTGTAATGAATTACAAATGTATGATCCACAGATAGTATCCAATACCCAAATATCAGAGTCTAAATCACTCAATAAAAAATAAGTTTGTATCATATACATACTTTTTTGGTGCTACACTTGCATCCTGCTTCTATTTTACAAGATAATTCTTGCAATTATACTGTTAATATCTAAATTTATCACAAATAATATCCATTCGAACATCATTATCTTCTCATTATTACTAACCAATCTAGGGTCAAAAATATTCAGAACATCAGAGTTTTTTTCTGATATAAACCTAATTTATAAGTTCCTCAACCAATCTACATAGTTGGATTGGTCAACATAGTTTTATCTATGGTATCATGGGGTGAAAATAAAGAAGCCATCATGAAGACTTAAATCTATATAAAAAAATTATAGTATAAGCAGACCACTTATGTTCGACATGCATAACTAGATGAGGACTTTTAAACTAGTTATGTCTCTCACTATTTTATCAGATACCATAACCCTCTTTTATGGTAAACGAGATATATTTTATATTTATCTTAGTAGGATTGAGATCCTAATTCCTCATAATGATCTTGTATTAACACAACAAATCCTTATGAGTTTATAGGTAGGAAACTCTTTCTAATTATATCTCATGCAATTCTTAATATTTTATCTTGGCCTCTAAAATTTTATTAGCCTTGTGTTAACACAACAAGCTATAATATCTTAGTTAAGTAAACTTTTTCATTTCAATATAGTCAAAATCGAATATAATTGCCCTTATGTTAGCATAACAAAGAAGTATATCCAAAATTATCGTAAGTATCTTTTATGCACCAGGATTATGTTATATCAATCCTTATGATAAGCCTTATGGTAACACAACAAACTAGCCATAATTCATGATGTAACATTAACCTAGCATGAAGGAAGGCACTTACTAGTGTTTAAAATACTAAGCTACCTTCATTCAAGATTTGAATTAATCCAATTGACCAGAAAAGTGTTAAGATTGGTGGAGGTCCCCCATTGCTTTTCTTAGATATCAATAAAATTGGCCAGACCAGCAATGGAACCAATTAAATAACCACCGCACTTGAAACACTCCTTAGACACCAATTAATTAATCGATTCAAGAAAATAGGTCAGCTTCTGGTTCACAACTCTATGACTTAATATGATTTTTATGAGGGCTTTAATGGTCTCAAGCACATCCTAAATCAATCAATCACAATGATGTACAAATTTAGTTGTATCTTAATAATCATAACAACTAAACATAGCATACAGTCATATCTCTAAGATATAAATATATATATATATATATATATATATATATATATATAATCATACAATATGACTATAACTAGCATTTTAAGCATATCATATATGCATGAAGTTCTAATAACATGCATGAATACAAAATATACTTTTTGTGGTTCTTCTTCATGGGACATCACAGTGGCACCCCTACATGCCATAAGAGTATCCTATTGAATAGGAAGAGAAGGTCTATGAACCCTACTTGCTCTTATGACCAGACGGTCTGATGATGAATTTCAATTAGAGTACTAAGCTACTAAGAAAGATTCTACATATACATCATGCATTTTATATTTAAAATATATCTCTAAGACATGCTAGGGTTTGGATGTTCAATCGGGTTCAACCCTTGACCTGACTTGAACCAAACCAAAAACTCATGCTTGATCACAATCAAGATAATATTTAACCTTTGATTATATAAATTAAGATAGGCTTTGATACCATTAAAGGATTCTGGTGGTGCAGCGAAAGGATTAGGTATTTAAAATTTTCATTAAAAATATCTGATGCACCGAAAACCCTAATGCCCTGAAACTCTTGACTATATCAATCAAAGTATAATAAAATAAATTTGGATCAGAAGAATACCTGTAATGCTAATCCAATTTCCATGAGGCATCCAAGTGTCTGCCCTCCAATGATGATCCACATGAATATTGAACCAAGGACAGTGCTCCTTCTTCACCTTTCTTCAAGAGTTCTAGCCCCTAGAACTCAACCAGCCATGAATCGATCAGATTTTCCTCCAGACCTAAGTATGAATTTTTTTGAACCATCCACTAGACTTGACCATTTTCTTTTAGACCTCTTAAACCCTTAGAGCTATTGGGATTAGGCTTGTCTTAAAAGAACAAGTCTTGTCCTAAAACCAAGAGTTGTAAGAGAGGGAGAGAGAGAGTGGATAGGGGATGTAAGAATTTAATTATCACCCCATCTGCCATCTCCTATTTATAGCACTAGATAGGGCACTAATAGAGAAGGCACGCCTCATCTAGAAAGGTATATCAAGTCCTCGTATCACTTATCTGAGGGTCCTTAAGCAGAAGGACTCTTCAGGGGGTGATACGTCGATTCCTGCCTTCTCACGCATACATTCCCAGAACGAGATATTTTTTGCATCTCTTCACATGTCAGATTAGTGTGAAATTTTGCTACATAAGCTACTATTCAAGTATAAAGGCCATCACTAAATGATGCCTTATTTGGATAAGAATTTATGTGTGAGAAGGACTCTTCACCGAAGAGATGCACGAGCACCTTCTCCCTGTCATGCGCGTGCACACCCAGAAAAGGGTGTGAAAAGCAACCTTTCTTAATCTGATAATTCTTTATATTTTTACCACATGATAAGAACTTAAAAGTGATCCTTATCATAAAAAAATATCAGATAAAAAGTCACTTAAGGCTCCCTAAACAGAAGAAGTCTTCACATCCCTTCGCACATCCAGAAAATCCTGTCACGTGCATAGAATTATTTCAGAAATTTTTCATGCAAAATCTGAAGGATTTTTCATTCCTTAAAAAGTGTGCTACATGGATCATCATCTGATCTACTTATCATAAAAATTGGAGGTCCAAAATAGAAGAATTCTTAGTCCTTCTTCACACCACAAATAAAGCACGCATGCATTCTGCATATTAGCGCCAAGAGTCCTTATCATCTTGGACTCTTGGTTATTGGCATTAATCAATAGATATGGTGCCTCTTTTTAGCTACTTCTAGGTATCTTGACCTGACCCAAATGCCCACTAAATTGGGCTAGCAAATGAGCAAGGTATGAGACCAAATTGATCTCCAAAAGAGCTAGGGATTCCATACATGCTAGCATGCTTACCGAAACCCTAATTGAATCCAAAATTTCAATCAACCTTTCTCAAAAGGGTCCTTGACCAATTTTTATATGTGTATGATCCATTGGGTTTCACATCTAGTTAGTAGTAGGTCTGGGTATGAGTTGATCTAATTTGATTAGAATTTAATCTAACCGATTTAAGTCTAATCAAGCTAACCCGATTTCAGTAATTAGAACTCTTTCTAATTGGCATTCGAATTAAACTCTTTAATTCGATCAAAAATCTACAAGTCAAGATTAATGTTTAGCAACATATCATGACTATCCAGAAGATATAAAAATTTAATAAAAATATTAAATATCCCCTTCAGTGGCAAGTTACCGTGCAATACAATCCTTCGATCATCCCATCACCTTGAATATGTTCATGAGTATGGAATCATGTCAAACTCAAATACATATTCATATCGATTCTCAATTAACCAATGATGACTCCAATGAAGATGCTTTAGAAACTCTTTCTAATCTCCTTCCTACTTTTAGCCAAAAGATTTTTTTCGAGTCATCTACGAATGAGAATACACAGGATGCGATCTCCTCTTACTAGGAGCGATTGATTCCATGTTGACCTACTCACAATCTTCATACACACTCCATCATATCCAGAATATCCTGTACATATCTTAATACCATATCTGGGTATGAACCAAAATATGGGTTCATGTGCATAAGATTCTATGGTGGTCTCAGATCTAAGGATCACTTGCACTACTCCCACTTAGAGAACCATCTTTGACATGCAAATAAGGCTTCTATTAGATGTTCTCTTTCATCGAGTCAATTCAATGGACTCATTTTTTACTTGAACATCCACATCCTTGTATTAGTATCCCACACAAGTGGTTAGTGAGATCTGCCACCCTCTCCATCAAGCATACATAGGATGTACCAATCTATCCAGAATATTGATCCCCTAATCAATGCTCCTACGATCAGAAATATTTAAGATTAAGATTTTAAGATTTTTAGTCTCACTAGCATGACCCATTCATGTCTCCTAAATTGTTGCCCTAATCTTTAGGGTTCATCATAATCTTAGTCATAATAAGATACAGCTAATATGATGAATCAATACCTTATTTTATTATGAAATAATAAATATCATTACATGAGTTGAAAAATTATAAAGAAAAATTCTATCACAACACACTTGCGATTGGCTTATAAGGCAATCTTCTTTCAATTTTTAGATGGTATCTCGATTAGTGCAGAAATCGATTCCTGTGCTACCGACTTAGTGTTTGAACCTATGGAGTCATACACATAAGTCAGACACCATAGAAAAGTATTGACCTATGTTTATGTATCTAATTTGCAAGTACTTAACTTGATTGAACATGTAAGCTAACTTGATTAAGAATTAAGTTATGGGTCAAACAGAATTGAAGAGTTGACTATGTCTAGCTAACACTATACATGAGGTTCAGGTTCGATCCCGAAGATGAACAGTTTTTGATCTATGATCCATGGAGCATATGAGAGATTGAATTTAAATATTAATTTATTTTAGATTAGATCTGAATTAATTAGAATTAATTGAGTTTAAAATCAAAATTAGACTTGATAAAAAAGTTCTAAAGAGTTTGGGATTGACAGTCTTTCAAAATTATTTCGAACCAACTTCGAATTGGACTCGAATTGGATCTGTTTTGGATCAGATATTAGAAATCCCACTTGCACTGAGATTTTTCTCTCCCTTGGTCCAACCAGCACCTAGAATAGTGCTAGTTGTGGGCATCCTATAAGGGTGTAGAAATGGGCGCATTGTGGGCACCTTGTGTAGTTCCAATTCTATCTCATGTAGGAGTCCTTTCATGAGTGATTGGACTAATTCAAAGTATGTTTGAATTAGGAGTCCTATACTTATTAGGTCATAGGAATCATCTATAAATAAAGAGGATCTCTACCTATGGATGCATAAGAAATAAATCAAATTGAGAGAAGAGAGAGAGAGGTGTGAGAAGAGGGAAGCTCTTTCCTTCCCCTTGGTGTCTCCCTTGTGGCCGTCCCCTTTCTCCTTGCTATGGGGCCCATCTTCAGTGTCCTCTTTGCTCGTGTAAGGAATCACATCAGCACCTCTCCTCTCTCGTTTGGTTGGATTGCAAAGATGATTTGATCGGAGTTAATCCTGCTTTCTTGCATTGTCTAGCGTGCATGCGAAGTTTAGGGTCTGCACTTTCAGGCCTCTATGAAGGTTGATTTCAGATTTTGGAGACTTGATCTCCTATTCTACTTCTATCTAGGTAAGAATTTGATCCTTATTCATGTAGATTAATAGAAACTTTTTAGATGCAACTTAGGCTATTTGAAAAGAAACAGTTTTTCTTCCCTTCATAGAGTCTCATTGGATTGGGTCACTAGAGTCCCTCTGGACTGTGACTCTCTCAAATTGCAATAGTTGCTAAATTATTTGATTTGATCAAATAATGAGATTGGGTCTTGATCAAGTTAAATCAGATTTAATTTGATTAGATTCAAGTTTGAGTTTGACTTAGACTGGATTTCGTTAGTCTAATAGCATTGGACTTGATAAGTGTTTGACTTATTTTGAAATCCAAACCTAATTTGATTGACCTAGCCCAAGATATAACCAATTGATCGAGAAGAACTACAAAGAACTGATTTAGGACTTCAGAATGGTTCTGAACTCTAGCATAAGGACATCAAAAATTTAGAGCTATGATAACTCACCTACAATAGCTGTGTGGTTAGCAGAGCTGGACTGTGTATTGAGTAGTCTGTCCATGATCATTGTTTGATAATAGTTAAAAACCTTATGAGCTCAAGATGACCAAGCATGGGGAACTTGAAAGAATAGTGTCCTACAAGCCAATCGCATGGGTGATACGATAGGGACTTTCTTGTGTTATCTTCCTGCTCATTTGCATGACATTAGTTATTTTATTTATGAGGTATTGTATTTTATCATTTATTGCATCATATTTTATGATTATGATAAACTCCATAGATTAGGACAATGATTTTAAGGTCATGATGAGATCATGCTAGTGAGACCTAAAATCTTAATAGCCCCAATCTAAAATATTTTCAATCATTGGATCATCGAGTCGGTGATCGATGATGCCAGTAAGACTAGTACATCCTATGTATGCTTGATGGAGAGAGTAATTGATCTCACAATCACTTATGTGGTGATACTAATACAAAGATATAGGCACTCATTAGAGAATGAGTTCACTGAGCTGATCCATAAGAAGAACATCTGATGGAGCCTTACAGTATATCGATAGATGGTTTTTCAGTGGAAGTGATGTAAGTGATGCTTTGATCTGAGATCACCATGGTACCTTGTGTATATAGATCCTTACGTTAGTTTATTTTCTAGCATGCCATTTTGAGATGTGTGTGGGATATTCTGAGTTTGGTGAAGTGTGCATGAAGGTTGTGAGTGGTCAACATGAAATTGATCACTCTTTGTAGGAGGAGAGAACATCCTATGTGATCTCATAGGATGATGAATCTAAGAGTATCTGGCCAGAGTCGGGATGAATAGTAAAAAAAATTTTTACTAGTTCATCAATCGAGTTATCATCATTAGATCGAGGTACATATGAATAGGTATTTGGGCTTGACATGATTCTATGCCCATGGCCTGTCTGGGATGTTATGTAATCAAAGGATTGAATTGCACAATAACTCACCATGAAAAGATAATTTTGGTGTTTTCATCAAATTTGATATCTTCTGGATAGTCATAATATGTTGCTAGATGTCAATCTTGACCTATGGACTTACAAGAATTAAAGGAGTTTAATTCAAAAATTAATTAAAAGGTATTCTGATTGATTAATGCCTTTGGGCTAACCTAATTAGATTAGGTCATGAGTTTGAATCCAATGCTGGCTAGATTGTTAGGAAATATGTCCCAAAAGTCAATCGTCAAGCTATTACAGTTGAGCAACCTTGTATTGTAATTGATTTGTTATTAAATAAAATATATTTTTGATATTTTTATCACAAGTTTTCATCTTCTAAAGAACTCTATTGTTATGATAAAGTCCTTAGGACTATTTAGATTCGATAAGGAGAAGATTTATCGATTAGTTCTTAAAACTGTTCACGATCAAATGATAGGCTGTTAATAAGGATGACAGCTTCTATCGAGCATAGGTCATGTAGGCCATATGGGTTGGTTGTTCTCTTAACCAAAGAGTATGGAGACACTAATGTGGCATATAGATAAGATGTAAGGGTACATCATCATTAAATGTGACCAACTCCAGAGCATTCTATTGTCGAGAATATCTCTGATGGGATATAGGTATAAGTGTCCCTTAGACCTGAGATCACCTCAGTGACTTGCAAGCAACTCACTATGCTTTGGTACTGGACTAATTGAATTTTTAATTCAGTGATGGAAGATTTTTGGGCATAGTCAAGTACTTATGAAGTCAGAGTGTGATCGAGATGGGATTGACCACTCCAAGAGTTGGAGAAGAATGAGTTACTGTATTTCAATTTAGCAAAACCTTGGCTAGGATAATTCATCAGATGGATTTGATATTTTGAAATAAAATATGGACAACTTGATCAGAGTTGACAGTTAAACTCTGAGGTATCCTATGAGCATTTTGGTCAAGGGGATGAATTATATGAAACTATATCCGCATGGGTTCTAAGGATGTTGTTCTACACATTTGACCTATCCGACCGTCGGGTACCATTGTTAGATGATCACTTCGATTGGTATAAAAATTTATTCCTGTGCTATCAACTTAGATTCAAACCTATGAGGTCACACGCATTAGAGTTTACAATCTGATCAGATGGTTGATCAATGATTAAGAATCGTTCTAAAATTAAACGATTAATATGATTGACATTTAACCTAATGCAAGTGTTGTAGGAGGATCGATTAGCAATTCGATTGCTAATTGGCTTAATTTGATTAAACCAATGGGTTGAGATTAAGTCTAATTGAATATGATTTAATTAGATTTAGTTTGGGCTGGATTGAATCAAGTCCAATTGGTTTATTGGATAAGCCAAGTGCAAGAAAAAACTAGTCCTAATTTAATTAGGACTTGGGTCAATCTAATTTTTAATTCGATTAGAAAATTAAATTAGATTTAAATATAATTTAATTTGATTAAATTAGATTCTTAATTGGATTAAGACCTATTTTAATTAGGTTAATTTGATTTTGGTTTGATTTGGTTTGAGAAACCAGATTGGAACAAGACATAGATTGAATCCTAGTAAGACTAGGATTCCACCTTACGCCAATTTAGCCCCCACGCCCACTCTCTCTTATCCCATGCCCACTCCCTCTTAATTTGTGTGCTAAAACTTCTCTCCCAGGTCTTCACACATGCCCAAAACTTTTCTCTCTTTCTCTCTTACATGGAAAGTGGTTGTGGATCAAGTCAAAGTAAGAATTAGTTTGGATTTCAAATTCTATGAGATAGAGTTTTAGGAAACCAAAACTCTTTCCTTATGGCATTGATTTTATCCAATTTTTTTTTAAGATTTTTATAACTTTTATGGCACATAATATGCACCCTTTGGTGGTGGTCCATACACAAAAAGAAAGAGGAGGCACCTAAGAGTTGGGCACCCCTTGTCTTGCCATGTTTGGATAATCCTTGACTAGGTATTTGACCTAGACAAGGACTCTATCATATCTCTCTATTTAAAATGAATTTTTTTATAAAATTTTAATAAGAAATAGAACATAGAGAGACCTTTGGGGTGTATAAAAATTAGGGAGAAAAAAGGTTAGGGCATGGAGATACAATAGACACAAGACTAGGTGTTTAGGTGAGAGCAAAGAGAAGAAGAAGAGGGTCTTCTTCTATGGTTGCTGTGTTCACCTCTTCTCTTCCTCTATCTTGAGTTTTCTGAGAGTGTCTCTGATCTAAAACTCCTTCTCCTACTTTTCATCTTTGAAAGAATCTTAATCAAAAAGAAAGAGGCATCTAATCGACCATCGAAGAAAGATCAGTGCAGTACTAGCATACTGTGCTAATTTTCTAGACCAGGACTTCTGATCGTGATTCGTGGGCTCGTGTGGATGACTCCTAGAGGCTGGACGTATGTGCGGCTTGCAACATTATCCTCAAATCCGGATCAACGAAGTTAAAATATCTAACTTGCAAAGTAATAAATATGATCTATTATATTTTACATACATTAGATGTAGTATAGAAACATGTTGATATGATCAACATGTAGTTCTTGCTCTTTATATTTTAATTTTTGATTTAATACCATGTAATAATCATGTAATAAGATCTTATATCTAGAGATTCTCTAGTCTTATAAAATAAATTTTGATTTATTTTAGTCTTCCGCTGCCTGATCTTGAAAAAATTTCAAGATCTAACCCTAAAACCCTAGATCTGGTTCCTTCAATTGGTATCAGAGCCTAGGTTGTTTATTATGTCATTATTTATACATGCTTAGATTATTTTTTAGATTAGATCTAATTTATAATCTAATTATTAAATTTAAAATTAAAATTTTTAGATCAATCATGAACTGTAGGTTGTCCTGCTGTAAGGTTTACCCCTTACAGTGCAAAAATTGTCCTAGTTTTGTGTAGATCTATTTTTAATCATAAATTTATTAGATATGATCTAGATTAAATTTATAATTTATTAAATTTAAAAGATATTTAAATCTAAAATAAAATCTCTTTATTAATAATTTTCATGCAAAGAATCATCATATATTTGTTTGGAAAATTTGCGTAGTTTAAATTTAAAATTATTTCAATTACATGAACCTGTTTAGATTATATCTAAAGTAGTTTTATGCTTATTTTACTTACATTTTGATTATGAATCAAATATATAACTTGGTTGGTAGAACCATATTGTAAAAATATTTTACAAATATGAAAATTATTTTCGAAAAGCCGAACCCCAACCCTCAGTCTAAAACTTAATTGAGAATTAAGAGGTTGTTTGATTAGGTTCTAGGATTGTGAATTGAAGAACCTAAGACACAAACCATAACACATTGGGTTAATGGGTTAGAGAAAATTAGGTCTATTAATTGGATTAGACCTAAGGTTAGATTAAAGATAGACTTAATTTGAGAATTAACTAAATCTAATCAACTATTGTCTTAGATTAGATCAAGGATTCTCTAGATCAATTACAATAGTTGTAGTTGGTCAAGTCCATGTCTTTAACGAGAATCAAATAGATTTGATTTTTGACTAAGTGGTCTAGTACGAACTATTAGGTTGATCTAATCAAAACTAATTAAATCAGTTGGTATCTAAGGTAAATCAGATCGGTGGTTTTTAATTGGCAGCCCGCTTACTTGACCATTTTTGATGGTGTCTAAGACAAGCTTTGGCAGACCCTCCCACCGATCGAACTTACCTGGCCTCTTGATGAAATTATGTTTTGATCGGATCACTTGACTATTTGAGCTGACCCATGTCAGCTAGGTAAATCAGTGTGACTGATTTAGGTGCTCCGAGACCAACCCTTTTAATGGTCTCCCTTAAGCTGACTTGGTGAAGTCAGTGGGAGGATCATGATAAGCTGGTTCATCTGACTCTTCCTCTAAATCAATTAAATCCTCTAAAATTTTTAGGTTCTTAAAATGAAATAGTTATGATGATAACTAGATCATAGCCTCCCATTAAGTAGATGATAATGGGTCCATCAGTTGGATAATCATTGGAGGTCCAAAGGCTTGGTGCTTATCGACTGATGGAAATATCATTCATAATATGATTTTTTGATTGCATCTTTCTAAATGGTGGTTAGGTTAGCCAACCAAAGTTGGGCCTAATCATTCATTGGTTAAATGGGCCAAGTATGGTCATGTTAATGGTTGGACCTAACCAGACCTTTTCAGTAGAGGCCAAAGCCTACTGATTAGGGACTGGGGCAAAATTAAAATTATTAGAAATTATTTAGAAAAATAATTAGTTATGAACCTATCCTTAGATGTACATGGGTTGGCCAACCAAAGTTGGGATTGTGTGCAGTCTAAGTAGATTCTAGTACCCATTAAGGAATTAGGATAATTCCTCGAATTGGAGGTAGAGGCTATCAATTCGAATAAAATAGTGGGAGAAACCTTTTGATTAAAATCTAAATCTTTAGGTTTAATGAATCAATTAATAATTAATTAGGTTATGATTTTTCTTTGTGCAGATATGGCCACTTCCCTATCACTCTGATCATTATTGGACAATGATAAGTTGGTGGGACCCATCTTCGATAGCTGGTACTGAAAGTTGAAGATAGTCCTGGTGCATGAACGAATCCTATATGTGATAACGGATCCTACACCTGAGGAGCCAGCTGCCAATGCACATGGAACAGTCAGAGGCACTTACCAGAAGTTGCTCAGTGACCGGACCACAGTGCGCTGCATCATGCTGGCTGCCATGAGCAACAAGTTCAGTCACAGATTTGAGACAGCTCAGCCAAAAGACATGCTTCAAGTATTGGAGGATGCCTTTGGCACACCCGATGATGTGGAGAGGTACAAGACTAGTTGTACCATCTTCAACACCAAAATGAGGAATGGTGCCTCTGTCACTGATCATGTATTGTACATGATCAAGCTGATGGAGCGTTTGAGCAACCTCGACTTTCTCTTATATGAGCAGCTTAGGAAAGATGCAATACTGAACTCGCTACCCAAGTCTTATCTTCTATTTCTCACTTATTATAGAATGTCAAAGCCTGAAGTAAACTACCACGGGTTACTGGGGTTGCTTCAGAACTTTGAGAAGGATCACCAACTCCACAAAGAGTCGGTGAACTTAATGGGAGGTTCGTCTTCTGATTCTCGACCCTTTAAGAAAGGGAAGAAGAACAAGAAGAAGAAAGTGAAGAAGGTGCAAGTTCAGGCTGGGACATCTGTGCAGGACCAGACCAGAAAGATCAAGCCCGATAAAAGTCAAGCTGAATGCTTCTTTTGTAAGAAGTGAGGGCACTAAAAGAGAAACTATCCTCTATACCTTGCCTCCCTAGATCCGAAGAGGTAGAGAAAGAAGCAAGCTGTTGCTGGGTAAGGTATTTATATGATAACTCCTTGCAATTTCTCTATTTGTGATATAACTGACTGGGTATTGGATACCGATAGCTCTTACCATATTTGCAATTCATTGCAGGGGTTGCAGGTCAGAGATTCAAGCAAGACGAGAGGTTCCTGAACGTTGGAGATGGAAGATCAATTTCAGTTCTAGCATTAGGAATCTTAAAACTTGTATTTGAGTCCCATACCATTGTTCTTAATGATCGTCATTTCTATCCCAATTTCTTTTTAAATATTATTTCTGTAGGCCTTCTGGCCAAAAATGATTATGAAATTTCAATAAAGAAATAAGTTTGTAATATCATTATGAATGGTGTTACTATATTTTGTGGATATTTGAACAATGGTGTGTATATGTTATCACAACCTGTTAACGTAGTCTATTCTATTGGCAAGCACCCTAGATTAGATAGTGTATCAGATATCTACTTATGGCACTATAGACTAGGTCATATAAACAAGACAAGGATAAACATATTGACTCAAGAGGGAATCCTTGAAGTCAGTAATTATGAATCACTTCCAACCTGTGAGTCATGTCTTCTTGATAAAATGACCAAGTCATCTTTTACTGAAAAAGATGAGAGAGCTACTGAGCTCTTGGAACTAGTACATACTGATGTATGTGGGCCCATGAGCACAAGTGCTAGAGATGGATATTTCTACTTCATCACTTTCACAGATGATCTATCCAGATATGGATATGTCTATCTGATGAAACATAAATTAGATTCATTTGAAATGTTCAAACGATTCTGAAGTGAAGTAGAAAAATAAACTGAGAAGAGTATTAAAACTCTTTAATCTGATCGAGGAGAAAAATATCTTTTCTGATGAGTTTCTCACATATTTAAGAGAGAATGAGATTCTCTCTCAATGGACTCTTTCAGGAACACCACAATATAATGGTGTATCTGAAAGGAGAAATCGAACTCTATTAGACATGATCTGATCCATGATGGGTTTTGCCAGCTTGCCGATATCCTTTTGGGGATATGCACTCGAATCGGTCTGTTATCTGTTAAATAGGGTTCCAAGTAAGTCTGTAATTAAGACTCCATATGAGATATGGACAGGGCATAAGCCAGCACTTTCACACCTTAGGGTCTGGGGGTGCTCGGTCTATGTCAAACGGTTAGTTACAAATAAACTTGGACCTAGATCTGACAAATGCATATTCATAGGGTACCCCAAAGAGATCAAAGGATATTTTTTCTACCATGCTGATGAACAAAAGGTGTTCGTCAGTCTTAAGGCAATGTTTTTAGAAAAGGAGTTTCTTGGTGAAGGAATCATTGCTTCTAAGGTTAAACTTGATGAAGTTCAAGAGGTAGAAGGACCGGCACCAATAGCTGAACCTGAGTCGGATTTGATTAGATCAGATTCAGAGCCCAATGTACCTGCACCATTAAGACGATCTGATAGAGTACCGTGTCAGCCAGACAGATACTATGATTTTTTGGTCCGAAACGGTGATCCCATCAAACTCGATGAGAATGATGAGGATCCGATTACCTATATGGATGCAATGCAGAGATCTGATTTTGAGAAATGGCTTGAAGCCATAAAATTCAAAATGGAGTCTATGAAGGTCAACGATGTATGGACATTGGTTGACCCACCTGAAGGGGTTAAACCCATTGGGTGTAAATGGGTCTTCAAAAGGAAGAGGGACGCAGACAAAAAGATGGAGACCTATAAAGCCCATCTGATTGCCAAGGGGTATCATCAATGTTATGGTATTGACTATGACGAGACGTTCTCTCCTGTGGCAATGCTCAAATCTATTCGGATAATACTTGTAATAGCTGCCCGTTTGGATTATGAGATCTGGCAGATGGATGTAAAGACAGCTTTTCTGAATGGAAAGCTGACCGAAGAGGTGTATATGATACAACCTAAGAGATTTACATCCACAGATGAGTTCAAAGTGTGCAAGCTTCAGAGATCCATTTATGGATTGAAGCAAGCTTCTCGGAGTTGGAACATGTATTTTGATAAGGTGATCAAAACGTATGGCTTCGGTAAGAACGGAGAAGAGCCCTGCATCTATAAATGGGCAAATGGTCCAGTTGTGGTATTCTTTATCTTGTTCGTGGATGACATTCTCTTAATTAAAAATGACATCCTCGCACTACAGAAAATAAAAGTTTGGTTGTCATCGCAGTTCTCCATAAGGACTTGGGTGAAGCATCCTACATCCTAGGGATGAAAATCTATAGGGATAGATCTAAAAAGATGCTTGGGTTATCTCAGTCCACATACATAGATACTGTGCTGAAGAGGTTCAGCATGAAAAATTCCAAGAAGGGCTATCTATCGATGGCCATGAAATTTCTCTCTCTAAGAAGGATTGTCTGACAACTCCTGAAGAGAGAGAGCGTATGAGTAGAGTCCCATATACTTCGGTCATGGGATCTATCATATATGTCATGATATGTATAAGGCCAGATGTGGCATACTCACTAGGAGTAGTGAGTAGATACCAATTTGATTCTGGAGAAAACCACTAGAAAGTGGTTAAAGCCATCCTTAAGTATTTGAGAAATACTAAGGACCAATGGTTTGTTTATGGTCAGTCAGATCTGAAACTTGTGGGGTTCACAGACTCCAGCTTTCAATCTAACCATGATGATAGCAAAAGTATGTCGGGTTATATCTTTACTCTGAATGGTGGAGCTATCTGCTGGAAGAGTTTCAAGCAGCATATCGTGGCAGACTCTGTTTGTGAGGCGGAGTACATCACAGCATCGGATGCCGCGAAGGAAGCTGTGTGTCTGAGAAAATTCATCATCGAGCTTGTAGTAGCACCCTCCCTCGATGGTCCGATCCTGCTCTACTACGACAGCACTGGTGCCATAGCTCAGGCGAAGGAACCCAAGGCACACCAGTGGACGAAGTATATTCTGCACCGTTTCCACCTGGTTCGAGAGATCATGGATCGAGATTATGTCGATCTTCAAAAGATCGACAGAAAGGAGAACCTGGCCGACCCCTTCACTAAAGCCTTGATAATAAAGGAGTTCGACAACCACAAATCGAAGATGGGTATTAGATACTGTGCCGAGTGGCTTTAGGACAAGGGAGAGTTGTTAGAAAATATGTCTCAAAAACTAATCATCAAGCTGTTGACGATTGAGCAACCTTGTATTGTAATTGATTTGTTAATAAATAAAATATATTTTTGATATTTTCATCATAAGTTTTTATCTTCTAATGAACTCTGTTGTTGTAATGATGTCCTTAGGACTATTTAGGTTTGATAAAGAGAGGATTTATCGATTAGTCTTTAAAATTGTTCACGACCAAATGATAGGCTGTTAATAAGGACAACAGCTTCTATCAAGCATAGGTCATTGTAGACCATATGGGTTTGTTGTCCTCTTAACCAAGGAGTGTGGAGATACTGGTATGGCATATAGGTGAGATGTAAAGGTACATCGTCATTGAACATGACCAACTCCAGAGCATTCTGCTGTCGAGAATGTCTCTGATGGGATATAGGTATAAGTGTTCCTTAGACCTGAGATCGCCTCAGTGACTTGCAAGCAACTCACTGTGCTTTGGTACTAGACTAACTAAACTTTTAATTCAGTGATGGAAGGCTTCTGGACACAGTCAAGTACTTGCAAAGTCAGAGTGTGATCGAGATGGGATTGACCACTCTAAGAGTTGGAGAAGAATGAGTCACTGTATTTCAATTTAGCAAAACCTTGGCCAAGGTAATCCATCAGATGGATTTGATATTTTGAAATACAATGTGGACAACCTGATCAAAGTTGACAGTTGAACTCTGAGGTGTCCTATAAGCATTTTGGTCAAAGGGATGAATTATATGAAAACTATATCTGCATGAGTTCTAAGGATGTAGTTTTACACATTCGACCTATCCGGCCATCGGGTACCATTGCTAGATGGTCACTTCGATTGGTATAAAAATTTATTTTTATGCTACTAGCTTAGGTTCAAACCTATGAGGTTACACACATTAGAGTTCATGATCCAATCGGATGGTTGATCAATGATTAAGAATCATTCTAAGGTTAAACGATCAATATGATTGATATTTAACCTAGTGCAAGTGTTGCAGGAGGATCAATTAGCAATTCGATTGCTAATTGTCTTAATTTGATTAAGCCAATAGATTGAAATTAAGTCTAATTGAATATGATTTAATTAGATTTGGTTTGAGCTAGATTGGATCAAGTCCAATTAGTTTATTGGATAAGCCAAGTGCAAGGAAAAACTAGTCCTAGTTCAATTAGGACTTGAGTCAACCTAATTTTTTAATTCGATTAGAAAATTAAGTTAGATTTAAATCTAATTTAATCTAATTAAATTAAGTTTTTAATTGGGTTAAGACCTATTTTAATTGGGTTGATTTTATTTTGGTTTGATTTGATTTGAAAAACCAGATTGGAACAAGGCATAGATTGAATCCTAGTAAGACTAGGATTCCACCTTGCACCAATTTAGCCCCCACGCCCACTCTCTCTTATCCCACGCCCACACCCTCTTAATTTGTGCAACAAAACTTCTCTCCCAGGTCTTCACACATGCCCCAAACTTTTTTCTCTTTCTCTCTTACATGGAAAGTGGTTGTAGATCAAGTCAAAGTAGGAATTAGTTTGGATTTCAAATTCTATGAGATAGAGTTTTAGGAAACTAAAACTCTTTTCTTATGGTACTAATTTTATCCAAATTTTTTTTAATATTTTTATAGCTTTTATGGCACATAATATGTGCCCTTTGCTAGTGGTCCACGCACAAAAAAAAGAGGGGGCACCCAACTCATAGAGTTTTAAGAAACCAAAACTCTTTCCTTATGGCACTAATTTTATCCCAATTTTTTTGGAGATTTTTATGGCTTTTATGGCACATAATATGTGCCCTTTTCTAGTGGTCCACACACAAAAAGAAAGAGGGGGCACCCAAGAGTTGGGTGCCCCTTGTCTTGCCATGTTTGGATAATCCTTGACTAGGTATTTGACCTAGACAAGGACTCTATCATATCTCTCTATTTAAAATAATTTTTTTCATAAATTTTTTGAAAAAAATAAAGAAAAGAGAAATCTTTGGGGCATGCAAAAATCAGAGAGAAAGAAGGTTGGAGCATGAAGATACAATAGACACAAGACTAGGTATCTAGGTGAGAGCAAAGAGAAGAAGAAGAGGGTCTTCTTCTAGGGTTGTTGTGTTCATGCTGCTCCTTGAATTGATTTTGATGATTACAAAGTATTTGAGGGGGTTACTAATATTTTTTGCTTGAAAAAGACTTATTGTATTTCAAGGGCAAAATCATAATTTTACCAAATTCTGATTTGAAAGCATCAAGAGCAAGAACAGAAGATTTGTGATCCATTGGAGAAAATTTTATAATTTTTGGATGTGTATTTTGAAAGATATTCATGTTTGTAAAATTGAGTCGACCCCATGAGTCGACTCATGGCACAAAGGGTTGAATGGCATGTAGAATTTTTTGGCTGGCACAGTCTGTGAGTCGACCCCATGGGTTGACCCCCAGGCATGAGTCGACCCCATGAGTCGACCTCTGCTATTTTTAGGCCAAAATTATAGAACCATTATTTTTTGCTATTTTCCACAGAGGTCGACCCCATGAGTCGACCCATGAGCATGAGTCGACCCCATGAGTCGACCCCTGTGACGGAAAAGTTTCGTAACGGCTAGTTTTTAACCCATTTTAAGTGTATTTAATGCTCATTTAATGTGGTCTAACGGCTCTATTTCAGCCCAGATTGCTCTCTACCATTATTTGAAGATATATATAGGGACTTAAAGGAGGGAATCAAATATATAGAGAAAAAGAGAAGGATTTTAAAAGAGGATTCCAAGTATACTTTTCAGCCCTAAGTAAGAGCCCACTCAAAGCATTCAAGAAGCTTTTAATTCAAGTTCACCAACTCCTCAAGTGCTCATTCAAGTCTCCAACCACCTTGAGGAAATCAGAAAGAGCTTTCTTCTATTTGAGTAAAGTATATTTAAAGCCTCATTCGCTCATTAAAGGAGCTTCTTTTGTATTTTCTGTGCTGTTAATTGTAATACTCCTTTTGAGTTATTAATTTTATTTTGGAAGGGTTCCAAAATATGGAAAAGTTGATCCGAACCTTGAATCGGATTGTATTGGGTTAGCTTGTACCCGAGAAATAAGTGGACTAGCTTGGGATAGCTAGAGTCGGAGGTTCCGACGAGTGTATTCAAGTTGAATACAAGTTAGTGGATTGGAATTCCCAAGTAGAAGCTTGAGGAGTGGATGTAGGTGCAAAGTTGGCACCGAACCACTATAAATCCTCTTGTTTGTGTCATGCTTAATTGCTCTCCTTTTAGAACTTCTTTATTCTCTTGCATTCTTGCATTTAACCATTAGCCTTGAATCAACTATACTCTCTTTATTTATCTTGCTATTGTTAAACAATCTTCATAAGGTATAAGTTAAGTTTAAAATTTTTAGAAATCCAATTCACCCCCCTCTTGGGTTGCATAGCTGGGCAACAAGTGGTATCAGAGCCCGGTGTGCTAGCCCTACTTTGATCTAACCAATCAAAGAGCTAAAGATCTATGGCAACTCAAGTTGGCACTTCTCTAGTCGAGGGGCAGTCCACTAACCGATCTCCACTTTTCAATGGGTCCAACTATACCTATTGAAAAGTTCGGATGAAAATCTTCATTCAAGCACTCGACTATGATATGTAGAGTATCATAGTAAACGGCCCTCATACACCCACTAAAATTATTGATGGTGTGGAATCAGCCAAACTCGAAAAAGATTGGGATGAGGTTGATAAGAAAATGGCCCAACTAAATGCTAAAGCCATGAATATTTTGTATTGTGTACTAAATGCTAATGAATTCAATCGTATCTCAACATGCATGTCTGCTAAGAAAATATGGGATAGATTAGAAGTAACTCATGAAGGAACTAATCAAGTGAAAGAATCCAAAATTAACATGCTCGTGCATAAATATGAACTTTTTAAAATGGAGCATGATGAATCTATAACTGAAATGTTTACTCATTTTACTAATACTATAAATGGTTTAAAAAGTCTTGGTAAGTCCTATTCTAACAGTGAGCTCGTAAGAAAGATTCTCAGGTCCTAACCAAGAACTTGAGAAGCCAAAGTGACCGCTATCCAAGAAGCCAAAGATCTGAACATCCTACCTTTGGAAGAGCTTCTTGGATCACTGATGACACATGAGCTGAGCATGAAACAACATCAAGAGGAAGAAGTCAAAAAGAAGAGAACAATCGCCTTTAAATCCACAGCTCAACTTGATAAAGAAACTGATGATACCGAAAATGAAGAGCAGGATGAAGAGATGGCTCTCATTGCCAGAAAGTTCAAGAAGTTTTTGAGAAAAAGAAAACAAGGAATGAGGAAGAGGCCACTCACAAAAGGGGAACATAGCAAAGAAAAGGATAAAGACCAATCTCTTATCTATTATGAATGCAAGAAACTGGGACACTTCAAGTCTGAATGCCCACAACTGAAGAAGGGTCCCAAGAAGTACAAGAAGAAGGCCATGATGGCCACTTGGAGTGGAAGTGATGACTCAAGCTCCGAAGAAGAAGACTCAAATGAACAAGCCAACTTGTGCCTTATGGCACATGAAAATGAGGTAAATTCCTAAACTCCTAGTGACTTTACCTTTGAAGAACTTCATGAAGCTTTTTATGATTTAATTGATAAACTAAAGAAACTAGGGATAAAGAACAAAGATCTAAAATCAAAAAATTAATCTTTACTGAAACAAAATGAGAGCATTTCAATTGAAAAATCTATCATATTTCAAGAAAATCAAAATTTAAAGAATGAAATTGCCAAGCTAAAACTAATAGTTGAAAAATTTACCTTGAGTTCTAATAAACTTAATATGATTCTTGAAAATCAAAAGGCCGTGTATGATAAGGCTGGACTTGGCTATAACCCCTTGAAGAAATAAAAGTATCTAAAAAATATCTATGTAAACTCTTCAAGTAACAAATTTTCTAATATTACTTGCTTCAAATGTGGTAGAGTAGGACCCAAGTCATACACCTATTTCTCTAACAAATCTATAAACTCAAATGTAAAGAAAATATGGGTTCCAAAAGGAACCATTATGACTAACCAAAAAGGACCCAAGAAAGCTTGGATACCTAAAGCAAAAACTTGACTTTTGCCTGCAGGTGTGTCTAGCATCCCAAGGAGCAAATAGGAAATGATATCTTGATAGCGGATGCTCGAGACACATGATTGGTGATGAATCCCAATTCATCACACTTGATGCTAAGAATGGAGGGATGGTCACCTTTGGAGACAATGGTAAAGGAAAGATCATCGGTATAGATAACATTGGTATCACTCCCTCCAAGTACATTGAAAATATTTTGTTAGTAGATGGTTTAAAGCATAATTTACTAAGCATTAGTCAATTTTGTGATAAAAGATATAAAGTTATTTTTGAATCTTCTGTTTGCATTGTAACTAGTCCTATTAATGAAGGCATTAAATTTGTTGGACATAGACATGGTAATGTTTATATGGTAGATTTGAATGATCTATCCAAGATAAACATGCAATGCCTAGTATCCTTGAATGCCAAGATTAATGAGACTAGTTGGCTTTGGCATCGTAGGCTTGCACATATTAGCATGCATTCACTTTTAAAACTCATTAAGAAGGAATTGGTTCTTGATTTGCCAAAATTGAACTTTGAAAAGGATAGAATCTGTGATGCATGCCAACTAGGTAAACAAACAAGAGTTTCATTCAAATCTAAAAATATTATTTCAACTTCTAGACCATTAGAGCTATTGCACATAGATTTATTTGGACCTACTACAACTACTAGTTTAGGAGGAAAATGATATGGTTTGTAATTATTGATGATTTCTCTCATTGTACATGGATTTTCTTTTTGGCATACAAGGATGAAACTTTTCAAATTTTCTCTAAATTTTATCGAAAAGTCACAAATGAGAAAAGATTTTCAATTCAAAATATTCGAAGTGATCATGGAACCAAATTTGAAAATCAAGATTTCAAAAAGTTTTATGATAAAAAAGGAATAGGCCACAATTTTTCAGTACCTAGGACACCCCAACAAAATGGGGTAGTAGAAAGAAAAAATAGAACCCTAGAAGAAATGGCCCGTACCATGCTATGTGAAAGCAACCTTCCAAGATACTTTTGGGTGGAAGCTATTAACACAGCATGTTACATATTAAATCATGCTTTAATTAGATAAATTTTAAAGAAAACCCCCTATGAGCTTTGGAAAGGAAGAAAACCTAATATTGCATATTTTCATATTTTTGTTTGCCGATGTTTTGTGTTAAACAATGGTAAAGAAAGACTTGAAAAATTTGATGCAAAATCCAATGAAGCAATTTTCTTGGTTACTCCTCCTCTAGTAAAGCTTTTAGAGTTTTTAGAAAAAGAACCTTAGTAGTAGAGGAGTCAATACATGTTGTCTTTGATGAAACTAACGATCTTCCTTCAAAGAAGAATGAAGGTGTTGATGATGCAGATCCTCTTATAGAAGGGATGAAGGAGATCACTCTAAAAGATTCAATAATTCAAGATGATGAAAAATATGAAGACAAACAGGATGAGGGAGGTGAAGAATAACAAGAACAACCTCAAGGTACAAATGATCTACCCAAAGAATGGAGGTATGTTCACAATCACCCTAAGGAACTAATTATTGGTGATCCTTCATAGGGTGTAAGAACTCGTTCTTCACTTAAAGATGCATTCAATCATTTTGCTTTTGTCTCTCATTTTGAACCTAAAACCATTGAAAAAGCTGAAAAAGATTATAATTAGATTAATGCAATGCAAGAAGAACTTAATCAATTTGAAAGAAATAATGTATAGACTTTAGTATCAAGACCTAAAAATTATTCAATAATTGACACAAAATAGGTTTTTAGGAATAAATTAGATGAACATGAAAATGTAATAAGAAATAAAGCAAGATTGGTTGCTAAAGGTTATAATCAAGAAGAAGGAATTGATTTTGATGAGACCTTTGTACCTATTCTTAGATTAGAGGCAATTAGACTTCTACTTGCATATGCTTGCTTTATGAAATTTAAATTATTCCAAATGGATGTCAAAAGTGCCTTTTTAAATGGATATATTGCTGAAGAAGTCTATGTAGAACAACCCCCAGGTTTTGAAAATCATGCTTTTCCTAATCATATTTTTAAATTAAATAAAGCTCTATATGGTTTGAAACAAGCACCCAGGGCTTGGTATGAAAGGCTAAGCAAATTTTTACTTAATAATGGTTTTTCAAGAGGTAATGTAGACACAACCCTTTTCATTAAAAGAAATCAAGATGATATATTAGTTATACAAATATATGTTGATGACATTATTTTTGGGTCTACTAATGAAACTCTTTGTCAAGATTTTGCAAAGCTCATGCATGGGGAGTTCGAGATGAGCATGATGGGAGAACTTACATTCTTCCTCGGACTCCAAATCAAACAAACAAAGGAAGGAATCTCCATCATCCAAAGCAAGTACATAAGGAAATTACTCAAAAGATTTGGAATGGAGAACTCCAAAGTAATTGGCACACCCATGAGCCCTTCATGTAAGCTTGACAAGAATGAAGAAGGTAAAAGTGTAGACTTAAAATTTTATAGAGGTATGATTGGCTCTCTACTATATTTAATTGCTAGTAGACCTAATATTATGTTTAGTATTTATCTTCATGCTCGATTTCAATCAAATCCAAAAGAATCACACTTGAATGCAGTTAAAAGAATCCTTAGATATTTAAATGGTACACAAACTCTAGGATTATGGTACTCTAAGGACTCATTAATTGACTTTATAGGATATTCAGATGCTGATTTTGCTGGATGTAAATTAGATAGAAAAAGTACTAGTGGAACTTGTCAATTTCTTAGAGTTAACCTAATCTCTTGGTTTAGCAAGAAACAAAATTCAGTAGCACTGTCTACGGCCGAGGCCGAATACATTGCAGCCGGAAGTTGTTGTGCTCAAATCTTGTAGATTAAGCAACAACTCAAAGATTTTGATATCAAACTTAATGAAACTCCCATAAGATGTGATAATACTAGTGCTATAAATCTTACTAAAAATTCAATTCAGCATTCTAGATCTAAACATATTGAAATCAGGCATCATTTCATAAAAGAACATGTTCAAAATAAAGACATAATTCTTGACTATGTTTGTACTGAAAAATAATTTGCCGACATCTTTACAAAGGCCCTAAGTGAAGATAGATTTTATGAAATTAGGAGAGAACTAGGAATCCTTGATCCATCTGCTTAAATGTCTCTCTCATCCCAAGAGATCAATGTCAAAAACTCTTTGAACTTAATTCTCATCATTTCTCTTAAGCTTAAAAGCTCAAAATTATGATTCTCATAATTAATCTTTGAGTAAATATCCTTCTCCTAAAGTTTCGAATTTTTTGAAAATTGTTTCATCATTTTTCTAAATTTCTCTGTGCCATGAGTCGACCCCTAGGGTCGACCTAAGGGCAAACTTGTAATTTTTGACCAAATCCCACGGGCTCTCTCTTTTTGTTGAAAATCCCTCCTTGAGCCGATCCGACATACCGTCTTCTTCCTTCCTCCAAGCCATAGGTCCCCTTCTCTTCTTCTCCAAACCCAAGTTTTCCCTCAAGACTCTTCTCCCACCGCCTCTTACACCTCAAATCGACCCTTAGGAACCACGTTCCTCCCCTTCTCCCTCTTCATTTGGAGCGATTTGAGTGTGCCCTAGATTCTACCCGTCTCTTCCAAATCGGGGTATCACTCCTCCAAAAATCCCTATCCTTCCACTAGAAACCCTTCATCTCTCCCTCACATTTGCTCTCCCAAGCTCCATGCTAGTCTCGTCAGTGCAAATGGCTCCGAATATGAAGCTTCCACAAAGAAGGAAATCGGTCCGTGGGTTGGAGGAAAATGTGCGCCAAAAGAGGTTAGCTACTGAGACCACTTCAGCTTCATACCCTGCTACTGCTTCAACTCCAGCTTCAACAAGGTCACAAATTAGCCCTAGTAAGATTCCCTTATCTGATAGGAAGGTAGAACCCGGCAAAAACATAGATTTCAGATTTTTTGAAAAAGAGTAGTTCTCTATCGGATCAAAAATCAAGGATCAAGGTTGGAAATTCTACTGCTCACTTAAAGAAAATACCTATGTGGATCTGGTTAGGGAATTTTATCTAAACTTGAGCTATGGCAATGAAACAGTAAGATCCACTATAAAGGGTATAGAAATCAGTCTAGATCCTATGCTTTTGGGAGAAATTCTTCATTTACTCTGTGAGGGATACACAAATATAGAACTCCCAGTTAAGGAGGAGGGAATTAATGTGATTCTAGGAAGAACTTTCTCGAGAAGCCTAAACAAATTAGAGGCCAAGATCCTTTCCATTGAGATGAGGATACTACATCAAATGGTAACTAAGTTATTCTTCCCTAGAAGTGGTAGACATGATCTCCTCTCATGCCGAGACATCTGCATTATGTATCATGTTGTTACTCAAACCCCCCTGAACCTCCCAGCATTAATGATTGAGGCTATAAGAGAAACCCTGAATAGATCCAAGGCACATCTGCCTTTCGATATGGCTCTCACTTTAGTATTCAGGAGGTTTGGAGTTAGCTTTGAGAGGGAGGCAGTAGCTAGGCTTTCTCACTCTGACACCATCAACCGCCATACTTTGCACCGCATGGGATTTACTAAGACTGATGGTGGTTGGACTGAAGGTGTGGAAGAGAGAGAGCTGAGGATAGAGCTGAGGAAGAAGGACCATCCTCACCCCTCCATGATCATAGGGCAGCATCTTCAGACATTCCGTTCATTTCGGATCACGAGGCTGGCCCATCAGAGTCTGCGAGGAGGCACACTTCAGATCAGCAGTCGGACAGCAGAGCACATCCCTCAGAGATCAGATTGGCTGATGATCAGATAGAGATGATCTCTCAGCATGTAGCTTCCATACTATCTCGACAGTTGGGTACTTCAGCCTTTGCACAGGGATCCACATCTCACGATGTATCTGATCAGACACTGATCCCTCACATCTCCACTGTCTTCCAGATGATTACAGATCAGTCAGTTCGCATTCAGCAGCTTGAGGGTTGTGTAGTGAGATTGACTGCCAGGGTATTCGACTTGCAGAGGCAAGTACTAGCTCTAGCCCATCCACAGCCACATGAGGACATCACTGAGGTCTCAGACCTATCTGCGCAGGCAGCCAGACTTAGAGGAGTCTTGGAGAGCGGATTTGACTTTCTAAGGAGAGAGATCAGGGGCTCTAGTGAGCATGCTTCCACGCAGTTCACTACACTACTACAGTCTATTTCGAGAGCCTTAAACCTTCTGGACACCATCAGACTCTCTCTTGTAGCTCAGTCTTTTGCTTCTCAGCCTTCAGGATCTTCTCACCCATCCACTCGTGCTGGCACCTCCACCCGTGGCAGAGGCAGACACGGTCGATGTCGAGCTCGGGGACATGATCCTTCATCTCCTCACCCCATTTCTGATTCATCTGACTACGATCCATCCAGTCATGATATCTATTAGATCCAGTGTTGTCTGTCCTTTCTTTAGTTTTAGTCTAGGATCTATCTTTTGAGCTATGTAATGATGTTGCCTGATTGACTTTTGTATTTTGAATTACCTCATATGTATTGGAACAACTATGTAATCAGTCACTTTTTGATTATAAATATATATACTCTTTGACTTTCAATGAATGACTTTCAAATTGAGTTACTTTTAATTATGAGTATGCAAAATAACTCATATCCATGATGTAAAATACTATGAATTGCAATATGGTATCCAATTGATATATCTTTTATGTTTGCTATATTAAGGGGGAGCAAAATAATAAGCAATAGAGAAATAAGCAATCAAGAGCTAAAGAAGTAAAATTGATCCCATCAAAAAGAAGGAATCGAGAAAATATGTCCTTAAAAAAAAATTAAGCAACATATCAGGGAAGTAGAGAATCTTTGTTGATGCTGTCAAAAAGGGGGAGTAAAGAATCAAAAGCAAATGAGCAAATTGTTAGGCAAATGAGCAATATAAGCAAATGAGCAAATTTTCAAATTGTTAAGCAAATGAGCAATAAGCAAATTGTTAGGCAAATGAGCAATATAAGCAAATGGGCACATGTGTCATATGCCAAAGAATCTCATATGCCAAAGAATCCAAATCAGCTCTTCTTTCCAAGCAAATGCATTTATAAGTAATTTTCAAATTGGTAGCAAATTTCACATTTATCTTCAAACTACTTATGATGCATTTCATTCCAATACTTGGCTATAATATTTAAATAATACATCTTCATAAATTTGAAATTTATGTTCAATACTTTATATATGCTTTTGCTCAAGTGTTTTGTCATCATCAAAAAGGGAGAGATTGTTGCTCCTTGAATTGATTTTGATGATTACAAAGTATTTGAGGGGGTTACTAATGTTTTTCGCTTGAAAAAGACTTATTGTATTTCAGGGGTGTTGGGTATAAAATACCCTCGACCAAAGTTCTTGGCTGGATTGACCCTCGCAAGTCTCTTCCGACTTTCGACTACTGTTGGTGAACTCCCATCGCTCCGCCCGGACTCCTACGGGAGCCGGACTCCGCCCATGACTTCAACCGCAAGTAGACTCCGCCCGGACTCCTACGGGAGCCGGGCTCCATCCTCAACTTCAACTGCTGGTAAGCCTTGTCCGGACTCCTACGGGAGCCGGACTTCGCCTTTGACTTTAATTGCAGGAAGACTCCATCCGGACTCCTACGGGAGCCAGACTTTTTCCTCGACTCCAACGGCTGCAGACAGACTTCGTCCGGACTCCTACGGGAGCCGGACTCCGCCCATGACTTCAACCGCAAGTAGACTCCACCCGGACTCCTACGGGAGTCGGGCTCCATCCTCAACTTCAACTGCTGGTAAGCCTTGTCCAGACTCCTACGGGAGCCGGACTTCACCTTTGACTTTAATTGCAAGAAGACTCCACCCGGACTCCTACGGGAGCCGGGCTTCATCCTCGACTCCAACGGCTACAGACAGACTTTGTCCGGACTCCTACGGGAGTCGGACTTCGCCCACGACCTCAACCGCAAGTAGACTCCGCCCGGACTCCTACGGGAGTCGGGCTCCGTCCTCAACTTCAACTGCTGGTAAGCCTTGTCCAGACTCCTACGGGAGTCGGACTTTGCCTTTGACTTTAATTGCAGGAAGACTGCACCCGGACTCCTACGGGAGCCGGGCTTCATCCTCGACACCAACGGCTGCAGACAGACTTCGTCCGGACTCCGCCCACGACCCCAACTGTAAGTAGACTTCATCCAGACTCCTACGGAAGCCAGACTCCATCTTCTATTCCGACTGCGGGAAGCCTCGCCCAAACTCCTATGGGTATCGGACCTCGTTACCGACTCCAACCGAACTTCGGCCGACAAGTCTGGACCCCCTGGCAGGCCACAGTAATGGACAACACTGCTCCACTCCCTGCGGCGGACCCTACGCAGCTCCATTATTCCCTGACAGGCCGTATTAACGGCCATGATTCTGCTCCACTCCCTGCGGCAGATCCTATGCGATTCCACCACTCCCTGACGAGTCGCGACAGTGGACGCCGCTCCACTCCCCGTAACTGATTCCACGTGGCGAGCCACGGCGATAGCCACGATCCCACTCCACTACCCTCCGTAATAAATTCTTCCTGACTCTGGGCGGCCCACTACCAGACAGTTATAGGTGTCGCTATCAATTTGTTGCCCCTTCCGTTTATAAAAGAGGAACCCCAGATACGTTATTTTATAAGCTCTCATTTTTATCTAAAAACTCTGCTAAAATTTTTGTTCGAGCACTCCATTCTTGTTGAGGCGGAGAACTGACTTGAGCGTCGGAGGGTCTTGCCGGAGCAACCCCACCTCCGGTTTAGACTTCTTTTGCAGGTTCCGATGGTGACTGCAACTCCCTCGACTCCAGCTTCTCCGGCGCAAGTGGATTTTTGCACCAACAGGATTGGCGCTAGAGGAAGGGGCTGTGTCTTCGCAGTATCCTTGTTCTTAAAGGAGCGCTCAACGGAGCTGCCTCCGATCATCTTCTCCGGCACCCACTCCTCCTTTCCCCCACTGGATCCTCGCCTGATGCCTTCTCGCGAAGCATCCGCACAGCTACCCACAGCCTTCGCAGCCATATCTCGGACCCCGATCTCGCCTTTGGTTCCCCAGGCCCCGCATCCTCCGGCTATGGTCGCCGGCATGTAGTGGCCGGGCGATCGGCCTCCGACGGATTCCGCCAACACCATCTCGGGAGGATCCCGACAGGAAACAACCAACATACCGGCTGTATCCCCCAAGTGGCAAAAGACTGAAGAGCCCATAACCTTTACCGAAGAAGACACTCAGAGAGTCCAATTCCCTCATTACGACGCGGTCGTAGTTTCCTTGAATATAGCAAATTACGACGTCCGTCGCATTCTTGTCGACAATGGAAGTTTGGCCGACATCTTGTTCTACGATGCCTTTTCAAGAATGTCCACCCTTGACAACCATTTGAGGCCGATTAGCTCTCCTTTGGTAGGGTTTACCAGCGACGCCGTTCCGACGGAAGGAATAATAACTTTGACTGTGGCCGCAGGTCAATATCCAAGACAATCCAGGGCCCTGGTGAATTTCTTGGTGGTGAAGGCGCCATCAGCCTACAATGCAATCCTCGGTCGACCTGGCCTCAATGCTCTCCGAGCCATCGTATCGACCTACCATTTGAAGTTGAAGTTCCCCACCAACCAGGGGATCGGAGATGTCCAGGGAGACTAAGCCCTGGCCAGACACTGCTACAATATAACCTTGCAAAGAAGCGATCAATCTGACCCCTGTCCCGTCGATGGACTGGATGCTCGCGATGACCTCACCAAAGAAAGGGGCGCCCCAATCAAAGATCTGGTACCAATCCCTTTGAATGACGGGAATGCGGAGCATGTAGCGATGATCGACTCCAACCTAGGGGAGGAGGTGCGGATGTGTCTCATTGATTTTCTACGAAGAAATATGGATGTTTTCGCTTGGGTTCTAGCAGACATGCCGGAGATTGACACGGAGGTCATGAAGCATCATCTGACCATCGATCCAAAGCATCGACCAACGAAAGAAAAAATCCAGAGTCACGCTCTGGAGAGGCAGAAGGCGATAGCCGAGGAAGTGGATAAGCTCCTTAAAGCCGGATTCATTAAAGAAGTCCATTATCCCGAGTGGATTTCCAACGTTGTCCTGGTCAAAAAAGCAAACGGCAAGTGGAGGATGTGCATAGACTTCAAAAAGCTGAATAAGGCCTGTCCGAAGGACAGCTACCCCCTTCCCAGAATTGATCAACTGGTGGATGCGACCTCGGGCCATGAGCTCCTCACCTTCATGGATGCATTCTCCGGTTATAATCAAATTAGAATGGCATCGGAAGACGAAGAAAAGACAGCCTTCATCACTAATCATGGCCTTTATTGTTACAGGGTCATGCCTTTCGGTCTCAAGAATGCGGGCGCAACCTACCAACGGTTGGTGAACAAAATCTTCAAGGAGCAGATCGGCCGTAACATAGAGGTCTACGTGGATGATATGCTCGTAAAAAGCAAATCTTCCAAAGATCATGTCGCCGACCTCGACGAGACCTTCAACGCTCTCCGAAAATATAGAATGAAGCTGAACCCAACTAAATGTGCTTTTGGAGTAACCTCAGGAATGTTTCTGGGCTTCATGGTATCAGGGCGCGGGATCGAGGCCAATCCAGAGAAAATTCATGCCATCCAGGAGATGGCCATCCCAAAGTCGATAAAAGAAGTTCAACGCCTCATGGGGAGGATAGCGGCCCTTAATCGCTTCGTCACAAGGTCGGCCGAACGGTGCTTGCCCTTCTTTCGAACCCTCAAGCAGTCGAAGAATTTCTGTTGGACCTCCGAGTGCCAACAGGCATTCGAAGAATTGAGGAGCTACCTTGGCTCACCCCTGCTGTTAGCAAAGCCTGAGCCTGGGGAGGAGCTATTTTTATACCTGACGGTCTCTCCCATGGCCCTCGCAGCCGTCCTTGTCAAAAAAGAAGCAAAAATCCAGCGGCCAATCTACTACGTTAGCCGCACGTTGAGGGACGCCGAGACCAGGTACACCAAATTAAAAAAATTGACTTACGCTTTATTGATTGCAGTCCGGAGGCTCCGACCCTACTTTCAAGGGCACACCGTGACGCTACTCACCAATCAACCGATCAAGGCTGTTTTGCACCAGGCGGACACCTCCGGGAGGATGGCAAAATGGGCGATCGAGCTCACGAAATTTGACATCAACTATCAACCTAGGCCAGCGGTGAAGGTCCAAATACTGGCAGATTTCATAGTAGAGTGTACCATCCCAAAGGAGGCTGAACTTGAATAAAGCAAAGTTGACGACCTGAAGTCCCAACCGAACTCCCCTGAAGAAGAGGCCGATCCCTCTGATCGCTTTTGGGCCCTCTATATGGACGGATCTTCCAACATGTCGGGTGCAGGTGCAGGCCTGATCTTGGTCAGTCCAGAGGGAGTCATCGCGGAATACGCTCTGCATTTTGAGTTTCCCGCAATAAACAATGGAGCGGAATACGAAGCTCTGATCGCAGGACTAAGGATCGCCAAAGAGCTAGGAATAGGTCAGCTCCGGGTGCACAGTGACTCTCAACTAGTGGTGGGACAAGTCAGCGGGAGTTACGAAGCGTGGGAGGACAGTATGGCCAAATACCTAGAGAAGGTAAAGGAGCTCACTCCCGCCTTTAGCAGCTTCAACATTAGACAGATTCCAAGGTTGGAAAATACCAGGGCTGACCTTCTCTCCAAGCTGGCGATGTCGGCTCCAGCCGAATTGCCCAAAGGCATTCTCTTTGAAGTTCTAAAGCACCCGAGTACAGAAGAATCGTGGCCCGTGATGGAGATTGACCACGAGCCCAGCTGGGTCGACCCACTGATAATCTATCTCAGAGATGGAGTTCTCCCCTAGGATGCGAAAGAAGCTCAGAAGCTCCGAAATTAAGCCTCCCGATACATCCTTTATGAGGGCAAGTTGTACAAGAGATCATACTCCTTGCCCCTCTTAAAATGTCTCCAGCCCTCGGAAGCTGACCACGCCTTGTGGGAAGTATATGAAGGAATTTGCGAAAACCATTTGGGGGCTAGATCTTTATCCCACAAGTTGCTTTGCCAAGGATATTACTGGCCAACAATGCATCATGATTCGATTGAATATGTCAAAAAGTGTGATCGATGTCAGAGATACGCCAACGTCCAGAGACAGCCTGATAAACACTTAATTTAAGTATTTTAAATTAAAAAATTATATTTAATTTATCTTATTTATTAAGAATTTGATGTTTCTTTCTATTTTTACAGGAAAGGTGATCGCCGATACAAAGAGTCCGATTCATGGATCAAAAAGACTCAAGTTTGAAGAAAATTGGACTTAAAATAAAATTAAAATAAAAGAAAGATGCATCCGGTATTATAGAAAATGAAGATACTATGCAAGGAATCCAAAAGAATATAGATATCATTGTGAAGAAACTTTTGTTTCTTTTTGGAATATAAAAAGCATGTTTCACGTGAATTCAAAAAAAAGAAAGGCTCTGGGCGCGCGTGAACGCCCGCGCATGAACACGCGGATGCGGGATGGGCGCGGATGCGGGACAGACGTGGGACATGCGTGGATGCGGGGTGGACGCGGCACGTGGACGTAGGACGGATGCGTGAGGCGTGGACGCGGGGTGGACGTGGCGTGGATGCGGCATCACGCGGGTGTGGGCGTGCGGCAGACGGGTTCGCAAGGAATTTTTGATGGCGGTCGAACAGATGCTTATTAAAGAAAAAAAATTAATATTTAGAAATATTTTGAAAGGAAAGATTTGTATTTTCTTTAGTCCCACATCGAAAAATCATGTAAAACTCCTCCCTCCTAATACCAATAAAAAGGCTTTTGTACTCCCATTAGAGGGAGAGCCCAGAAATTCTTCTAGAGCCTTGCATAGAGGAATAGAAAGGGACTACTTCATGAGCAGCTAGGCTAGCAGTCTCGGGAGTGGAGAAGAAATTTTGTAATGACACAGAGATGGTTTATTATTCTAAACTTTCCTGTATTTCTTTATATGCAATAAAGATTATACTTTTTATTTAAATTATCATGAGTTCTTTATTTGCTCTCCTTTATATATTTTTATTTATACTTTCTTGTTAGATTAATATTAGGAACAACTTTTACTTTTCGGAGACGCGTCGTGATCTACGGATACGGGGCGTTCCAAGGAAAGAAGAGTTATTTACCTAATACTTTCTGGAGATGCGCCGTGATCTACAGGTATGGAGCGTGCCGAAGAAAGACAGGTATTTTTTCTAAGATTAATCGCATCCATTTAATTAAAAAAAAAAAGAGATACAACTCTGCTAGTGCAAAGTAATTCAAAACTCCCGAGCTCTTTATTTTCTAATTACCTCAATTTTAAGATAATTTATTTTCTAAATCAAAAATAATGTTTCTTTCTTTTATCTTGCAATCTCAACTTAGCCCAAGGTCCCTGAGGATACGATCTCGACTCATCCTACCTACGTAGTGAATAGAGTTATTTTTGGTGCTATCAACGACTACGCATCAAATTTTGGCACCGTTGCTGGGGATCTTGGCACGGTTGAATTAAAAAATTGAAAAAAAAAAAACCACTGACATTTCATAACACTTAACTAAAATAGCGTAACCTCAAATATAAAAATTTCTAACTTGATTGGACACCTTGTTTATTTGCATTGCATCTCCATAATTAATCTTAAGGGCAATAACCCATTAACCAGATAAGGTGGGGATTTGATCACCCTTCCTTGGCCCACAAATCACTCCCTTGCATTTGCATAACCTAGACCTTAATTTAAAATCAACTAGACGTCAGCCCTAGGAATTTCGAGCTCAATAGGATAAGAAAGCTCTAGAGTTGAACCAAGTGCAGATTGGTTAATTGCTCGGTGTCTAAGGCAAGTGGTTAAAGAAAGTGGTTTTCAATTGGTTCCATTGACTGACCTGGCCAACTTAGTTGGTGTCTAAGGAAAGCAACGAGCAGGGAACCTCCCACATCTTACGCTTACCTGGCTGAGTCAGTTAGTCAGTCTTGAGCTTGGAGTGCTCAAAGGCGGTCTTGAAAGTTAGGAGCTGTCTAGATCTAAGTTAACCTTAGGATAGAAAGTCTATGATTGTTTAAGTTGATTGCAATTAACATCTAAACATTAACTAATTTCTCCCTTTTCATAGATTTAAGATTCTTAGGTTCTTCTCTTTAGATTTTCTTCATTCTTTTCTCACTTTATTATAAAAATATATATTATAAAAAGAAAAATTTTTTGTGTTTGCTCTACAGTATAATTGTAAGGTGTATGCTTGGCCGTAGATCGTTACGATCAAAAATCCAACCTTTTGATCCAGAAATAGAAAGAACCTTTAGAGCCAACAGACGTAAAAATATGGACCGAAATCAGGAGAATGATCCACCCAAGCAATTGAAGGAGTACTTTACTCCTTCCACATATACCTACTCTCCTTGTATTCAAGTGCCCCCTGTGGAGGCCACTCAATATGAAATTAAGTCCAGTATAATCCAAATGTTACCTTCATTTTATGGACTTAGTAATGAGGACCCTTATAAACATCTTGAAGAATTTCTTGAGATATGCTCAACTGTCAAAATTCACAACTTCTCCGATGATGCTCTTAGGTTAAAATTATTCCCTTTTTCACTTAAGGACAAAGCCAAATACTAGCTACATACTTTGGATTCCATGACTATATCAACCTGGGACCAGCTGCAAGGAGAGTTTCTCAAGAAATATTTTTCCATAGGAAAAACTAATCAAATAAGGAAAGCCATAACTAGTTTTTCCCAATTAGATGGAGAAATGTTTCATGAAACATGGGAGAGATTAAAGGACCTTATTAGAAAATATCCCCACCATGCTGTACCCAAGTGGCAGTTAATCCAATATTTTTATGATGGACTCTCTGAAAGACATCGACAAATGGTCGATGCATCATGCGGTGGGACATTCATGCTGAAAAGTGAGGATGAGGCATGGCAACTGTTTGAAATTTTAAGTGAAAATTCATTTCATCATATGTCTGCCTCTATTAGAGATAAACCCATGTTAAACCCAAAAAGAGGTGGAATATATGAAGTAAGAAATACCATAGATATCCATCAAAAGGTAGATGAACTGTCCCAAAAATTAGATCATCTTCTAAATACTGGACAATCCCCGATTCCACCTAACCCAATCCAAGAAGTTTGTGCATTGTGTGCAAGTCCGAACCATTTTGTTAGTGAATGCCCAGCCGCACCTCAATTTTCTGAGTTTGTGCACGAGCAGGTTCAGCAAGCTCAAGTCCAACAAGCTCGCAGACCAGAAAATGATCCATATTCAAACACTTATAACCCCGGCTGGAGAAACCATCCAAATTTTTCTTGGAGACTACAATCAGTGGTTGGTCCTGCCACACCTCGATATCAATATCAAGACCCAACATATAGGCATGGACCATACCATCAATTTCAAAATGTTCCTCAACCGTCTACTACTGGTCACAGCTCAGCTTTTGAGGAAAAAGTCCTGAAAGTACTAGAACGATTAGAAGTCAACACTCAGACCCTTAACTCCCACACACAATCCATTGCTAAGCTAGAGACCCAAATAGGTCAACTAGCAACTGCATTCAGTAGGAGGGAAGGAGAAAAATTACCTAGCCAACCCGAGAGCAACCCAAGAGGGCAATTTATGATAGAGAGTTCTAATACCCCAGAAGCTTTTTCTGAACATGCCAAATCAATCATGACTCTGAGAAGTGGGAAGGTCATTAAACACACTAGTAAAACCAATGAGACCGACCCTAAACCTCTAACCGAATCCAAATCACCCAAGAACAAAGAGGACCTAAAAATAGAGAAGGAACCAACTGCACCATAATCATCTTACTTGCCTAAAGCTCCATTTCTGGATGCCCTGAAAGCCCCTATTCCTGCAGATAAGAAGGGAGAAAAACTTGATGAGATGTTGAAATTATTTAAGCAAGTCCAAATTAATCTTCCCCTTCTAGACGCAATCAAACAGGTCCCTGCTTATGCCAAATTTTTGAAGGATTTGTGCACCCAAAAACGTAAATCTAGATCACAAATCCCAAAGAAAGTATGTCTCACTGAACAGGCTAGTTCTGTCTTCTAGCATGCCACTCCTCCAAAGCTTAAGGACCCAGGAGCCCCCATTATTTCCTGTGTTATAGGAGATTATCACATTGAAAAAGCTCTTCTAGATTTAGGGGCAAGTGTGAATCTTTTACCTAGTTTGGTGTATGAACCTTTTGGATTTGGAGAACTGAAACCCACATCAGTCACACTGCAGTTAGCAGACAGATCAATTAAGGAACCACGTGGAATGCTTGAGGATGTCTTGGTCAAGGTAGATGAGTTTTACTTTCCAGTTGATTTTCTGGTTCTCGATATGGAATTAAGTGGCAACCCCAGACAAATTCCCATTATCTTAGGATGACCCTTCCTAGCTATGGCAAATGCATGCATTAATTATAGGACAAGAGTCATAGACGTATCGTTTGGGAATAAGAAACTAAGACTGAATGTGTTTGGTGCTTCCCAAGGACCATCAATGGATAGTTGCTTCGAAGTAGATACACTAGAAGATATTATAGAAGATGCAACACCCATAATTCTAGCACCAGACCCCTTAGATACTTGCTTGGCTCACTTTGGAGTGTGTGACTTTGAGGAATATATGAAAGAAGTTAACATCTTGTTAGATACACCACATGATAAAACCACTCCTCCATGGACAATCAAGTATGAGCTATTGCCCACATTAGCCAGTACACCAATAATCCCATCTTTAGAATAACCACCTACGTTAGAATTGAAACCTCTTCCTGCTATGCTTAAGTATGTATTTCTAGGACTCAATAACACCCTCCCGGCAATCATTGCATCAGACTTGACCCCTAATCAGGAAGCACAATTGGTTGGTATTCTGAAGGAACATAAAGAGGCTATCGGTTGGTCCATTGTCGATTTAAAAGGAATTGACCCCTCCATTTGCATGCACCATATTCATTTTGAGGAACATGCCAAACCCCATCGAGATATGCAGAGGAGATTGAACCCAAACATGCGTGAAGTAGTAAAGAAAGAGGTGGTAAAGTGGTTAGATGCTGGAATATCTATCCCATATCCGATAGTAAATGGGTCAGTCCCACTCAAGTAGTACCTAAGAAATCTGGTATTACTGTGGTGGAGAACGAAGAAGGTGAACTACTTTCAACTCGCATATCATCTGGATGGCGAGTATGCATAGATTATAGAAAACTGAATGCCATTACTAGGAAGGATTATTTTCCATTGCCCTTCATCGACCAAATCCTAGAACGGTTAGCAGGACAAAGTTTCTACTATTTTCTTGATGGTTATTTAGGGTACAATCAAGTACCTATATTTTCGGATGATCAAGAAAAAACTACCTTCACCTGCCCCTATGGCACTTTCGTTTTTCGGCGTATGCCATTCGGGCTTTGCAATGCACCCGCTACATTTCAATGGTGCATACTGGCCATTTTTTCGGATATGGTGGACAAATATCTTGAAGTTTTTATGGATGATTTTTCTGTGTTTGGAACCACCTTTGAGGATTGTCTCCATAATCTTTCCAAAGTTCTTAAATGGTGTATGGAGACAAATCTTATCCTAAGTTGGGAAAAGAGCCATTTCATGATGCGGAAAGGAATTGTATTAGGACATATTATTTCTGAAAAAAGGATCAAGGTAGATAAAGCCAAAGTTGAGGTTATTTCAAAACTACCACCCCCTACTTCGGTCCGACAAATACGATCTTTCTTAGGTCATGCCGGATTTTATAGACGCTTCATCAAAGACTTTAGCAAGATTTCAAGACTCTTGTGCAATCTGTTGGCCAAGGATACACCATTTGTCTTTGATGAAGACTGTTTGAAAGCATTCAACGCATTACGAACAGCCCTGACAACAGCACCCATAATAAAACCCCCTGACTGGTCCATTCCATTTGAGATTATGTGTGATGCCTCTGACTTTGCAATAGGTGCCGTCTTAGGCCAAAAAATTAATAAGGAGCCACATGTGATCTATTATGCTAGCAAGACTCTTTCCGATGCCCAATTAAACTACACCACAACAGAAAAAGAGCTACTAGTAGTAGTGTTCGCCCTTGAAAAATTTTGCTCATATCTGTTAGGGTCTAAGGTTCTAGTTTACTCTGATCATGCGGGTCTGAAACATCTCCTCTCAAAGAAAGATACTAAACTGCGTTTGATCAGATGGATCCTTCTTTTACAAGAATTTGATCTGGAAATTCAAGATAAGAAGGGTTCTGAGAATGTGGTAGCTGATCACATCTCCAAATCTTAGTTGAACACACGATAGGCATAGATGAGGTCAAAAAAATTTTTTTGACGAACAACTTTTCGCAATCTCCTCTAACCGTCCTCTATGGTTTGCCCATATTGTCAATTACTTGTCAACAGGACAAGTACCTTCTCACTGGACAAAACAAGAAAAGGATCGATTTTTCTCGCAAATTAGACATTATTTCTGGGAAGAACCTGAACTATTCAAATACTGTCCTGACCAAGTTATTCACCGTTGTGTCCCCGAGAGTGAATTCTAAAGCATTCTCACTTTTTGCCATTCTTCGGCATGTGGGGGACATTTTAGTAGAAGAAAAACTGCAGCAAAAGTACTGCAGAGTGGGTTTTATTGGCCAACGCTTTTCAAGGATGCACATGAATTTGGCCGAAGTTGTCTGCGATGTCAGCAAACAGGAAATTTATCCAAGAAGGATATGATGCCGCTGATCCCCATTTTAGTAGTAGAAATTTTCGATGTTTGGGGGATTGATTTCATGGGACCTTTTTCAGCCTCATTTGGATTTGAATATATTCTGGTGGCAGTTGATTACGTATCAAAATGGGTGGAGGCAATAGCTACACGGACTAATGATAATAAAATTGTAATTAGTTTTATCCAACAAAACATCATTAGTCGATTTGGCTTCCCGAGGGTGATCATTAGTGATGGGGGGACTCATTTTACGAATAAACATTTTGAAGCACTTATGAAAAAATATAATATTTCACACAAAGTGGCCACACCATATCACCCCCAAACTAATGGTTAGGTAGAGGTGTCAAATAGGGAGATTAAACATATCCTAGAAAAGATGGTTAGGCCCGATAGAAAGGATTGGTCTCTTCGCTTAGACGATGCATTATGGGCTTACCGTACTGCTTTTAAAACATCCATAGGAATGTCTCCCTATCGACTTGTATTCGAAAAAGCTTGTCATTTGCCGGTGAAATTGGAACATCGTGCATTTTGGGCTATAAGGCAATTTAACTTTGATATGAAAAATGCAGGTTCCAATAGGAGACTCCAATTAAATGAACTTGAAGAGCTACGCAATGAAGCGTATGAGAGTGTCAAAATTTATAAGGCTCGAACTAAAGCATACCATGATAAATTTATTGCACAAAAAATGTTCGAGCCCAATCAAAAAGTTTGGCTCTTCAATTCTAGGTTGCGTCTGTTTCCTGAAAAACTTCGCTCACGTTGGGACGGACCTTTCATTGTAACTCAGGTATTTCCTCATGGAGCTATAGAACTCAAAAATCCTAAACAGGGAAACACTTTTAAAGTGAACGGTCAGCGATTGAAACCTTACATAGATGGAATTAGTGATGGAGAATTAATTGAATCTGTTGATTTAGTGGATCCAAAATCGCCATAAGACTCAATTCAGTCTGGCTGAAGACATAAAACTTAGCGCTTGTTGGGAGGCAATCCAATGATTTCATTTTTATTTTTATTTTATTTTTTTTTTCGCAGCTGTAGGAATTTAGAACAAGAGCCTATTAATCAATGAAGCTATCTTCAACTTCCGAAGAAAAATTATCCCAGGTGCACTCTCTCCTTTTATTTTCTTTGCTTTCTTACTTCATTGAGGACAATGTAGATTAAGTTGGGGGGGGAGGAAATTAATCAAATCCTCGAGTATGGTCAGAAATAATTAGTTTTGTGTGTCTAAATTTTATTTTGATTAAGAGTCAATTAGGCATCCTAAACAATGAATGATTAATGGTCAAGATAATTTTAGAGATACTGAGGAATAAATTATTAAGAAAACCCAATGAATGGTAGGGTTTAGACTAGACCAAATTTTAGAAGTGATTCTACAAACCTCTTCTTACTGATCTCAATAAAGAATCTGCTTCATGAGAAATTGGGTGGAAAGGTCGAGGTATGCAAAAAATTCTCCTTAAAATTTACTTAAAAAAAAAATAATAACATTAGTTTCCTATTGAGTAACCAGGCCCTTTCTCCTAAGTAAGTATTGTGGTTCGCGTAAAAAGTTAGGCAATGTTAAAAAAAAAAAAAAAAAAAGGGACTAAATTGCAAGAAGATAATAAACCTCTTTTCCATTAAGTTAGAGGATTTAAAGAGTAAAGTGGAGAGTTGGTGAAAGAAAAGCTCTTGAAATTTTTTTAGTTAATACTCAGCCACTAATTGGGTCAAATTGATAATCCAATGAAATATCTCTTTAATGGTCTGACCAAGTATCACCTACCTTTTGAGATGCCTAACCTAACTTTTTATTCAAAATCAAGTCGGTACACAATGCTGATATATCTATTTTACTCGAGGACGAGCAAAATTCAAGTTGGGGGGTGTGATAAACACTTAATTTAAGTATTTTAAATTAAAAAATTATATTTAATTTATCTTATTTATTAAGAATTTGATGTTTCTTTCTATGTTTTACAGAAAAGGTGATCGCCGATACAAAGAGTCCGATTCATAGATCAAAAAGACTCAAGTTTGAAGAAAATTGAACTTAAAATAAAATTAAAATAAAAGAAAGATGCATCCGGTATTATAGAAAATGAAGATACTATGCAAGAAATCCAAAAGAATATAGATGTCATTGTGAAGAAACTTTTGTTTTTTTTTGGAATATAAAAAGCATGTTTCACGTGAATTCAAAAAAAAGAAAGGCTTTGGGCGCGCGTGAACGCGCGCGCATGAACGCGCAGACGCGGGATGGGCACGGACGTGGGACAGACACAGGATGCGCATGGACGCGGGGTGGACGCGGCGCGTGGATGCAGGACGGACGCGTGAGGCATGGACGCGGCGTGGATGCGGCATCACGTGGGTGTGGGCGTGCGGCAGACGGGTTTGCAAGAAATTTTTGATGGCGGTCGAACAGATGCTTATTAAAGAAAAAAAATTAATATTTAGAAATATTTTGAAAGGAAAGATTTGTATTTTCTTTAGTCCCACATCGAAAAATCATGTAAAACTCCTCCCTCCTAATACCTATAAAAAGGCTTTTGTACTCCCATTAGAGGGAGAGCCCAGAAATTCTTCTAGAGCCTTGCATAGAGGAATAGAAAGGGACTACTTCATGAGAAGCTAGGCTAGCAGTCTCGGGAGTGGAGAAGAAATTTTGTAACGACACAGAGATGGTTTATTGTTCTAAACTTTCCTGTATTTCTTTATATGCAATAAAGATTATGCTTTTTATTTAAATTATCATGAGTTCTTTATTTGCTCTCCTTTATATATTTTTATTTATACTTTCTTGTTAGATTAATATTAGGAACAACTTTTACTTTCCAGAGACGCACCGTGATCTACGGATACGGGGCGTGCCGAGGAAAGAAGAGTTATTAACCTAATACTTTTCGGATACGCACCATGATCTACGGGTACGGAGCGTGCCGAGGAAAGACAGGTATTTTTTCTAAGATTAATCGCATCCATTTAATTAAAAAAAAAAGAGATACAACTCTGCTAGTGCAAAGTAATTCAAAACTCCCGAGCTCTTTATTTTTTAATTACCTTAATTTTAAGATAATTTATTTTCTAATTCAAAAACAACGTTTCTTTCTTTTATCTTGCAATCTCAACTTAGCCCATGGTCCCTGAGGATACGATCTCGACTCATCCTACCCACGTAGTGAATAGAGTTATTTTTGGTGCTATCAACGACTACGCATCATAGCCCGCCACCGAGCTCACACCCTTGAGTGCCCCATGGCCTTTTGCACAATGGGGGATGGACATTCTCGGCCCCTTTCCCATGGCATCTGGGCAAAGGAAGTTTCTCCTTCTAGCGATCGACTACTTCACCAAATGGGTTGAAGCTGAACCACTAGCGAAAATCACAAAAGCAAAAGTGCAAGATTTCATCTGGAAGTCGATCGTGTGTAGGTTCGGTCTGCCTAGAACCCTAATTACTGATAATGGATGGCAATTTGCGGGAGCAAAATTTGTCGAATTCTGTGAAGATCTAAACATCTCCCACAACTTCACATCAGTAGCCCATCCTCAGGCGAATGGCGAAGCTGAGGTGACTAATCAAGCCCTTTTGCAGGGGATCAAGACAAGGCTCGAAAAAGCGAAGGAAACTTGGACGGACAAACTTTATCATGTGTTGTGGGCGTATCGAACTACCCAAAGGCTACCTACGGGGGAGACCCCTTTTGCTTTAGCCTTCGGTACGGAGGCCGTCATCCCAATCGAGCTTAAACTCCCATCGGCATGAGTCGTGGCATTCGACGAACATCAAAATTCGCAAAGTCTTAGAGCCAACCTCGACCTACTGGAAGAAAGACGGGAGACAGCTCAGGTTCGAATGACAGCCTACAGACAGAAAGTCGCTCGATATTACAATGCTCGGGTCAAGAACAAAGCCTTTAGAGCAGGAGATCTAGTGCTTCGACGAGCCACTGTCTCGTAACCTCAGGATCGGGGGAAACTCGCCCCAAACTGGGAAGGACCGTATGAAGTCAAAGAAGTAGTCCGGCCCGAAACTTATTATCTTAAGGAACTCGGAGGAGCCGACCTCCCACGATCGTGGAGCTCGAAAAACTTACGGATGTACTACCAATAACTTCATTTTAATTGAAAGTTGCATACCTGTATGTCTTTGGACAATTCAAACAAACTGTATCAGAAACGAAAGGGAAATCTCATCCCGACAAAGTCGAAGGCCCTGTTCCATTTAGACCGGATGGGGGGAGAGGCCCTGCAATGCCCATATGCGCCCCCACAGCCCTGTTAGGGACAGGAGGAAAATCTCGCCCTAACTTGAGCAAAGTCGAAGGCCCGGTTCCATTTAGACCAGATGGGGGGAGAGGCCCTGCAATGCCCATATGCGCCCACACAGCCCTGTTAGGGACAGGAGGAAAACCTCGCCCTAACTTGAGCAAAGTCGAAGGCCCGGTTCCATTTAGATCGGATGGGGGGAGTGGCCCTGCAACGCCCATATGCACCCCCACAGCCCTGTTAGGGATAGGAGGAAAACCTCACCCTAACTTGAGCAAAGTCGAAGGCCCGGTTCCATTTAGACCGGATGGGGGGAGAGGCCCTGCAACGCCCATATGTGCCCCCACAGCCCTGTTAGGGACAGGAGGAAAACCTCGCCCTAACTTGAGCAAAGTTGAAGGCTCGATTCTATTTAGACCGGATGGGGGGAGAGGCCCTGCAACGCCCATATGCGCCCCCACAGCCCTGCTAAGGATAGGAGGAAAACCTCGCCCTAGCTTGAGCAAAATCGAAGGCCCGGACTCCTACGGGAGCCGGGCTCCGTCCGCGACTTCTACCGCAAGGAGGACTCCGCCCGGACTCCTACGGGAGTCGGGCTCCGTCACCAACTTCAACCAATGGAAGACTCCGCCCAGACTCTTACGGGAGCTGGGCTCCGTCCGCAACTCCAATCACAGGGAGGACTCCACTCCGCCCAGACTCCTACGGGAGCCGAGCTTCGTCACCAACTTCAACTGCTGGTAATCTTCGTCCGGACTCCCACGGGAGCCGAACTTCGCCCTGACTTCACCTACGGGAACCGAACTCCCGTAGCCTCGCTGAGAGCGGAGGAAAAATTCCAGGCAAAAAAGAAAAAGGAAGGCGATGGGCCATATCAGCGACGATTGGAAAACAAACAGCATCCAAGGTGCAGAGAACCCTGTCACAGCAAGGATTGGGGCCCTCATCAGGAATCCTAGCTTTCAAGAAAGCTTTCTACACAAATCCAAGGTTGGACAACTTCCTTGAGGTAACAGAAGCTCAGCCCTCCGAGCTCAAGCCCCGAGGGAGACACCAAGCCTGAATGCCCCACAGGTGAGTCTGTGGCCACTGACAGAAAGGATGAGTCGATATGATGGCAACCGAGTGTCTTCGAACGATGCAAAAATCAAAAAGGAGCTCTACAAATGACAATTCAACACGAATAAAAGAACCACCAGTGACCTAAGGACGACGTCAAAAAAAAAAAAAAAAAAAAAGAGGGGAGGAGAAAGAAGAAGAAAAGATGAGAAAAGGAAGGAAGTTCGGCAGACAACAATTCACGAGGTAACAAAATCTCCTTCTCATTTTTCAACTAACAAGATGTACATTACAAGACCCGGAGGGCCAGAAAAAAATACATTATTACAAGGCTCGAGACACGACTTGGAAAGGATACACCGGAGGCCGCTTCAAGCTGCAAACTTCTCTTCCCGTTCCTGTCCTTCCCAGCCGCATTTTCCAGTGCGTGTGGCAGACCTATCGGCTCTCGCCCCACCTTGTTTCGCTCCACCTCCGAAATCTCAATCCCAAGGGGAAAAGGATGGGATAGATTCCAGGGGGCAGTCAGGGCAATGGCAGTGGCGACGAAGACCTGTTTCAAGAAGAACCGGAGTCACCCCAGAGGCAGCGGCAGTGCCAGAGATATGTGCTATATCACCAAACGCTCTACGACAACCACCGTCCAAAGTGTTCTGGCAAGGTCGGCATGTGCTACTTCCACCGTCCCCGCAACAAGTTTTACTGCCCCACCATCGACGCCGACCGCTTCTGGTTCCTCTGCCCCGACGACATCAAGGATTCCGCCACAGCTTGTGATGACAGCTCTGCCCTCCTGACCGGTGTCACCCCGTCTTGCTACTCCAAAAGTCTCAAGCAGAACACCTTTATCGGCGGTCTCCGTTATTAAACCCCTGTTGTTGAAGGAATTCTTCCTCAAGCCCCCTTTGAAGCGACGGGGACCTTCGGCGGCCGCTCGATGATCGAAGAACTCACAGACCGCTGTTCTCCTCCTTGCCTTCCTCCAAGCCCTTGGCATCCTCTTGAGGACGGCCTCTGGGTGGAAGACCTGGCGGAGAAACCCCTTAGAGAGGAATCGGGGGGCTGAGGATGGTAGAGAGACGGCAAAGACCGGCGCGGAGGATGCTCGGAGTTGGCAGGGGCACCGAGGGAGTGGCTGAGTAGCTAGGCTCTCAGATGAAAGAAAGGTGCCGTCTTTTAGGCGGAGTAAAGCCTCGAAGGAAGGGTAGGGGGTTTAAATAGGCAGCGGATCTTAGCGCGATTATGGTGGCGGGTGTCCCTAGACCTATCGATGCTTACCACGTGTCCCGCGTATCCCACTCGCCGCTATCAAGGATTGACTGTTCGCAAATTTCCATGGCGCGATGCATGGGATCACATCTCGGTGGGAGTTTCGAAAAGACTCTTCGGGTCGCCCAAACCAGAAAAAGAGCCCTGGCATGCGCGCATTAAATACCGACATATCTGAGGGCGGTTGTGCCGGGATGTCAGGGGGGGAACTTCGGCTGTGACAACCCCTCTGTACTTCATTCGAAATTCTAAACTCGGAAGTGGGGGGACTGGTGTTGGGTATAAAATACCCTCGACCGAAGTTCTTGGTGGGATTGACCCTCGCAAGTCTCTTCCGACTTTCGACTACTGTTGGTGAACTCCCATCGCTCCGCCCGGACTCCTACGGGAGCCGGACTCTGCCCACGACTTCAACCGCAAGTAGACTCCGCCCGGACTCCTACGGGAGCCGGGCTCCGTCCTCAACTTCAACTGCTGGTAAGCCTTGTCCGGACTCCTATGGGAGTCGGACTTCGCCTTTGACTTTAATTGCAGGAAGACTCCACCCGGACTCCTACGGGAGTCGGGCTTCATCCTCGACTCCAACGGCTGCAGACAGACTTCGTCCGGACTCCTATGGGAGCCGAACTCCGCCCACGACTTCAACCGCAAGTAGACTCTGCCCGGACTCCTACGGGAGTCGGGCTCCATCCTCAACTTCAACTGCTGGTAAGCCTTGTCCGGACTCCTATGGGAGCCGGACTTCGCCTTTAACTTTAATTGCAAGAAGACTCCACCCAGACTCCTACGGGAGCCGGGCTTCGTCCTCAACTCCAACGGCTGCAGACAGACTTCGTCCGGACTCCTACGGGAGCCAGACTCCGCCCACGACCTCAACCGCAAGTAGACTCCACCCGGACTCCTACGGGAGCTGGGCTCCATCCTCAACTTCAACTGCTGGTAAGCCATGTCCGGTCTCCTACGGGAGCCGGACTTCGCCTTTGACTTTAATTGCAGGAAGACTCCACCCGGACTCCTACGGGAGCCGGGCTTCATCCTTGACTCCAACGGCTGCAGACGGACTTCGTCTGGACTCCTACGGGAGTCGGACTCCGCCCACGACCCCAACTGTAAGTAGACTTCGTCCGGACTCCTACGGAAGCCAGACTCCATCTTCTATTCCGACTGCAGAAAGACCTCGCCCAAACTCCTACGGGTATCGGACCTCGTTACCGACTCTAACCGAACTTCGGCCGACAAGTCTGGACCCCCTGGCAGGCCACATAACGGACAACACTACTCCACTCTCTGTGGCGGACCCTATGCAGCTCCATTATTCCCTGACAGGCCGTATTAACGGCCACGATTCTGCTCCACTCCCTGTGGCAGATCCTATGCGATTCTACCACTCCCTAACGAGTCGCGACAGCGGACGTCGCTCCACTCTCCGTAACTAATTCCACGTGGCGAGCCACGACGATAGCCACGATCCCACTCCACTACCCTCCGCAATAAATTTCTCCTGACTCTGGGTGGCCCACTACCAGATGGTTACAGGCGTCGCTATCAATTTGTTGCCCCTTCCGTCTATAAAAGGGGAACCCCAGATACGTTATTCTATAAGCTCTCGTTTTTACCTAAAAACTCTGCTAAAATTTCCATTCGAGCACTCCATTCTTGTTGAGGCAGAGAACTGACTTGAGCATCGGAGGGTCTTGCCGGAGCAACCCCACCTCCGGTTTAGACTTCTTTTGCAGGTCCCGACGGTGACCGCAACTCCCTCGACTCCAGCTTCTCCGGTGCAAGCAGATTTTTGCACCAACAAGGGACAAAATCATAATTTTACCAAATTTTGATTTGAAAGCATCAAGAGCAAGAACAGAAGATTTGTGATCTATTGGAGAAAATTTTATAGTTTTTGGATGTGTATTTTGAAAGATATTCTTGTTTGTAAAATTGAGTCGACCCCATGAGTCGACTCATGGCACAAAAGGCTGAATGGCATGCAAAATTTTTTGGCTGGCACAGTCTGTAAGTCGATCCCATAGGTCGATCCCCAGGCATGAGTCGACCTCATGAGTCGACCTCTACTATTTTTAGGCCAAAATTATAGAACCATTATTTTTTACTGTTTTCCACAGAGGTCGACCCCATGAGTCAACCCATGAGCATGAGTCGACCCCATGAGTCGACCCCTGTAACGGAAAAGTTCCATAATGGCTAGTTTTTAACCCATTTTAAGTATATTTAATGCTCATTTAATGTGGTCTAACGGCTCTATTTCAGTTCAGATTACTCTCCACCATTATTTAAAGATATATATAGGAACTTAAAGGAGGGAATCAAATATATAGAGAAAAAGAGAAGGGTTTTAAAAGAGGATTCCAAGCATACTTTTCAGCCCGAAGCAAGAGCCCACTCAAAGCATTCAAGAAGCTTTTAATTCAACTTCACCAACTCCTCAAGTACTCATTCAAGTCTCTAACTACCTTGAGAAAATCGAAAAGAGCTTTCTTCTATTTGAGTAAAGTGTATTTAAAGCCTCATTCGCTCATTAAAGGAGCTTCTTTTGTATTTTCTGTGCTGTTAATTGTAATACTCCTTTTGAATTATTATTTTTATTTTGGAAGGGTTCCAAAATGTGGGAAGGTTGATCCAAACTTTGAATTGGATTGTATTGGGTTGGTTTGTATCCGAAAAATAAGTGGACTAGCTTGGGATAGCTAGAGTCAGAGGTTCTGACGAGTGTATTCAAGTTGAATACAAGTTAGTGGATTGAAATTCTCAAGTAGGAGCTTGAAGAGTGGATGTAGGTGCAAGGTTGGCACTGAACCACTATAAATCTTCTTGTTTGTATCGTGCTTAATTTCTCTCCTTTTAGAACTTCTTTATTCTCTTATATTCTTGTATTTAACCATTAGCCTTGAATCAACTATACTCTCCTTATTTATCTTGCTATTGTTAAACAATCTTCATAAGGTTTAAGTTAAGTTTAAAATTTTTAGAAATCCAATTCACCCCCCCTCTTGGGTTGCATAGCTGGGCAACAGTTCACCTCTTCTCTTCCTCCATCTTGAGTTTTCTGAGAGTGTCTCAAATATAAAACTCCTTCTCCTACTTCTCATCTTTGGAAGAGTCCTAATCAAGAAGAAGGAGGCATCTGATCGACCATCGAAGAAGGATCAGCGCAGTACTGGCATATTGTACTGATTTTCTAGATCAGAACTTCTGATCGTGATTCGTGGGCTCGTATGGATGACTTCTAGAGGTCAGACACATGTGCGGCTTGCAACATCATCCTCAAATCCAGATCAGCAAAGTTAGAACATCTAACTTGTAAGGTAATAGATCTGATCTATTATATTTTACATACATTAGATGTAGTATAGAAACATGTTGATATGATCAACATGTAGTTCTTGCTCTTTATATTTTAATTTTTGATTTAATACCATATAATAATCATATAATAGGATTTTAGATCTAGGGATTCTCTGGTCTTATAAGATAAATTTTGATTTATTTTAGTCTTTCGCTGCCTGATCTTGAAAAAATTTTAAGATCTAATCCTGAAACCCTAGATCTGGTTCCTTCATAGATATGGAACCCAATGGGTCACACACAATAGAAATTTGATCTTGGTCTAATCTATTTAGATTTATTATAAATTTTATGGATTAATTAAATTGCTAGCATATGAATTAATCCAAGTTTTCAATTTAGTTCAATGCAAAAGTGTTTGTACTAAACCCAAGCTTGATGCCTTGACCTAGTAGGATTAGGTTCAATCTTTGGTTGCTTGGTTTGGTTAATCAATCCATTTGAAAATATTTCACCTAGATTTATCCATCTCCATGCCAAACCACATGCAAGAAATAACAGCCCTGCCCTATTTATTTTAGGCATTAAGAAGGAGGAGTCCTTCTCATCCACTGCTCTTAATTTCCTTCTTATCTCCATGCATATTTTGTTTGACATGTCTTGTGATGGCTCTTGAGAATATGTGCGGGTAGAAGAGAAGGAAGTTTTCTTATCTGTGAAGAAAATCGCATGCAAGAAAAATAAATGGGATGCCCCCCTTTTGTGCGTTAAATATTGGAAGAGTCCATCTTGTCTTGGACTCTTAGTTTCACGCTCTTTCCTTTATCCCATGTGCCATCAGATGGTGCCTTAGGTTTTGTGCATAGAGGAGTCCTTCTGCCTATGAAACTCTTATTTTTCTATGCCTAACTTATTTCTCTTTTGGTTTTCATGTTGAAAATAAATTTCACTGTGTAAGGAATAAGGGATGCCAAGAATTGGCGCTCCTTCTTTCCTTATTTAAGGGGCGCCCCATATGGGATATGATCTCAATCCAAAGGACTTTAGTTATGGGATTATGTGAGAAAAGAAAGAAAAAAATCTGAAAAGAAAAGGCAAGAAAAAGAAGAGGAAAATTAGAAAGGAAATCAAGAGGGAAATAGAAAGCAATTGTTGCTTGTACTAAGATTTAGTTTGTTCAAGTGTTGAACATCTAAATCTGATTTAGTTAGTGAGTTTTTGTTACGAAGGGTTCCTAGTGTGGTCCTAATGGAGGATTCAAAGGCATACAAATTGTAGTGCAATCTGTTCTTATGAAGAACGATCGGCAGTGAACTTGCAAAGATGGCTATAGCACTACTCAAATTGAGAAGGATCCTGATCTGTCCCATGTGGATCACTGTTAGAGGGCTTCTACTTTGGAGTCTTGTGGAGATCACTTGATTACTAGATTCTCATCTTCATGTTTGGTATATGACATTTGATCTCTTGTTAATATGCATGCTTGAATTGTGTGATTGTAATCATCAAGGTGTTCCTAGAGTTTTGTGTTTCGATAGTCTTATTTAATTATTAAACTTATTTTCAAAAGTTGAATGCATGAAAAATTTTTGAAAACCATATTTCACTACATCATCAGAACCCAACAGTGGTATCAGAGCCATCCTTGATTGATACAATCAAATATCATGTTATTATTGTGATATAGATTAGATGCAGTTTATATTATGTCAAAATTAGATTTTCTGAATGATGTTTAATTGATATTTTTGGATCCATCCTTTGCAAATGATAAATGTTATCAGTCCATGATCAAACTTGGATATGAGATTTCGTGGTCTTTAGACTTGTGAGACAAGTTTAAGTTAGATCTTATGATCTGATTTTCTATGGAGTAGTAAATCCAGTGCATGTGATGTGCGGAGCCTTGGAATGATACATTGAATGTACATTGCCAAGACTTAGGATTCTTGTATTCGATGCATTCACCTAAGTTCCAAAGGCCGACCATCATGTAATTGGGCATTCATCATTATGAATCATCCATTATGATTATTTCCCCAAGGTATGTATGGAGCCAAAAAATTTGATCATAGAAAGGATGCTTCACACATGAATTATGATTTTTATCGATGGTTTTATTTTAACTATAATTCATTAATCTAATGTGATTAGATTTTATGATTATAGATTAAATCAAATTTATAGTTCTAATTTGATTAAAAATTATGATTAATTTAAGATGATCAAATTATCATTGACCTATTTTGATTAGAGTATGAGTCATGGTTGATCGAATCTATATTAACCTAATTAGATTAGGGTTAACCTAAGAATTTATCAACTCAACTCAAAAAGGATGACAAATGATTGACTTAAAATTAAAATTGGGTTAAGAGTTGAACCCGAATTAAAAATTTTAGATAGATCCTATGCCCATATATTTAAACATCTTCATTGACATGTTTATGAATGATATCACAATTAAAATAATATGAGAAGTTTGTTATCATATTCTATAATTATTATAAAATATATAATGAATGGTTATGGACTATGGTAGATCTATATGATGGATGTATACAGAATGCTTTTCTGTTGACTAATTATATAAATGCATCTACAAGAGTTGCAATGGGGCTGGGTGCCCCAATGCATTGTATTTTTAATTGTACTTTTCTTTTGTATGTTCCCAACTATTGATTGGGACTTTTGCATATTGATATAAAATTATAAAAAAAAAATTATTTAAAAATAAATAAAAATTATTTCTTTCTATTTTCAGATAAAGATCGAGCATTCATGGAAGTCTTCATGGAGATGAAGATTGGACTACCAGGTATTTAAAGAGCAGAGGTACATTAAGATTGATCATGAGATGGTTCAATCTATGATGCACCTGGGGCTTAACTCATTTTCTATCCTATGGCTCCGATGAATTTTTTATTCTATAACCATCTGATTTCTTTTATATGCTCTTACATGCTGGTAGTTAGAATTAAAATTACATGTGATACATTTATATATATTTTGGATGTGCATGAGACCTAAGTCTTTCATTTAAATTATATTTAGTCATAATAGCGAAGTGTTAAGAATACTATACATGCCTTCCTTCATGCCAAACCAGTATTATATCAAGAACCATAGTAGGCTTGTTGTGCTATCCACAAGGCTTGTTGTAGGGATTGATGTGATACTGTCTTGGTACATAATAATGCTAATAAAATTTAGCTCATACTAAGTCAATAGAGTATGTCAAAAACTGTAGTGAATTTATTGTGCTATCCACAAAGCTTGCTATAGGGATTGATATGATGTTGACTTAGCGATGCTTATGACATATTTTGATAGTGCAGTCTTGTTGTACTATCCATAAGGATAGTTATTCAGATATGACCATATAGAATTGAAGGGTATGACTTAACTAAAATACTATAGTTTATTGTACTATTCACAAAGCTACAAATATTTTAGAGGCAAAAGTTTTGTTAAGAGTTGCATGAGATGTAATTGGTAAAGAGTTACCTATCCTTGAACTTATAAGAGCTTGTTGTGCTATTCACAAGACTTTTTATAACGAATTGGGATTTTAACCCCACTAAAAAACTAAATGATAGATTTTTTAATTTTTCATACTTGAGGACTATGAAATTCACTAAAATAGTAAGAGACACAATTAGATAAAAGATCTCTTCTAAATTGTGCATGTCATCATGAGTAGTCCTTTTATATTCTTATATATTCATCTGTATCTTCACTATCACTGCATGGTATATTTGATGCCTTTTTGATCGAACTTCATGGACTAGTTGAGAAACTTGAAAATAGTTCTCATATAGGAGATAGTCTTCTATTCTCTTGATTCTGATTTAACCAGAGATGATACTATAAAGAAAAAAAAATTGCATATGAGATATGACGGGGTGATAGTATGACTGTCAAGTGTATTCTGATTAACTTAATCATGCGATTAAGTCAATTAAGTTTTTATCATAGAGGGTGAGTTAATCTAGGATTTGATCTTGCTAACTCTCATGCATTTTTTCTTTAGTATCTCTTAAGAGAAGGAGAAGAATGTCTTCACCAAGGGTATCAATTTTTCATTACAACAATGATGAGCACTAGAAAGAAATTGCAAGAGTTGTCTTGCAAGTGTGAAGTAGTACAGGATGTAAAAATTGCATCTGCTAATAGTTTGTATATGATATAAACTAATTAATCATTGAGTGCTTCAGCTTTAAAATTTTGTATGGGTCTCACTTATGCAAAGTATTGCTAGACCTATAAAGCTGAAGAGAGGTGATACTACATACTTTTTGGCACTGATGAATAGTCCATTCAAGCTGAGGTTGTAGGAACCTACTTATACATATAACCTTCTAGCTAAGTTTAGAAACTAATAGACTGCTATTATATGCCTAAATTTATTAAAAATATTATTTCAATTTCTTTATTATTATAGCATAATTTTGAAATTAATGTATAGAGCAAAAGTTACTGTCCTTCTGATAAATTTTATGGCTATGGATTTATGATAATTATCTCATATTTCTGTCACTTAATGATATTATTCTTCATATTGATGAGAACAAGAAAAGAATATATGATAGTCACATATATCTGACTTTGCTCACTTGGCCATTTTTGTGAGTCACAAAAAAACAAATAATACAAAGAAGAGTTCTTTGATATGTATAATTTTTGAATCATATAGAATTTGTAATTCTTATCTCATGGGTAAAATGACTAAGATCCCATCTACTGGACATGGAAAAAGGTGAGAGTGTGTTATTAGGCCTTGTACATATGGATGTTCAAAGGTTAATAATAATATCTCAACCCAGAGATAGACATTTTATATGAGATATGGTGTGTTCCTTAATTTGCTTCACAGATCTTGTTATCTCATTCTGAAAATATGTCCTAGAAATTGCTGCATATATTTTGAATTAGATACTATCAAAATCTGTTACTAGCACTCCATATAAGATATAGAAAAAGAAAAGAGACTGGTTGCCCAGCTTATGTGAAAAGAATTGATGTACATAAGTTTTGTGCTAGATCATGTTTGTATAAGTTTTTAAGTTATCCTATGAGTAGTATATAATACTACTTTGACCACCCTACTAGACAAAAGGTGTTTTGTCAGTAGGTATACCACCGTTTGAAAAAAGAATTTTTTTTTAAGAAGAGAACAGTGGGAGGATAATTGAACTTGAGAAGTTCAAAACCTATGAACTATCCCATCATAACCTGTGGAGTGTCAAAAGTTGATCCTCGACCAGATGTGCCCATTGATGAGATATAACCATGACACACACTCCTTTCTGAAGGTCAATAAGAGTGTGTAATGTACCACTCAAGATACGAATTTGTCATTGAGAATGATAATACAGCATACATCATTGTGAATGATATTTTCTTAATCTATTCTGAAATAGTCATGAGTAGAGACTCCAATAGATGGCTTGAAACTATAAAATCCAAAATGAACTCCCTGTACATCAACAAAGTATGGACTATGGTTGAATCATCTATAGGTATGACCCAATAAATTGTTATCAAAAATGTCAATCTAGATTTTTGCTTGCTATAGCCGCACACCATCTAGAGAGTTTATCTCTAATGGGAGGGCAAATCTATTTATGGATTAAAACAGACATTGAGGAGTTTGTACTTCTATTTTTGATGAGATAGTCAAAATATTTGACTTTATCAAAATATGAATGAATCATGTGTATGCAAGAAGATAAGTGGGAGTCCCACTAACTTCTTACTTTTATATATGGATGACATACAATATATTGGGAAGGTAGTCCCGATATTACACTCGGTCAATGACATTCTTATCACAGAAGTTTTCATGGAAAAGATTTGGGTGTAGCATTCAAATTACTTGGCATCTATAGAGATACATGTAAGCAGATGCTAGGCTTGTCCCAGTCTAGGTACATAAATTTTATGTTGAAGGAGTTCGACATGAATAGGTGTAAAAGTGTTTACTTACCCATATATTCAATGTACCAAGATTGATGTGGTTTATGCCTTATGCATGATCAGTGATTTCAGACAGATCCATGATAGAATCTTTTAAAAATTATAAAAAGTATTTTCAAAGTACTTGAGAAGTACTAGAGTGTTGGGAATAGTGTCCCAAAGCCAATCGTCAGCCTGTTGACGGTTGTGCTCATTTTTTGTATTTGTACATGAATTATGAATTAATAAAAATTATTTTAGCATTTTTCATCATAAAATATTTCATCTTCTAATGAACTCCTATGTTGTGGTGAAGTCCTTAGGACTATTTAGACTCGACAAAGGAGGATATTTCATTTAGTCCTTAAATCTGTTCACGACCAAATGATACGTTGTTACCAAGGACGACAATGTTTATCAAGCATAGATCATTGTGTGCCATATAGGTTGGTTGTCCTCTTAACCAATGAGTGTGGAGACACTGGTATGGCATACAGGTGAGATGTAAGGGTACATCTGCACTGAACGTGACCGACTCCGGAGCTTTCTCTACTGTCAAGATTTACTCTGATGGAATATGGGTATAAATATCCCTCCAACCTGAGACCGCCATGGTGACTTGCAAGCAACTCACTGCACTTAGGCACTGGACTACCTGAATTTTTAATTCAGTGATGAAAGGCTGTTGGGTGTAGTCAAGTACTTGACTTGTCGGTGCGTGTGTCAAGATGGGATTGACCACTCTAGTTTAGGAGCTGTGTACAGTCGTATTTCAATTTAGCAAAATCTTGGCCAGGGTAGTCCTTGTGAGGAGTCATAGGACTGTTTGAGTTGAGCACAATTCAGATGATCTGATTGGGGTTGACAGTTTAACCCTGAGTCATCCTAAACACAGGGGACAAAAGGATGAATTATACAGTAACCATATTCATGTAGGTTTTGAGTATTGCGATTGCGACTATTCGACCTATCCGGACATCGGGTACCATTGCTAGATGGTTACTTCAATTAGTACAGGAATTGGTTCCTGTGTTACCGGCTTAGGTTCGAACCTGTGGGGTGTCACACATTAGAGGTTCCTATCTGATCTGATGGCTGGTGTAGAATCCTACATGTTTGGGACTCAGTGATCAAGAATCAGGATTCTCTGATCATGAGTTTCACACATTATGGGTACCGGGGTCAAGAGTCCCATTGGTTGGGACTTTTCGATCAAGGTTACATATCGATGAATTCTGATGCCCGATTGCCCATCGGATTTAGATTCAGTATTTATGAGAGGTTTAATTAGTGATTTGATCACTAATTAACTCAATTTGATGGAGTAATTATTTTTGGATCAAGTCCAATTGAATTGGATTCAGTTGGGTTTGATCCGATTAGGTTAAGAGTTGACCTAATCGTCGAGATGGTTTGGTCCCTGATTTGATCAGAGGTTGGGCTTAATCAATTTCTGATTTGATTAAGATTTTATTGAGTCTAATTAAGCCTAATTAAGTTGGATTTAAATTAGTCTAATTAGACCTAACTTATTTAGTTCAATTAGGTTGGTTTAAATAATGAACCACCTTGACCCAATCTCCATGCGCCACCTCACTTCCATTGCATCCATTTGAATTCATGAGAAGGAACTTCTCATGAATTATTTTCTCATGCCAAGCCCTCTCCATGCCCCACTTTAATGTGCCAAATGAATAGATAAGGATGATTGGTTGGCCATTCAAATTCAAAATAAAGTTTGAATTTGAATGGGCAATCAATCTTTGCACCTTATTCTTTTTTTTACGCCCCATTTATTATATGAGAAAAAGTTTTTCATGAAATCACTCCATGCACAATTTTAGCCATGCCTCACATCTTTAGTGGATAAGGGATGAGTTAGAATCCATTTAAATTCAAAATTTGATTTGAATTCAAATGTGCAATTACTCATCTTTATCCTTTCTTTTGGATAAGACATTTGACGTTGTTATAAAAGGAGGAGAAGAGTGGGGCGTGCAAGAAGAATATTTTTGGAAAAAAAATTTGGGGCAAGAGGAAGTCTTGTGTGTGAGAAGAAAGTCCATATCTTTCCAAGAGAAAAAGAAAGAAAAGAAAGAAAAGTGAGTGCAAGGTTTTCGATGAATTTCCAAGAGTTTTAACCTAGGGTTCAGGAAGTGAGAAAGTGAGCTATGAGTATCGTGAGCCCACAAAATCTTTGGGAGATCTTCAACATCCTCTCAGGCATGTCTGTTGATGATCTGGAGTATCCAAAAAATAGACAGACATCGATCGAAGGAGTTCGATCAGCATCCGCCGTCAAAAGGGCTCTACAACGAGCTAGCACTCGTGAGGAGTCGATCAGATCGGGAGCTTCGTGTGGACAATCCGCAGAGGTCAGACACACTGTGTGGCTGCATCGTGATGATCAAACTCTCCCGACGGTGATCAGATTGCGGTAATCTACTACCCGCACAAAGGTATTGTGTTCTGAACACATTACAGTAAAGTGTTTACTGTTCGAATTTGAATTTCAAATTCAAATTTAAATGCATGCATGCTATATTTCATATTTAGATCCTAGTGTAGGATAAATTTATGTTAATTAATTAGATTAATTAATATTTTTTTATTATAAAATCATAATTTTGAAAAAAAATTTAAAATTACCATTTTACCCCTGCATTGAATTTTGCAACAAATGGTATCAGAGTGGGTTCTTAGATATGATATATATATTTGCATGCATAGATTAAGTTGTAGTCTAAAATTTTAAATTTGAAATTTAAAATTCAAAATTTGAAATTGGAATTTTGAAAGTTGTTCGAAATTCAAAATTTGAAATTTGAAATTCAAAATTCAAAATTCTAAAATTTGAAATTCAAAATTTGAAATTTGGTTGAAATTTTAAATTTAAAATTCAAAATTTAAAATTTGAAATTTGAAATTCAAAATTTGAAATTCAAAATTTGAAATTCAAAAATTTGAAATTTGAAATTTGTTTGAAATTTGAAATTCAAAATTTAAAATTTGAAATTCAAAATTTAAAATTTGAAATTTAAAATTTAAATTTTGAAATTGGTATATTTAGATATACTTGATCCAAGTAACAAGTAATCGAATTGGATTGGTTGCCATGACTGTCCGGTCATAGGAGAAAAGTAGGGTTTAAAGGCCCTCTCCTCCCATTCGATGAGGTCTCCTATGGCGGTAGGGGTGCCGCTGCAATTATATCCCATGCAGATTAAGCAGCGAAAGGAATTAATTGTAAAGGTTCAATTCTAAAATTTATCATGAATGTGTTAGATTAGATCTAAAGGAATATTCATGATTTATTTTGATTGAGTTATTTTCTATTATGTAATTAGCAATAGGATTGCTATTTATGAAATGTGCTGATCTATTTGTGAAATGAGTCAACATATTTGGTGAACAAAAAATAAAAAATTTCAAATTTGAAAATTATTTTTGAAATGTCAAACCCTGACCCATTAGCCCAAATACTTAATTAAAAGAATTAAGTGTTGTCTAGTAGGTCTAGAATTGTGAATTAAGACCTAAGACAATTGCATAAACTTGTGGGTCAATGGGTTAGATGGATTAGGTCCATAATTGGGTTAGACCTAAGGTTAGCTTAAAGAAATAGACTAAATTAGAGTAATTGGTCAAATCTAATCAAAAGTTGAATTAGATTAGGTCAAAGATACTCTAGACTCAACTCCAATAGTTGTAGTTGAATGGGTCCATGTCTTTAACTAGACCAAGATGGACTTAATTCATGGCTACGTGGTGAAACCCAATTTACTAAGTTGATCAAATTAAAACTAATGAACCGGTTGATGTCTAAGGTAAGTTTGGCAGTTTGACCAATGGTTTTTAAGCGAGAGCTACTCGCAGTGATTCGATCTCTGACGAGTTAATGGCATATCCCCACCACTGATCTCACTTACCTGGCCAACCTGGTGAATTGGGTTTTGATTAGATCACTTTGTGATTAGGGCTCACCTATGTCATTAGGTAAATCAGTTTGACTAATTTAGGTGCTCCTAATGCTGGCTTAATTAAATCCTTTTTAATCTGACTTGGTGAAGTCAGTGGGAGGATTGAAATTGGCTTGTAATTTATCTTCTCATCTATTCTTTAATAAAATCTTCAAAAATTATTAGGTCCTAAAAATGATTAAGTTATATTGATAACTAAGTCATAGCCTCCCATTAAGTGAGTGATAATGAGTCCATTAGTTTAATAATCATTGGAGGCCCAAAGGCCTGGTGCTTATTGACTAATGGAATTATCATTCATAATATAATAATTTGGTTTGAGTCTTTCTGATGGTGGTCAGGTTGGCCGGCCAAAGTCGGGCCTGATCACTTATTGGTCCGATTCACCAAATCAAATCATGTTAATGGTTGGACCTAACCAGATCTTTTCAGTGGAGGCCAAAGCCTACTGATTAGGTTCTGGGGAAAAATCAATTACTAGAAGTTATTTAGAGAAACAACTAGTTATGAACCTACCCATAGATGCACATGGGTTGACCAACCAAAGTTGGACTTGTGTGTAGTCTGTGTGGATTCTAGTACCCACTAAAGAATTAAAGTAATTCCTCGAATTGGAGGTTGAGGCTACCAGTTCGTAAAAATACTAGGAGAAACTTTAGACAAAAGTCCAAGTCTTTAGTACTTATAATTTATGTACTAATAGAGGTCTGGTTTTCTTTTATGCAGCTATGGCCACTACCCTGTCGCTTTGATCATTATTAGATAATGACAAGCTCATGAGACCTAATTTTGATAGCTGGTATCGAAAATTAAAAATCATCCTTGAGCATGAGCGGATCCTTTATGTAGTAATGGATCCGGCACCTAAGAAGCCAGCCCCGAACGTTAGAGGGACGGTCCGAGATACTTATCAGAAGTGGCTCAACGATCGCACCACCGTTCGGTCCATTATGTTGGCGGTAATGAATGATAAGTTCAGCCGCAGGTTCGAGAACTCCCAGCCACAGGAGATGCTTCAAATATTGAACGATTCCTTTGGCACGCCTGACGACATTGAAAGGCACAAAACTAGTTGTGCCATTTTCAATGCTCGGATGAGGGATGGAGCCTCAATCACTGATCATGTACTGTACATGATCGAAATGATTGAGCGCCTAAGTAAATTGGGCTTTCCCCTGCATGAATAGCTCGGTAAGGATGCGATCTTAATTTATTGCCCAAGTCCTTCCTCCCCTTCCTTACTCATTTTTGGATGACAAAGCCTACAGTGAACTACCACGGCTTGTTGGGGTTGCTGCAGAACTTTGAGAAGGATCACCAGCTGCATAAGGAGTCGGTGAATGTTGTGGGAGGGTCTTCTTCTGGTCGTCGACCCTTTAAGAAAGAGAAGAAGAAGAACAAGAAAAAAAAGAATAAGAAGGTGCAGCTGCATGCTGGGACGTCTGCACAGGGTCAGACCAAGAAGTGTAAGCCTGACCACAGCCAGGCAGAGTGCTTCTTTTGCAAGAAGCAGGGGCACTAGAAGAGGAACTGTCCTCTATACATTGCCTCCCTGGATCCGAACAGGCCGAAGAAGAAGCAATGTACTTATATGATAACACCTTGCAACTTTTCCATTTGTGATACTACTGCCTGGGTATTGGATACCGAAAGCCCTTATCATATTTGCAATTCGATGCAGGGTCTGCAGGTCAGTAGGAGATTTGATGAAGGCAAGAGATTCCTGAACGTTGGAGATGGAAGATAAGTTCCAGTCCTAGCATTAAGAATCATGAACCTTGTAATCAATTCTCAAAATATAATTCTGAGTGAATGTCACTATTGTCCAAGCTTTTTATTAAATATTATTTCTGTAGGCCTTTTGGCCATGAACGGTTATCAATTTTTAATAAAAGGAAACGTTTGCAATATCATTTTGAATGGTGTTACAATGTTTGTTGGACAACTTAATAATAGAATTTACTTACTATCACAACCTGTTAATGTGGTTCAAACCTCCGGTAAACGCCCTAGAATAGATAATGTGTCAGAAGTCTACCTTTGGCACTGTAGGCTAGGTCATGTCAATAAGAACAGGATAAACAGGTTGGCTCAAGAAGGAATTCTTGAAGTAGGTGATTGTGAATCACTTCCAACCTGTGAGTCCTGTCTTCTTGGTAAAATGACCAAATCACCTTTTACTGGAAAAGATGAGCGAGCCAGTGAACTCTTGGGTCTGGTACATTCTGATGTATGTGGACCCATGAGCTCAAGTGCAAGAGATGGATATTTCTACTTCATAACCTTCACAGACGACCTATCGAGGTATGGGTATGTCTATTTAATGAAGCATAAATCAGAGTCGTTTGAAATGTTCAAACTATTCCGAAATGAGGTAGAAAAATAAACTGGAACGTGTATTAAAACTCTTCTATCTGATCGAGGAGGTGAATACCTTTCCAATGATTTTCTGACATATCTTGGAGAGAATGGGATTCTCTCTCAGTGGACTCCTCCTGGAATACCACAACACAATGGTGTATCTAAAAGGAGGAATCGGACCTTGTTGGACATGGTTCGATCCATGATGGGGTTTGCTGGTCTGCCGATCTCCCTCTGGGGATATGCGCTCGAATCGGCTTGTTACCTTCTAAATATAATTTCGAGTAAGTCTGTAACCAAAATGCCATATGAGATATGGATAGGACGTAAGCCAGTACTCTCGCATCTTAGGGTTTGGGGATGTCCGGCTTATGTTAAATATTTAATTACGGACAAGCTTGGACCTAGGTCTGACAAGTGTAATTTTATAGGGTATCCAAAAGAGATCAAAGGGTATTACTTCTACCTAGCTGATGAGCAAAAAGTGTTTGTCAGCCTTAAGGCAATCTTTCTGGAAAGGAGTTCCTTGGTGAAGGGACTGTTGCCTCTAAGGTCGAACTTGACGAAGTTCGATAGGTGGAAAATCCGATGCAAGTTGCTGAACCTAAACTAGATTTGATTAGATCAGATCCGGAGCCTATTGTTCAAGCACCCTTAAGGCGATCTGGTAGAGTACCACGTCAACTGGACAGATACTATGGTTTCTTGGTCCGGGACGACGATCCTATCGAACTTGATGAAAACGATGAGGATCCGATCACCTACATGGATGCAATGCAGAGACCCGACTTTGAGAAATGGCTAGAGGCCATGAAATCTCAAATGGAGTCCATGAAAGTCAATGATGTGTGGATATTGTTTGACCCACCCGAAGGAGTAAAACCCATAGGGTGTAAATGGGTCTTCAAGAGGAAGAGAGGCACAGACGGAAAGGTGGAAACCTATAAAGTCCGTCTGGTTGTCAAGGGATATCGTCAATGTTATGGTATAGACTATGACGAGATATTTTCTCCTGTGGCAATACTCAAATCCATTCGGATTATGCTTGCGATAGCTACCCATCTGGATTATAAAATCTGGCAGATAGATGTGAAGATAGCTTTCCTAAATGGAGAGCTGGATGAAGAGGTGTATATGATACAACCTAAAGGATTCACATCCACAGATGATTCTAAGGTGTGCAGGCTACAGAGGTCCATTTATGGACTTAAGCAGGCATCACGGAGTTGGAACATACATTTTGATAAGACGATCAAGACGTATGGCTTCGTTAAGAACGGAGAAGAGCCCTGCATTTATAAGTGGGCTAATGGTCCAGTAGTAGTATTTCTTGTATTGTATGTGGATGACATTCTCTTAATCAGGAATGATATCCCTGCATTACAGTGAATAAAGATTTGGCTGTCGTCACAGTTCTCCATGAAGGATCTGGGAGAAGCTTCCTACATCCTAGGGATAAGGATCTATAGGTATAGATCTATAAGGTTGCTTGGTTTATCTCAGTCCACGTACATTGATACTATGCTAAAGAGGATCAGCATGGAGAATTCTAAGAAAGGCTATCTTCTGATAGGCCATGAAATTTTTTTCTCGAAGAGGGATTGTCTGACAACACCTCAAGAGAGAGAGCGTATGGGTTGGATTTCATATGCTTCGGTAATAGGATCTATCATGTACGCCATGACATGTACACGACCAGATGTGGCATACTCACTAGGGGTAGTGGGTAGATACCAATCTGATCCAGGGGAGAATCACTGGAAGGTTGTTAAAACCATTCTGAAGTATTTAAGAAATACTAAGGACCAGTGGCTTGTTTATGGTGAATCGAACTTGAGACTTATAGGGTTTACAGACTCTAGTTTTCAGTCTGATCATGATGACAGCAAAAGTGTGTCGGGATTTATTTTTATCCTTAATGATGGGGCTATCTGCTGGAAAAGTTTCAAGCAGCACACAGTGGCTGATTCAGTTTGTGAGGCGGAGTATGTCGCCACATCAGATGCTGCCAAAGAAGCGATGTGGCTGAGAAAATTTATCATCAAGCACGGAGTAGCACCCTCCCTTGTTGGTCCAATTCTGCTCTATTGTGACAGCTCTGGAGCCATTGCTCAGACGAAGGAACCAAAGGCACACCAGCGAACGAAGCATATTCTGCACCGCTACCATCTCATCCGAAAAATTATGGATCGAGGTGACGTCGATCTTCAGAAGATCGACGGGAATGAGAACCTGGCTGATCCATTCACTAAAGCCATTGCGGTGAAGGAGTTCGACAACTACAAGTCGAAGATGGATATTAGATACTACACCGATTGGCTTTAGGCCAAGTGGGAGATTATTGGGAATAGTGTCCCAAAGCCAATCGTTAGCCTGTTGACAGTTGTGCTCATTTTTTGTATTTGTACATGAATTATGAATTAATAAAAAATATTTTGGTATTTTTCATCACAAAATGTTTCTTCTAATGAACTCCTATGTTGTGGTGAAGTCCTTAGGACTATTTAGACTCGACAAAGGAGGATTTGTCGTTTAGTCCTTAAATCTGTTCGCAACTAAATGATACGTTGTTACCAAGGACGATAATGTTTATCAAGCATAGGTCGTTGTGTGCCATATAGGTTGGTTGTCCTCTTAACCAATGAGTGTGGAGACACTGGTATGGCATACAAGTGAGATGTAAGCGTACATCTGCACTGAACGTGACCGACCTTGGAGCTATTTCTGCTGTCAAGATTTACTCTGATGGAATATGGGTATAAATATCCCTCCGACCTAAGACCGCCACGGTGACTTGCAAGCAACTCACTGCACTTAGGCACTGGACTACCTGAATTTTTAATTCAGTGACGGAAGGCTGCTGGGTGTAGTCAAGTACTTAACTTGTCGGTGCGTGTGTCAAGATGGGATTGGCCACTCCAGTTTAGGAGCTGTGTACAGTCGTGTTTCAATTTAGCAAAACCTTGGCCAGGGTAGTCCTTGTGAGGAGTCACAGGACTATTTGAGTTGAGCATGATTCGGATGATTTGATCAGGGTTGACAGTTTAACCCTGAGTCATCCTAAACACAGGGGTCAAAAGGATGAATTATACAGTAACCATATTCATGTAGGTTCTGAGTGTTGCGATTGCGACTATTCGACCTATCCGGACATCGGGTACCATTGCTAGATGGTTACTTCAATTAGTACAGGAATTGGTTCCTGTGCTACCGGCTTAGGTTCGAACCTGCGGGGTCACACACATTAGAGGTTCCTATCTAATTTGATGGCTGGTGTAGAATCCTACATGTTTGGGACTCAGTGATCGAGAATCAGGATTCTCTGATCATGAGTTCCACACATTATGGGTACTGGGGTCAAGAGTCCCACTGGTTGGGACTTTTCGATCAGGGTTACATATCGATGAATTCTGATGCCCGATTGCCCATCGGATTTGGACTCTATATTTATGAGAGATTTAATTAGTGATTTGATCGCTAATTAACTCAATTTTATTGATTAATTATTTTTGGATCAAGTCCAATTGAATTGGATTCAGTTGGGTTTGACTCGATTAGGTTAAGAGTTGACCTAATCGTCGAGATGGTTTGGTCCCTGATTTGATCAGGGGTTGGGCTTAATCAATTTCTAATTTGATTAAGATTTTATTTAGCCTAATTAAGCTTAATTAAGTTGGTTTTAAATTAGTCTAATTGGATCTAACTTATTTGGTTCAATTAGGTTGGTTTAAATAGTGAAACCACCTTGACCCAATCTCCATGCGCCACCTCACTTCTATTGCACCCATTTGAATTCATAAGAAGGAACTTCTCATGAATTATTTTCTCACGCCAAGCCCTCTCCACACCCCACTTTAATGTACCAAATGAATGGATAAGGATGATTGGTTGGCCATTCAAATTTAAAATAAAGTTTGAATTTGAATGGGCAATCAATCTTTGCACCTTATCCTTTTTTTTACGCCCCATTTATTACATGAGAAAATATTTCTCATGAAATTACTTCATGCATAATTTTAGCCATGCCTCACATCTTTAGTGGATAAGGGATGAGTTGGTATCCATTTGAATTCAAAATTTGATTTGAATTCAAATGTGCAATTACTCATCTTTATCTTTTCTTTTGGATAAGACATTTGATGTTGTTATAAAAGGAGGAGAAGAGTGGGGCGTGCAAGAAGAATATTTTTGAAAAAAAAATTTGGGGTGTGAGGAAGTCTTGTACATTAGAAGGAAGTCCATATCCTTCCAAGAGAAAAAGAAAGAAAAGAAAGAAAAGTGGGTGCAAGGTTTTCGGTGAATTCCCTAGAGTTTTAACCTAGGGTTCGGGAAGTGAGAAAGTGAGCTACGAGTGTCGTGAGCCCACAAAATCTCAAGGAGATCTTCAACATCTTCTCAAGCATGTCTGTTGATGATCCAAAGCATCTGAAGAATCGACAGATATCGATCGAAGAAGTTCGATCAGCATCCACCGTCAAAAGGGCTCTACAACGAGCTAGCACTCGTGAGGAGTCGATCAGATCGAAAGCTTTATGTGGATGATACGTAGAAGCCAGACATGCTGTGTGGCTGCATCGCGATGATCAGACTCTCCCGATGGAGATCAGATTGCGGCGATCTACTACCCGCACAAAGGTATTGTGTTCTGAACACATTACAGTAAAGTATTTACTATTTAAATTTGAATTTCAAATTCAAATTTAAATGCATGCATGCTATATATCATATTTAGATCCTAGTGTAGGATAAATTTATGTTAATTAATTAGATTAATTAATATTTTTTTACTGTAAAATCATAATTTTGAAAAGTTTTAAAATTACCATTTTACCCCTGCACTGAATTTTGCAACATAGAGGAGTAGTGAATTGGAAGGGTTCCATACAGTAAAACTGTGTTTGACTCAATTATTGCTATTAGTAAAAATTGCTAAGAAAAATCACCTAACAAAAGTGTTCATCACTGAGTTGGGTGTGGTCTCACCAGGAACCCATGCACATCCTATGGCACTTTTTTCTCATTCATAATTTGATCATAAAATAAGTTTATATAAAGAACAGCATAATGGATCAGTTCACTAAGCCTTAACTCAGTAGCAGTATGTTTGCCACCTTGATTGCATAGGCATCAGGTATAAGGGTGATTGGCTTTAGTGTAAGTGGAAGATTAAAAGAATAGGACCCTACAAACCGATCGCATGAATGATGCGATAGAGACTTTCTTGTGTTATCTTTCTACTCATTTGTATGATATTAGTTATTTTATTTATGAAGTATTATATTTTTTCATTTACTGCATCATATTTTATGATTATGATAAACCCCATAGATTAAGATAATGATTTTAGGACCATGATGAGATCATGTCAGTGAGATCTAAAATTTTGATAGCTCCGATCTAAAATATTTTCAATCATTGGATCATCGAGTCGGAGATCGATGATGCCAATAAGATTAGTAGATTATGCTCGATGGAGGGGATGATTGATCTCACAATTACTTATATGGTGATACTAATACAAGAATATAGGTGCTCATTAGAGAATGAGTTCATTGAACTGATCTATAAGATGAATATCTGATAGAGCCTTACAGCATATCAACAGATAGTTCTCCAGTGAAAGTGGTGCAAGTGATCTTTTGATCTGAGATCATCATGGTACCATATATATATAGATCCTTACTTTGGTTTATTCCCTAGCATGCCATTTTGAGATGTGTGTGGGATATTCTTGGTTTGGTGAAGTGTGCATGGAGGTTGTGAGTGATCAACATAGAATTGATCACTCCTTGTAGAAGGAGAGAACATCCTATGTGATCTCATAGGATGATGACTCTAAGAGTCTCTGACCAGAGCAGGGATGAACAGTAAAAAAGATTTCTACTCAGTTCATAGTAGGGATGAATAGTAAAAAATTTTTTTAATAATTCATCAACTGAGTCATCATCATCAGATCGAGATAAATATGGATAGGTATTTGGGTTTGACATGATTTCGTGCCCATGGCCTTTCTGGGATGTTGTGTGATCGAAGGATTGAATTGCACGATAACTCACTACAAAAAGATTATTTTGATATTTTCATCAAATTTTATATCTTCTGGATAGTCATGATATATTGCTAGATATCAATCTTGATTTGTGAACTTATAAAAATTAAAAGAGTTTAATTTAAAAATTAATTAGAAGATATTCTGATTGATTGATGCCTTTGGGCTAACCTAATTAGATTAGGTCATGAGTTTGAGTCCACTGCTGGCTAGATATGGAACCCAATGGGTCACACACGATAAAAATTTGATCTTGATCTAATCTATTTAGATTTATTATAAATCTTATGGGTTAATTAAATTGCTAGCACATGAATTAACTCAAGTTCTCAATTTACTTCAGTGCAAAAGTATTTGTGCTAAACCCAAGCTTGATGCCTTGACATAATAAGATTTGGTTCAATCTTTGGTTTTCTGATTTGGTTTACCAATCTATTTGAAAGTGTTTCATTTGGATTTATTCATCTCCATGCCAAACCACACGCAAGAAATAAAAGCCCTGCCCCATTTATTTTAGGGGTTAAGAAGGAGTCCTTCTCATCCACTCCTCTTAATTTTCTTCTTATCTCCATGCATATTTTGTTTCTCGTGCCATGTGATAGCTCTTGGGAATATATGGGTATAGAAGAGAAGGAAGTTTCTTTATCTATGAAGGACATCACTTGCCAAAAAGATAAATGGGATGCCCCCCTTTTGTGTGTTGAATATTGGAAGAGTCCATCTTGTCTTGGACTCTTAGTTTTATGCTCTTTCCTTTATCCCATGTGCCATCAGATGGCACCTTGGTTTTTGTGCATAGAGGAGTTTTTCTACCTGTGAAACTCTTCTTTTTTCATGTCTAACTTATTCCTCTTTTGGTTTTCATGCTGAAAATAAATTTCACCATGTTAGGAATAAGGGACGCCAAGAGTTGGCACCCCTTGGGATTATTTGTGGCCCCCCTTCTTTCCTTATTTAAGGGATGCCCCATATGGGATATGATCTTAATCCAAAGGGCTTTAGGTGTGGGATTATGTGAGAAAAGAAAGGAAAAAATCTGAAAAGAAAAAGACAAGAAAAAGAAGAGGAAAATTAGAAAGAAAATCAAGAAGGAAGTGGAAAGCAATTGTTGCTTGTCCTAAGGTTTAGTTTGTTCAAGTGTTGAACATCTAAATCTGATTTGGGTGGTGAGTTCTTGTGAGGAAGGATTTCTAATGTGGCTCTAATAGAGGATTCAAAGGTATACAAGTAGTGGTGCAACCTGTTCTTGTGAAGAACGATCGGCAGTGAACTTGCAAAGATGACTGTAGTACTATGTCAAATTGAGAAGGATCTTGATCTGTCCCATGTGGATCACCATTGGAGGGCTTCTACTTTAAAATCTTGTGAAGATCATTTGATTATCAGATCTTTATCTTCATGATTGGTATATGACATCTAATCCCTTATTAATATGCATGCTTGAATTGTTTGATTGTAATCATCAAGGTGTTCTTAGGGTTTTATATTCTGGTAGTCCTGTTTAATTGTTAAACTTATTTTCAATAGTTGAATGCATGAAAAAATTTTGAAAATCCTATTCTGCTGCATCACCGAAACCCAACAGAACTAAGTAAATTTGATCCAGCAGTCTCTTAATGGTTTATTTGGTCAGCTTATAGTAAACTGCCATATGAATGAGAATGATAGCGCATTACCGAAATTGTTGAACATGTTGGTGGTCACTAAGGAGACCTTGAAGAGTTCAAAGAGCTATGTTCTTACTGTGAAAATTTTGATTTTAGGAGAGAGTCTCTTGGAACAAGAGGTTTATAAAAGAATGAGCCAAGAAAGGATCTTCTCAAGGGAAAGACATCAGGCAAAGGAAAGTGTTTCTACTGCAGTACTGATGGCCACTCAGATAGAAATTATCCTCCTACCTGGATAGCCTAAAGAAGAAGGGTGACACACCTTGTGAAGGTACGTCAGATCTATTTACATGTTGATGTATTTAGATAGGGAGTGTGCCATAGGATCTGAGAAATCTACGGATGAGATAAACCCAGATATATATGGTACCTCAAGTAAGGTTATTTTGAAGAGGATAGGATATACAAACTTGGAGACATAGTGAATTCTGAGTTTGTAGATCCTATCTTCAAGAAAAGTTGACTAAACTATCTCTTATGAGACATGGAGAAAAGACCACTGCATACAGGCCCATTTTATTGGAAATCCCTTGAGGTTCTTCGATTAGATCGAGGAGGTGAATACCTTAGTGAGAATTTTGAGATAATTTTATGAAAATGGTACAGTCTCATAGTGGACTCCTCCTGGTGTGCCTCAGCTCAATGGGATATCGAAAAAGAGAATTAGGATCCTATTAGATATGGTCGGATCCATAATAAGATTCACTCACTAACCCATACTCCTTTAAAGACATACTTTATTCTATTAAATATGGCACTAATTGTACTTCCTAGCAAATCATAATGTGATTATGATCCATCATACCACATTCTAGGAAAATAGTTTACCTAAGATGAAGGTAGAGGGAGAAAATTGAGCTCAAAGAGAGTCTCTAAAGAGCAACAAGTTGGAGATTTAATTGTATCTATTCAATCTGAGCCAGTTAGTGTAGGACCTCTACCACCTCATAGATCTAATAAGATCTCTCATCTTTATGAAAGGTACTTTGGTATGCTTTCAGAGGATATAGAGGAAGTGTTCCTTGTGGGAGATGGGGATCAAGTAGTTGATCCTAAGACCTATGACGAGGTGATGTACGGCATCGATTTTGAGAAATGGTTGGAAGCAATAAGTTAAAGATTGATTTGATGCATTCTAGCCAAGTTCGACCTTAGTGGATCCACTAGAGGGTATTGTACCCATTAGGTGTAAAAAAATAAAAGAGAATTAAATGCAAACAGATGTGAAAATTATTTTCTTAATGGATATCTTGGAAGATATCTATATGGAGTAGCCTGATGAGTTTCACTTTCAGTGATGGAGATCATAAGATCTGCAAGCTACATGGATTCATTTTTGGATTAATGCAAGCATTTTGGAGTTGGATTGATGCAACAAATCATTTGATTTCATCAATAACAAGGAGAAACCTTGAGTTTTCAAATGGATCACTGGGAGGATGAGATTCTCCTGATTGGAAAAGTTGTTCCCATGCAGACTTCGATCAGGAGTTAGTTGTTAAAAAGGTCCTCCACAAAGATTAAGGAAAAGCATCTTGGATTTAAGGTTTGTGGAGATAGATCTGATAGGATGCTAGGCTTTTCATAGGTAAAATATATAAAAGAGGTGCTGAAGAGGTTCAGTATGAAAACTCTAAGAGAGGACTTCTACCCCTTAGGCAAGACATGTATCTCTTTAACAACATGTGTCTAAATATATCTGAGGTGATTTAGCTCATGAGCTAGATCTCTTATGCAGTCTCACGAATGCCATGCAATGTACTTGACTAGATCTTACTGTGAGTGTTAGGAGCAAAATCAGTCAAGTCCAGGTGTACAATACTGCTCGAATTTTTGATTTTTGGAGGAAAATTTTGAGTTACAAGGTTTATGGGTACACATGTTTAGATTTTATGTCTAACACTGATAGTAGAGAGTTTACATCAGGATGTATGCAATATGGGAATTGGTAGATTGAAAGAGTTTCAAATAATCAATCATTGTAGGAAGCTGAGTTAGTCATCATTTCTAAAGGTGCTAGATAAGATCTTCTGGTCTAAGTATCTTTATTGCAATTGATGTCATAAGATATCATTATAGTGACAATATTGGCACCATAGTCCTTAGCTAATGGAGCCTTCGTCTCATCAGAATACCCAGCACATGGAAAAGAGAACTTTTAATATTATGCGATTACCTTGATATGAAAGATGTCAAGGTGAAGAGAGTAGAGACCCCATAGAAATGTGGTGGACCCATTAACTAAACCATTTAGCCAGCTAAAGATTGAAGTCTATTTTGAGAAGATGGGACTTAGGTTTGCGGTAGATTGACTTTAGGTCAAGTGGGAGATTGTTAGATGTGTAACTTGAAAAGTCAATTATTGGCTAACACATTATAATTTTTCAGGATATAAGTTTATACTTAATTTATTGAAATTAAAATTTATAGATAATTATTTTCATTCTAGTATAATGTGTCTTAAAATTATCCAAAGAGTTAATAGTCAATGATACATATTCTCAATGAGTTGAAAATTTAGGATATGTGTCATTATAGATTAATTTCTAAAAGCTCTCAATCGATGATCATCATGGGGATGGTGATTTATCTGATTAGACTGGTGCATGGATCACTTCTCTTTGGATAGATAGTTTTTGAGTCTACAGTGTATGGACACTGAAGCGAGAGTATAGGTAGTTGTTAGAGAACAACGATACTGAACGTGATCAAGAACTAGAAGTCACATAGATGCTTACTCACTTATCAGTGACTTCTTGATGTTGTAGTTATGTGAGTGGTTCTTTGACCTATGGTGCCTCGACTACTCACAGTGAGGTTACTATAGTTTGATTGAAGAAAAAATTCATCCGATCGCATCGGATGCCAAGAAGATAGAAAGATTAGCAATTAAAATTTTTATAACACTTATGAATTCTTACCTTAATTCACAGTGAAAAATAATCAAGGTTAAAAAAGCTCCTCGATCAATATGCTTCGTGAGATCTGGATGCGTGGATCCTCTACTTCGTGTGCACGTCAAATATTATAGGAGAGAGGAATGAACTCTTTCTTTGGAGAGAAAGGAGAGGAACACTTGAGATCTAATCTTAAGTCTTTGGATAGCCCATATGCTGCCATAAAGGGAGGGAAGATGCCAAAAGGAGAGAAATGCCCAGTGCTAGGGGATGCCTAAGAGAGAGGAGACACCCACACCAAGGGATCTCCATGCCAAGCCTTTGATTGATTTATTTTCTCCTTCTTCACACCCCTCCTTATATAAGTAAGAGGTCCTAGATCAAATCAAACTTCTTTGGATGCTAGGAAAAGGACTCTCTATGATTGAATCAAATCTAAACTCCCTAAAACATAAGGAATCCTAATGCAAGTAGGAGATGTGTCTCCTTTCATTATGGCGCATGTCCAAGAGGAATGGGCTATTTCTAGTCCCTTTCCAACCACTTTGACTAGCCCATACGGAGAGAGAATATCTAAAAAAATTGGTTAAATGCACCAAATCAGACTTAGATCAATTCAAATCCAATTTGAATCAATTTTGAAAAGACTGCTGATCCTAATTTAATTAGGATTCTTGTCGATATCCAACTTGATAAATTAACCCATTCAAGTCCAATTAGATTAGATCTAATCTAAAGTAATTAGGACTCAATCCATTCTCTCATAATCACTTGGATCATTGATTTGATTTAGTTCATCCGTGAAATCAAACCCGCACCTCATGCGCAGTGCTAGCTGAACATAGTCAGTATTTAATTTCATATGACTTATAACTTAATTCTCAATCAAGTTAATCTACATATTGAATCAAGTCTCATACTTTCAAATCAAACATATAAATATCCAATCAATTCTTTTCTATATTGTTTGACTTTTGTACGTGACTCCATAGGCTCGAATATTAAACTGATAGCATAGAAACTCCTTCCTATACTAATCGAAGTGACAATCTCGCAATAATACATGACATCCAGATAGGTCACATATTTGCAAAGCAATATTCAAAAACCTTGATATATGGTTATGGCATAATTCATTCCTTTGATCCTAATGCTTAAGGTGATCAGGGTTTAACTGTCAATCCTGAAATAGTCATTCACATCATATTTTAATCTTTCAAATTCATCATATGGATTACCTTGGTCATGATTTTACTAAATTAAAATATAGTAATGCATTAAGTCTTATAATTCAGAGGGATCAATCTCATTTTGATCCACACACAGACTTTGTAAGTATTTGACTATACCGAGTAGCCTTCTATTACTGCATTAGAAATATAGGTAATCCGGTGCCTAAGCATAGTGAGTTGCTTGCAAGTCACTATGGCGATCTCAGGTCTGAGGAACACTCATGCCCATATGTTTCAAAAGCTGCACTTAACAGCAGAGTACTTAGCAGGTGAGTCACTTATTCATGATGATATACTCCTATATCTCATCTGTCTGCCATATCAATATCTCCACACTCTTTAGTTATGAGGACAACCAACCTATATGGCACATAATTATTAGATTTGTGCCTTAGAAGCCAATTTTTGACTGACATATTATGTAATTTCAGGGCTTAAATTTATACTTGTAATCTTTTTATTATTAATAAAAGATTTTTTTTTCAATCATATTTATGTGTCCATGATTTATCCTAAAAATTAACAAAGATGATTTTTGTATATTCTTAAAGAGTTAAAAATTTGAGACATACATTAATTAGTGATTAATTTTTAAATACTTTCGATCAAAGAATCATCATGGAGGACAGTGATCAATCCATTTGAGATCGGTGCATGGTTCACCTCCCTTATGGATAGATAAATCTCAGATCTGTGGTGCAGAGATACTGGGATGAAGGTGTGGATGGTTATTAGAGAATAACTTACAATGAGCGTAACCAACATGAGAACCACATAGATGTCTACCAGTCATCAGTAGTTTTCTCGATGCTGCAGTGGTGTGAGTGGTCCTTTGACTTACGATGCCATTAGCTATTCATAGTGAGGCTACTGGGTTTGACTGCATGTTCTCTTAGTCCCTAACCATTCAGATTCTTGTTGTGTATGCTGGCTTTAGTAGGTTCAGGTTCACTATTTGGAGTAGGATGCACCTAGATGGAATCTATCGACCTTGATAGAAAAAGAGAAGTCCTATACGATTTGTGAGACTAAGTTCAAAAAATCTTTGGCCAAAGCAAGTGTGAATACTGAAAAAGAGTTTTCATGGGATTCACAAATGAATTCGAGTCAAGATAATCTAGCATATGACTAATGATGGGGTTTGACGAGTTCTCTATGATCTCTGTCAAGTCGAAATTCATGATAGAAGAACTGAATCATATAATAACTACACCTAAATATTTATACTTTTATTTTACTAGATTATCACTATATACTGCTAGGTATCACTGGTGGATTGTGAGACTCATCGGATATTGTTTTGACGATCGATGGCCCTCGAAGGGTAGAATTGAAAATATTTCAATCCATCAAAAAGAGTTTCGATGATATTATATTGAAGATCATAATATATCTCACTACCAGATAGATTGAAATCTATGGGGTTACACATTAAGAAATTTTATCTTGAATTTGCCAATTGGGCTTATGAAGTTTCAATTAGATTAGGGTTTATTGAAATCCTATTAGGTTTATGAGAACCATGCTAGCACATGTTTAAACCTAATTCTTCTCGAGACTTTGATTTGATCAAGTCCATGAAAGGAATATGCCCTACAAGCCAATCAAAATTTATATTTTGATGGGTTTTTCTTATAATCTTCCAGACTCATGTATTGACTCTTTAAATAATAAAAGGTATTTTTTATCATATGCTGCATCTTATTTTTGTAATGATTATAATGAACTCCATAAATCAGGATAATAGATTTAGAGTTATGATGAGATCATACTTATGAGATCTAAAATCCTAAAAATTCTGATTTAGAATATTCCTAATCATAGGAGCATTGAGAAGGGGATCAATGTTTCGGATAGACTAGAACTTCCTATGTATGATCGATGGAGAGGGTGGCTGATCTCATATGTCACTTGTGTGAGATATTAATATAAGAAAGTAGATACTTATTAGAGAATGAGTTCACTGAATTGATCCGACTTAAGAAACATCTTATGGAATTTACTTACTGGTCAAAAGATATTTTCTTATAGTAGAAGTTGTACAAATGATCCTTTGACCTGAGACTATCATAGAACCTTATATACATGAATTCATATTTTTTGATTCATACTCATTCATGACTTAGTCATGTACGGGATATTCTGGATATGGTAAATTATGTATGGAGGTTGTGAGTGGGTCAACATGGAATCGATCACTCCTGGTAAGAGGAGATCTCATCCTACTTGCTCTGATCGATTGATGATTCAGAAAAAGCTTTTGATCAAAGCAGAATAAAAATTAGAAAGAGTTTCTAATATTTCATTAACTAAATCATCATATAAGATTGAAAGTAATATGAGTATGATATTGAATTTGACATCATTCCATATCCGGAGTTATATTCGGGATGTAGGCTGATCGCAGGATCAAATTGCATTGTAACTTTTCACTGAAGGATATTTTTGATATTTCTATTAAAATTCTATATCTTTTAGGGAGATATGATACATTGCTAGATGTCAATCTTATCTTATGGGTTTGATCGAATTAAAGAGTCTAATTCAATCGCCAATTAGAAAGAGTTCTAATTGTTGAAATCGGGTTGTTCAATTGGATCTAGATCGGCTAGATTAAATTCTAATCAAATCAAATCGACTTGCACTCAGACCTATTGCTAGCTAGATGTGGAACTCAATGGATCATATATAAAGAGAATTGATCAGGGGTCTTATTGGATTAGATCATATTTGCAAAATTGACATGCTAGCATATGTTGCAAAAACTAGCTCCCTATTTCGAATCGAGTTCAAAATTGATTTCAGATTGGGCTAATTCAGGCCAAATCAATACAAACCAATTTTGGGTTTGAGTTGGGATAACCCTTAGCTATATGTATCAAAAATTTGGAGCTAGAAAACTAAGTCTCTGCAAGTCAAAATTTTTTTTTGTGTGTGGGTGCAGTTTTTGTGTGCAGAAACAGCTTTCACATCCCATGAGATGGAACGCCTCATCCTCGAGCTTATCCAATGTTTCATACTGAAATAAATTTTTGGGTAATTTCTAACTTAATTTTGAGCATAATTTTTTTTTAAATTAAAATTCTTTCTAATTTAAATATAAAAATTCATCGAAGTTGAAAATTCTGTCAGTTTGATCCATGCGTCTGACCAAGAGTCCAACTTATGAAGGACTCTAACCCATTTGTCATGCCACTTCTTAATCTGAGATTTTTTTCACACCATTTTGAAGTTAGTTCCTTAATTGTTTGCTATTGGATGAATAAAATTATACTGATAGGTGGTGGAGAAAAATTATGCCATAGGAAGCTGTGCGACACATCGAAGAATCATTGAGAAAAATGTTTCGAAGAGTCCTTCTGCGCGAAGCATCTCTTAGATTTTTTTTGATGATTGCCATGCATCAAAATCTTTTAGATGGTCATGAGAATTTATCAGGAGGTGTGAGATTTTTTGATGGATGCGAGATGGCACGTGGAAGGGGTGAGAATAATTTTTGAAGGCATTCCATCGCTAAGTATTTAAAGGGGGATGCATCGGGGGATTGGATTCATTCAGATTTCCAATTCCTCCTTTCTTTCTAACATCCTCTTCTTATTATCCAATTAGTCCCTTCTTTCTCTTATTAGGATAAGTCCAAAATAGTAAGGACAAATCCAATTTTAGGATAAGAGTCTAGGAAGAGAATTAAAGAAGACAAGGAGAGAAGAAAGGTAGGGATAGGAAGGCTAGGAGAAGAGGAAGAGGGTCTTGAGGTCCTGATATCCAAAAAACTTCTCAGAGTGAGAATTTTAGAGAAAAAATTATCTCATAGAGTTGGTGTCCTGATCATAGCCCTGTGTGGATCACTGTTGGAGAGAGAACAATTGGGCGCCTGGTATGGGTTCTACCAGAATTTGGATTAAACACTGCAGGTATTCTTCTATAGCTTGAATTTAATTTTAAATTTATATTATATATGATTGTTAATTATCAAAAAGATGCTGGTTTAAAGATTTTATATTTAAAATTTCTTAATTTAAATTTTAAAATTTATTATGCTACCGCTGTGTATGCCCACCTTAAAACCCCATAGTGGTATCAGAGCCGACCTTGTTTGGTTCCATCATATATACATAATGTTTATGTGATGCATAGTATGATTTATACTATAAAATAATTTATGTCTTCTATTATGCTTTCATATGATGATATGAAATGATGCATATATGATTCACCACTTCATCATCCTGATATAAGGTTATCCTGGTATAACGGGGTTATGCTGCAAGGTTGTCCTAGGATGATGAATGTTCATATGTTATACTTGCACATATAGAATATTTTAATACTGATACATAAATTAGCATTATATAGTTATAATGTGTATGAGACCAAATAAAAGTCCTCATTAAAAATTATATTAAGTGGTAGTGATATACAATTATGGCTTAACCAATTCTTAATCAATTGATCAATTGATGTTTAGAAAAGTGCTATAGGTGGTTCTTTAATTAGTTTCATTGTCTGACCTAATCAATTTATTGATATCTAAGGAAAGTAACAGGAGGATCCCCACCTTACTTACCTGGCCAATTTGATTAAGTGATCTTGATATTGAAAAACTTTAATGTTGAAAATACTACTAAGGGTCTTCCTTCATGCTAAGTTAATGTTATATCATGAACTATGACTAGTTTGTTGTGTTAACACAAGGCTTGTCACAAAGATTGATATAACACAATCCTGGTGTATAGAAGATGCTTACAGCAATTTTGAATGTACTTCTTTGTTGTGTTAATACAAGGGTAGTTATATTAGAATTTGATTGTATTGAAATGAATGGTCTAACTTAACTAAAATATTATAGCTTGTTGTGTTAACACAAGGCTAATAATATCTTAGAGGTCAAGATATTATATTGAAAATTGCATGAGATGCAATTGAAAAGAGTTTTCTACCTATGAACTCATAAGGGTTTGTTGTGTTAATACAAGATTATTATGAAGAATTAGGATTTCAATCCTACTAAGATAAATATGAAATATGTTTTGTTCATCATAGTAGAGGGTTATGATGCTCGATAAAATAGTAAGAGGTATAATTAAATCTAAAGATCTTATTTAATTGTACGAGTCAACATGAGTTGTTTGCTTATATAATGTTCTTTAATTATTATAGATTAAATTCTACAAATGGCATCTTCACTATCATTATGAAAAATTTTAGATTTCAACAAGTTGATCAGTCCCAATTATGTAGACTAGTTGAGAAATTTAAAGATCATACTCACTCAGAAGAAGCTTTACTATATTTTTGATATCTCCAAACCACAAGAGGTTGGAGATGATGCCACAGAGGAGGTATCCACATACAGGATGTGGAAGAATGACAGTTTGACTGTCAAGTGCATCATACTGGCCTCTATGAGCAATGAGTTGTAGAGGCAGCATGAGAATATGGATACTCAATCCATACTCTTCAATCTTAAAGAGTTGTATGAAGAACAGAGTAGGACTGCTAGATATGAGATATCTAAGCAGTTATTCCATACTAGAATGACTGAGGGATCATCCATACAAGACCATGTTCTGAAGGTCATTGATCTGATTACTAGATTGGGTCAACTAGATTTTGTGATAGATGGAGAATTAAGTCAGGATTTGATTCTGTAATCTCTTCCCGAGTCATTCGTTCAATTTGTCATGAACTATCATTTGAACAAACTGAATACCTCCTTGTCTGAGCTATTGAATATGCTTAAGACAGCTGAGAGCCATATTAAGAAAGAAAAGGATCCACTTCTTCTTATGGGTAAAATCTCTAAGAAGAAGTCAGGTTTTAAGAGTTCAAAGAAAGCACTGAATTCTAAGGGTGGCAAGATGAAGAAGGAGAAGAAAGTCTCAGGACAGGGTACCTACTTTCACTACAGTAAGGTAAGACACTGAAAAAAAATTGCAAGTTATATCTTGCAACTGTAAAGACTGGTGCAAGCGATGCACTAAAAAGTATGTATGAGATACATACAATTTTATCATTAAGTTCTTCCAATTCAAACTCTTGGGTATTGGATACCACCTACGGTTCTCATATCTGCAAATCGTTGCAGGGACTGTAAAATATTAGAGTGCTGAAGAGGGGTGATTTCGAGCTCTACGGTGTTGGAGAAGAGTCCATCCAAGTAGAGGCTGTGGAGATATATATGTTAAAGTTACCTTCTGAAAAGATCTTAGTGTTAAAAAACTGTTATTATATGCCTAAGATCATTAAAAATATTATTTCTGTACTATTGCTTTTGCAACAAGGTTATGAAATAAATGAAAAGAGCAATAGTTGCTCATTTTTTTTTCTAATAATTTTTTTCATATTGATGAAAGTAAAAAGTGAAAGAGAGAAGAGTTAAATAATACTTTACTTTGGCATTATCGACTTGATCATATAAGTGAGACAAAGATTAACAAGTTGTACAAAGAAGAGTTTTTTGATCCTTAAAATTAGGTACTTGTGAATCTTGTCTTATGAGAAAAATGACTAAGACTCCATTTAGTGAACATGGAGAAAAGATAAGCAAGTTATTAGGACTTGTATATACTGATGTATGTGGTCCTATGACAACAGAAGCAGAGGAGGATACTCTTATTTTATAATGTTCACTGATAATTTATCTAGGTTTGGATATGTGTATCTTATGAAATATAAATCTGAAGCCTTTGATAAATTTAAAGAGTATCAAAGTATGGTCGAGAAACAAACTGAAAAAAATATTAAAATCTTTTGATCTGATCGAAGAGGAGAATACTTATCAAATGAGTTTCTAGATCATCTTAAAGAAAATGAAATTCTCTCAGAATGATCCCCTCCCTATACACCACAGCTAAATAGTATAGCAGAAAGGATAAATCATACTTTATTAGATATGGTGCGGTCCATGATGTGCCTTACAGATTTGCCTATTTTCTTCTGAGGACATGCCCTAAAAACTGTTATTTATATTTTGAACAGAGTACCTTCAAAATCTATGTCAAGCACTCCATATGAGATATGGAGAGAAAAGAAGCCTAATCTTAAGTATCTTAAGATATGGGGCTGTCCATCTTATGTTAAAAGAAATTTTAGACATAAGCTGAGTGTTAGGGCAGATAAATGCTTGTTTGTAGGCTATCCTAAAAAGAGTATAGGATACCTCTTTTACCATCCTACTAAACATAAGGTGTTTGTCAGTACATATGCCACTTTTATGGAAAAAGAGTTTATCTTAGAAAAAGGTAATGGGAAGAAAATTGAACTTGAAGAAGTTCAAGACCTACAAATGCAAGCACAAGATGATCCTCAATCAAAAATATCCATTAATGAAGTACAATCACAAAATACACCTCCTCTCTGAAGGTCGGATAGAGTGCGAAATGTACCAATAAGGAATGGATTCATTATTGAGAATAATGAAGTCCACATCATTGAGAATGATGAACCTTTGACCTATACAGAAGCCATCATGAGGAGGGATTTAGACAAATAGCTAGAGGCTATGAAATCCAAAATGGACTTCATGTACTCCAACTAAGTATGAACTTTGGTTGATGCACCAGAGGGTGTGACCCCTATTGGATGCAACTGGGTCTATAAGAAAATGATTGGAGTAGATGGTCAAGTTGAAACCTATAAAGCTAGATTGGTAGCTAAAGGTTTCAAGCAAAAATAGGGTATTGATTATGATAAAATATTTTTACCTATTGCCATGCTCAAATCTTTACAGATTATGCTTGCAATAGCAGCATACCATGATTACAAGATTTGGCAAATGGATATGAAGACTGCCTTTCTTAATGGTTATCTTGAGGAAGAGGTTTACATGTCTCAGCCAGAAGAATTTATCTCAAAAGGGAGAGCAAATCAGGTATGCAAGCTTAAGGAATCTATTTATGGATTAAAGCAGGTCTCAAAGTGTTGGAACATCCGATTTGATGTTACAGTCATAGAATTTGACTTTATCAAAAATATAGACGAACCTTGTGTATACAAAAAAATTAGTGGGAGTGCCATTGTCTTCTTAGTTTTATATGTGGATGATATACTTCTTATTGGAAATGATATCTCAATGTTACAATCGATCAAGACATGGCTATCAAGTAAGTTTTTCATGAAGGATTTGAGGGAAGCATCCTATATACTAGGTATCAAGATCTATAGGGATAGATCTAAGAGGATGTTAGGCTTATCCCAATTCAGGTACATAGACTTAGTGCTAAAGAGGTTTAGCATGGATGGGAGTAAAAGAGATTACTTACCCATGAGTCAAGATATACATCTCTCTAAAAGGATGTCTCCTAAAACACTAGAAGAGAGAAATAGAATGAGTTCTATTCTCTATGCTTTGGTAGTAGGGTTGATCATGTATGCTATGCTATGTACTAGGCCTGATGCTACCTATGCCTTAGGCATAGTTAGTAAATTTCAGACTGATCTAGGAGAGGATCATTGAAAAGCAGTGAAAAATATTTTTAAGTATCTGAGAATGACTAAAGATATTTTTTTGATATATGGAGGATCTGATCTAAAACTAAAAAGTTATTCTGACTCTAGTTTTCAATTAGACCCTGATGATAGCAAGTCTCCTTTAGGGTATATCTTTACTCTTAATGGTGGAGCTGTTAGTTGAAAAAGTTTCAAGCAGTAGACTATAGCTGACTCAACCACTGAGGTAGAATATATAGCTGCAAGTGAAGCCGCTAAGGAAGCTATCTGGATGAAGAAGTTCATCACTGAATTGAGTGTCGTTCCTGAGATTAAAAATTCTGTACCACTTTACTGTGATAATACTAGAGTAGTTGCTCAATCAAAGGAACCAAGGTCTTATCATAAATCCAAGAACATTCTAAGACGTTTCCATCTCATTCGTGAAATAATTGAAAAATAAGATGTTATCATTAAACAAGTAGAAATAAAGAATAATATAGCAGATCCGTTCACTAAGGCTCTACCACCACAGCAGTTTGATCACCATTTCGATTGTATGGAGATAAAATATAAGGATGATTGGCTTAAGTGCAAGTGGGAGATTGAAAGAAATATATCCTACAAGCCAATCGAAATTTATATTTTGATGGATTTTTCTTATAATCTTCTAGACTCCTGTATTGATTTTTTAAATAATAAAAGGTATTTTTCATCATATGCTGTATTTTACTTTTGTAATGATTATGATGAACTCCATAAATCAAAATAATAGGTTTAGGATTATGATGAGATCATATTTATGAGATCTAAAACCTTAAAAATCTTGATTTAGAATATTTCTAGTCATAGGAGCATTGAGAAGGGGATCAATATTCCGGATAGACTAACACTTCTTATGTATGCTCAATGGAGAGGGTGGCTGATCTCATATGCCACTTGTGTGAGATACTAATACAAGAAAGTGGGTGCTCATTAGAAAATGAGTTCACTGAATTGATCTGACTTAAGAAACATCTTATAGAATTTACTTATCCGTCAAAAGATATTTTCTTATAGTGGGAGTTATGCATATAATCCTTTGACCTGAGACTACCATAGAACCTTGTATACATGAATCCATATTTTTTGGTTCATACTCATTCATGACTTAGTTAAGTACAGGATGTTCTGGATATGGTAGAATGTGTATTGAGGTTGTGAATAGGTCAACATGGAATCGATCACTCTTGGTAAGAAGAGATCGCATCCTACTTGCTCTGATCGATTGATGATTTAAAAAGCCTTTGATCAAAGTAGAATAAAAATTAAAAAAAGTTTCTAATATTTTATTAATTGAATCATCATATAAGATTAAAAGAAATATGAGTATGATATTGAATTTGACATCATTCCATATCCAGAGTCATATTCGGGGTGCAGGAAGATCGCAGGATCAAATTGCACAATAACTTTTCACTGAAGGATATTTTTGATATTTTTACTAAAATTTTATATCTTCTAGGTAGATATGATACATTGTTAGATGTCAATCTTATCTTATGAGTTTGATTAAATTAAAGAGTTTAATTCAATTGCCAATCAGAAAGAGTTCTAATTGTTGAAATCGGGTTAGTTCGATTGGATCTAGATCAGTTAGATTAAATTTTAATCAAATCAAATCAACTTATACTCAGATCTATTGCTAGCTAGATGTAGAACCCAATGGGTCACATATAAAGAGAATTGATCAGGGGTCTAATTGGATTAGATCATATTTGCAAAATTGATATGTTAGCACATGTTGCAAAAACTAGCTTCCTGTTTCAAATCGGGTTCAAAATTGATTCCAGATTGAGCTAATTAAGGGAAAATTAATTCAAACCAATTTTAGTTTTGAGTTGGGTCCCCCCTTAGCTATATGTACCAAAACTTTAGGGCTAGAAAACCATGTCTCCATGAGTCAAGAATTTTTCTTGTGCGTGGGTGCAGTTTTTGTGCGCAGAAACAGCTTTCACATCCCATGAGATGGGATGCCTCATCCTCGAGCTTATCCAATGTCTCATGTTGAAATAAATTTTTGGATAATATCTAACTTAATTTTGAGCATAATAATTTTTTTTTTGAAGTTAAAATTCCTTCTAGTTTAAATATGAAACTCTATGAAAGTTGGAAATCCTGTCAGTCTGATCCATGTGCCTGACCAAGAGTCCAACTTGTGAAGGACTCTAACCCATTTGTCATGCCACTTCTTAATCTAAGATTTTTTCCACACTATTTTGATGTTAGTTCCTTCATTTTTGTTTATTGGATGGATAAAATTGCACTGATGGGTGGTAGAGAAAAATTATGCCATAGGAAGCTGCACGATGCATCAGAGAATCATCGAGAAAAATATTCTGAAACTCCATCTGCGTGAAGCATCTCTTGGATTTTTTCTCGATGATTGCCATGTGTCAAAAACTTTTAGATGCATATGAGAATTCATCAGGAGTTATGAGATTTTTTGATGGATACAAGATGGCATGTGGAAGGGGTGCGAATAATTTTTGAAGGCAACCCGTCGCTAAGTATTTAAAGGGGGGTGCGTCGGGGGATTGGATTCATTCAGATTTTCATTTTCTCCTTTCTTTCTAACATCCTCTCCCTATTGTCTAATTAGCTCATTCCTTCTCTTATTAGGATAAATCCAAAATAGTAAGGACAAGTCTGATTTTAGGACAAGAGTCTAGGAAGAGAATTAAGAAAGACAAGGAGAGAAGAAAGGTAAGGATAGGAAGGCTAGGAGAAGAGGAAGAGGGTCTTGAGGTCCTGATGTCCAAAAAAATTCTCAGAGTGAGAATTTTGGAGGAAGAATCATCTTAAAGAGTTGGTGTCCTGATCATAGCCCTGTGTGGATCACCGTTGGAGGGCGAACAATTGGACACCTGATGGAGGTTTTGTCAGAATTTGGATTAAGCGCTGCAGGTATTCTTCTATAGCTTGAATTTAATTTTAAATTTATATTATATATAATTATTAATCATCAAGAAGATACTGGTTTAAAGATTTTATTTTTAAAATTTTTTAATTTAAATTTTGAAATTCATTATGCTTCCGCTGTGCATGCTTACCTTAAAACCCTACAGTCCATAGCTTTGAACATAACCTAAATCCATTTGAATTTAATTAGGCTCTTAATTATGAGCCCAAAAGGATTTGATTAAGTCAATTAGTTGGTATAATTATTCTAACATTATCTCTTCTTTATCTCCTAATTATCTCTAAGAGTGCATGTGGAATAAATAGAAGAATGGGTGGCACCTACTTTTATTTTTGGCATGAAATGGGCACCAAATCTTAGGATATAGCAAAGGAGCCCATCCCCTCTTATGTGGTATGGTGTGGAGGAGAGAGAGTAGGGCCACATCCCAGTCTTATTTGGCTAGAAATCTCTTTGTCGGGCATCAAGAGTTGGCGCCCCAACTACCTGACATATATTAGATGGGCATCTCTTGTACCTACTTTAAGGGGGTGATCATATACTATTTATATTTGATTTTAATTAAAATAAATTAGATAAAAAGGTAGAAGATTCTTATGAGATAAGGATCTACTTTTTAAGATAATTAGGTTCCTATTATGTGTCAGGGTAGTGCCTATATAAAGGGTATGTCTCTAGGATTTCTAGCTAATTATTTTTGATGAAAAATATGTCTCTCTCTCCCTTCTCCATGCCTCCTCTCCTCCCTCTCTTCTCTTCCACACCCAAAAGTTAGGCGTCTCCTTTTTCTACATGCCAAAAGGTAGTGCTTTGTGTCTTCAAGGGTGAAGATCGAGGAGAAGAAGAAGAAAGCTGCTGATCAAGAAGTTGATCTCATAGTCCAGATCAAGGTGTTGATCAAAGTGCTCCAAGCGAAGATTTTTTTTAGAAAGAAGAGTCTTCTGTGAGGAGAAATCAATTCGAGATTGATCCTGATAGATACCCATAGAGGTCGGACACGTATGCGGCTCGAGTGTCTACGAATCAGTAATCATCAGAAATGATGAATATCTACCCACACCAAGATAATGAGATCTGATCTCATATTTATTTCTAAATTTTAGATTGTATATATATGTTTTCTTCTAGCTTGGGTAGAAATAGATTTGATCTTTTGCATATGGGGTTAAAGGGTTTAACCTATTTTATTGTCTACTGTATTTTTTAAAAGTTTTAAAATCTACACATGCTACCTACCTATTTTTCTAACAGTGGTATCAGAGCCACAGATTTTTGAAAATACATATGATCTAATTTTTAGATTAGATTTAAATATTTTAATAATTTAAAATTAATTTTGTACTAATATAAGGTTGTCCTAGTATAGGGTTTACCCCTTATATTGTAAAGGTTATCCTATCACAAGATTGATCGATTTTGAAAACTATTTTTGAAATAATTAAATTAAATCTTTTAGATCTAAAAATTAGTATATATAATATATTTAATTTTATTTTTAGATATAAAATTAGAATGATTAAAAGTTTACATCAAACTGATATAAGATTGTTCTGATATAGGATTTACCCCCTATATTATAAAGGTTGTCCTAGTTTGATGTGAATAGATTTTTAAAAAAATATTTTTATAATATTTTAATAATTATTTTAGATTTGGTTTTACATATATTTGACATATCTAAATTTAAGTTTAGATCTAAAATTTAATGTATATGTGATGCATATTTAATTTAGATCTGAAACTACATATATTTGATATATAAAATTAGGTTTAGATCTAAAATAATTTTAAGATCATAAGCCACTAATTACATGCAATAAAATATAATCTAAAAATTATTTTTAGATCTAAAATTATATTATTGTATGTGGGTATTGAAGGAAAAATCATCTTTTTCCTGTGTAGGATCTTCCAGATTTCATAAAATCTGGGGTGAAATAAATTAAAAATTTTTATCCTATGCTATTTTAGATCTAATATATATTAGATCTAATTTTATTATCTAATATTTAAAATCTAAAATTAAATCTAAAAGTATGAGAAATATAGACATACCTAAAGGGTAATCTAATTACCCTGTAGATGATCGCAGCACCGCCAGAGGTTCTGATGTAGCCACGCAAGCACCTAGCCTCTACCAGTATCCACTCAGGTAGAATCTGGAACATCTTTTCCTCATGATTCTATGCTCCAAAAATTAGATCAATATCTGATTTGGAAGTACTTCAGAACTCCTTCTGAAGTTGGAGCAGCAACCTGTCGAAGATGTCCTGCAGCCTTCTGTTCCAAGCATCACCACGCCTTGTACCTTTGCCAGATGAACATCCAACTTCTTGGACGTGAAGAGGGGAGAAAGGAGAGCAGGGAGGATATGGAGAAGAGGGGAGTGGATGGTAGCTAATAGGGTTTTTGCATAAAATAAGTTCTATCTCGAAACCCTAGGTGCAGCAGGATTTATATATTCTGGTATGCTGCGCAGTGCCACATCATTCGACCCATCAAAAATTTTAATAAATTCTGAAAAAATTTTGATTGATGGAGTAATATCATCTGATCATATCAGATAAGAATCCCTATGCTCTCTCCTATGTTGGCACCAACATTGGATAAGCACAAATAAGGTGGCGCCAAAGAGTCCAAGTTTATCAGGACTCTTTGGTTCTTATCCATTTGGGGCGCCCACTTAAATCCAATTGAGCTCACACCATAATCTGATTATGGCACCCAATTTGAAGTGGTTTGAATATATGGATACTCCATAAAAATCCTTCGATGAATCCTCTTCAGTTTAAGACCCATATGTCAACTTTTGACAGATGTCCTAAAATAAAATTGGCAGGTGCTAGAAATTAGCAGGTGTTGTCTTAAATTCATCTCATGAATTAAGATAAGCCTTTTCTGAGCTAGACAAACTTCAATTAGACTGAGAGAAACCTTCCCAAGATTCTCCAGATGAGCCAGATCACATTTGGCTCAGTAGAGACAGAAAAGATTACACAAGGAGAAAGTTAGACTCAATCGAGTGCTAGCACGATTTCCTTGAACCTACTTGGATCTTATCCAAATCAATTGGGATAGACCAATTGATAACATCCAAACCCTAACCTTTGTTTGTGTGACCCAGTTAGGTTCAATTCTGTATGGTAATGAGACATGTCATGATCTCATCATCGACATCATCGAAACTCCTTTCGATGGACCAGAACTCTTCTGATTCAGACAATTAGAATGATCGATCATCAAAATCATTCTAATTGCTCTCAAAATCCATCAGTGACACCTAGCAATATATGGTGGCAACCCATCAGAATGAAGACGAACCTCTTGGTGCAGCTACCTATGTGATTGAGTTCCTCTATCATGAGTCTCTACTGAATTAGGGTTAAGATGAACTCGTCAAACCCAACATCAGTCATATGAATCAATCGATCGATCCGAGTCCGATGTTAAACCCAATGAAAAACTCTTTTCCATCATTTCACTCTGCCATGGCCATGGGCTTAAGGACTCAATCTTTCGATCATCATAGGACTACTCCTCTCATCTACCGAGGTTGATAGATCCCATCTTGGTGTGATCTGATTGTTATGATCCAGGTGGTGTGCCCAAGACCCAGGGGACCAAGGCTAAGGCCAAGGTCCATCATTCATGAGGGCTTCATGGAGGCTCTAGGACTAGTTGGGCCCTAGGTTGAAAGGCTGTGGGCCTTTCGGATTCTTGAGGTCTAGGTTATGTGGGCCTCAAGGGACCAACTCTTTATGGGCCAGGTCTGGGCCCAGGATAGGTGAGATTAGGTTGAGTCATGGGTGTACATGGGCTTGAATTAACCTAATCTCCCATAGAGTTGGTCAAGGGAGTTTTGGGTTTGGGTCACTTGACCCGGTGTTTATATATACATGTACTTGTATAGGTTTGAGGAAGCCAAGAAAATAGACAACTCTTTCTCCCAAGTCTCTCTCTCTCTTCTCCCTCTTTCTCCAGCCATCTTCCACACCCCAGGAGCAAGAAACCCTGGGGTTTCTTGCTGCCAGTCCATAAAAAGAAAGAAAGGAAGGGAGGCGCTAGCCCCTTCCCCCCTTTGCAGCCGCCAGCCATTTCTTCTCCCCCCTCTCTTGCAGGCACCCAAACACTAGGTCCAGGATCTGAAATCTCTTAAGAAGAGGTTGGTATAAGTCTCTCTCAGATCTGGAGTTGATCTGAGGTCGTTTGAGGTGCGGGTGAGATCTCCATCAACAGATCTACAAAAAGGCTGCAGCAGGATAGATCTGCGAGGTCTATCTCTATCTATCTTTTTCCCTATCTAGAATACTCCGATTCAAGATCTATGAATTGAAAGACCTCAGTCCAGGTCTGATCTGGTTGGGTACCAGATCTTAGATTTTTTTGAGGTGGTTTCAAAGGCGTTCTTCATCTGGAATGAAAGGCTGATGAAGTAGACAGCAACCAGGCTGATTTCGTCAAGGGCCTTGGATCGTGTCCAGAAGTCTCCAGATCTATTTGTTGCTGGTTCTGTTGCACCAAAGGTCTGTGGGAGGAGCCAAAATCATACTTCAATAGTTGGTATCAGAGCCACGATGGTGAGGAAGCAGTTCCAAGTGCAAAAAGTTGAAGATCCCAAGTGCTGAAAATTTTCAGCAAGGTACCATCAAGGTAAATTCTATACTTCTTGAATTTATATTGCTTGTTTGGCTTGGATTCAGTCATGAGCAGCAATATGAAGGTCAATTTTGAGAAGTTTGATGGCAAGGAGAATTTTTTTATGTGGAAAATTTGGGTGGAGGATTTTCTGGTGCAAGCAGATCTGGATCAGGCTTTGGATGAGAAGCCTGAGGGAATGACAGATAGATAGTGGGCATCGTTGGAGAAGAAAGCATGCTCGGTGATCAGAGGATGTTTGGCGGATGCGGCATTGTATTCGGTACTGGAAGAAAAGACCCCGAAGGGCCTTTGGTCAAAGTTGCACACCATGTATATGGGGAAGAATATGTGCAACAAGCTGATGCTGAAGAAGAGGTTGTACAGTCTTCGGATGCAGGAGGGATCTGATGTGATTCGCCACATTCAGAGGTTCGACCAGTTATGCACGGAGTTGGTGAATATCGGAGTGAAGCTGGATGAGGAGAACAAGTCTCTATTGCTTCTATGTTCACTACCCAGATCATATGATTCTTTGGTGACTACACTGCTCTACAGCAAGGAGACTCTGGAGTATGAGGACATGGTCTCAGTACTGAGGTCGAATGTGAAGGAACCAGATCTAGGGTTTCAGGGTTAGATCTTGAAACTTTTTCAAGATCATACAGCGGAAGACTAAAATAAATCAAAATTTATTTTCTAAGATCATAAAATCCCTAGATCTAAGATTCTATTACATGATTATTACATGGCATTAAATCAGAAATTAAAATATATATAAATATAGTATGAACTACATGTTGATCATATCAACATGTTTCTATGCTAGCTACATCTAATGTATGTATTAAATAATAGATCAGATCTATTATCTTGCAAGTTAGACGCTCTAACCTCGCTGATCCGGGCTTAAAGATGATGTTGCAAGCCGCACACGCGTCCGGCCTCTAGGAGTCGTCCACACGAGCCCACGAATCTCGATCAGAAGTCCTGCTTCAGGAAATCAGCACAGTATGCTAGTACTGCGCTGATCCTTCTTTGATGGTTGATCAGGTGCCTCCTTCTTCTTGATTTGGACTCTTCCAAAGATGGAAAGTAGAAGGAGGAGTTTCAGATCTGAGACGCTCTCAGGAAACTCAAGATGGAAGGAGGAAAGATATGAAAATAAAAACCCTAGAAGAAGACCCTCTTCTTCTTCACGTTTTTCTCTCTAGACACCCAAACTTGCATCTTTTATATCTCCACGACCCAAAGGTATTTCTCTCTAATTTTTGGATGGCAGAAAGGCCTCTCAAAAAACTATCTCCACTTAAAATTTCATGAAGAAACTCATCTTATATAGAGAGATATGATAGAGTCCTTATCTAGGTCAAACACCTAGTCAAGGCTTATCCAAACATGGCAAGTAAAGGGACGCCCAACTCTTGAGCACCTCCTCCATATTTTCGTGCATGGATCACTAGAAAAGGGTGTACAATATAAACTCTAAAAGCCATGAAAATTCCAAAAAAAATTTGGATAAATTCGGTGCAAAATTGAAAGAGTTTTGGATTTCTAAAACTCTATCTCATAGAATTCGAAATCCAAACTTATTCCTTTTAGATTTGATCCAAATCACCTTCCATGTAAGAAAGAAGAGAGGAGACCTTTTGTGAACGTGGGAGAGATCTGGGAGAGGGCTTTTGTCACACAAAATAAGTGGAGATTGGCGTTGAATAAGAGAGAGGGCGTGGAGAAGGTTTTTGTGGTGCAAGGTGGAATCCTAGTCCTACTAGGATTCTGTCTCATAACTTGTTTTAATTTGGTTTCCCAAACCAAATCAAATCAAAATTAGATCAACCCAATTAAAATAGGTCTTAACCCAATTAAGAACCTAATTTAATCAGATTTAAATTAGATTTAAATCTGTTTTAATTTTCTAATCAAATTAGAAATTAGATTGACCCAAGTCCTAGTTGAACTAGGACTAGTTTTTTTCTTGCACTTGGCTTATCCAATAAACCAATTGGACTTGATCCAATCAAGCCCAAACCAAATCTAATTAAATCATATTTAATTAAACTTAATCTCAGCCCATTGGCTTAATCAAATTAAGCCAATTAGCAATCAAATTGCTAATCGATCCTCCTGCAACACTTGCACTGGGTTAAATGTCAATCGTATTGATTATTTAACCCTATAATGATTCTTAATCGTTGATCAACCATCCGATCGGATCACGAACTCTAATGTGTGTGACCTCATAGGTCCGAACCTAAGCCGGTAGCATAGAAACAAATTCCTATACCAATCGAAGTGACCATCTAGCAATGGTACCCGACGTCCGGATAGGTCGAATGTGTAGAACAACATCCTTAGAACCCATGCGGATATAGTTTTCATATAATTCATCCCCTTGACCAAAATGATCATAGGACACCCCAGAGCTCAACTGTCAACTCTGATCAGATTGTCCACATTGTATTTCAAAATATCAAATCCATCTGATGGATTACCCTGGCCAAGGTTTTGCTAAATTGAAATACAACGACTCATTCTTCTCCAACTCTTGGAGTGGTCAATCCCATCTCGATCACACTCTGACTTCGCAAGTACTTGACTGTGCCCAGAAGCCTTCCGTCCCTGAATTAAAAATTCAGTTAGTCCAGTACCAAAGCACAGTGAGTTGCTTGCAAGTCACTGAGGTGATCTCAAGTCTAAGGGATACTTATACCTATATCCCATCAGAGACATTCTCGACAGCAGAATGCTCTGGAGTTGGTCACGTTCAATGATGATGTACCCTTACATCTCACCTGTATGCCATACCAGTATCTCCACACTCTTTGGTTAAGAGGACAACCAACCCATATGGCCTACAGCGACCTATGCTCGATAGAAGCTGTCGTCCTTATTAACAGCCTATCATTTGGTCGTGAACAGTTTTAAGGACTAATCGATAAATCCTCTCTTTATCGAATCTAAATAGTCCTAAGGACTTCATCATAACAACGGAGTTCATTAGAAGATGAAAGCTTATGATGAAAATGCCAAATATTTTTTATTTATTAATAAATCAATTACAATACTTGGTTGCTCAACCGTCAACAGCTTGACGATTGGCTTTTTGGGACACATTTCCCAACAACTCCCACTTGTCCTAAAGCCACTCGGCACAGTATCTAATACCCATCTTCGACTTGTGGTTGTCGAACTCCTTTATTGCCAAGGCTTTAGTGAAGGGGTCGGTTAGGTTCTCTTTTCTGTCGATCTTCTGAAGGTCGACGTCACCTCGATCCACGATCTCTCAGATCAAGTGGAAGCGGTGTAAAATGTGCTTCATCCGCTGGTGTACTTTGGATTCCTTCACCTGAGTTATGGCACCAGTGCTGTCGCAGTAGAGCAGGACTGGACCATCGAGGGAGGGTGCTACTCCGAGCTCGTTGATGAATTTTCTCAGCCACACAGCTTCCTTCGCAGCATCTGATGCTGCGATATACTCTGCTTCACAAACAGAGTCTGCCACAGTATGCTGCTTGGAACTCTTCCAGCAGATGGCTCCACCATTCAGAGTAAAGATATAACCCGACACACTCCTGCTGTCATCATGGTCAGATTGGAAGCTGGAGTCTGTGAACCCCACAAGTTTCAGATCTGACTCGCCATAAACCAACCATTGGTCCTTAGTATTTCTCAAATACTTAAGGATGGATTTAACCACTTTCCAGTGATCTTCTCCAGGATCAGATTGGTATCTACTCACTACTCCTAGTGAGTATGCCACATCTGGTCTTTTACATATCATGGCATACATGATAGATCCCACGGCTGAAGCATATGGGACTCTACTCATACGCTCTCTCTCTTCAGGAGTTGTCGGACAATCCTTCTTAGAGAGAGAAATTCCATGGCCTATCGGTAGATAGCCCTTCTTGGAATTCTCCATGCTGAACCTCTTCAGCACAGTATCTATGTACATGGACTGGGATAACCCAAGCATCCTTTTAGATCTATCCCTATAGATCTTCATCCCTAGGATGTAGGATGCTTCACCCAAGTCCTTCATGGAGAACTGTGATGACAACCAAACTTTTATTCTCTGTAGTGCGGGGATGTCATTCCCGATTAAGAGAATGTCATCTACGTACAAGACAAGGAATACCACAACTGGACCATTTGCCCATTTATAGATGCAGGGCTCTTCTCCATTCTTAATGAAGCCATACATTTTGATCACCTTATCAAAATGCATGTTCCAACTCCGAGAAGCTTGCTTCAATCCATAAATGGATCTCTGAAGCTTGCACACCTTGGACTCATCTGTGGATGTAAACCCCTCAGGTTGTATCATATACACCTCTTCGATCAGCTCTCCATTAAGAAAAGCTGTCTTTACATCCATCTGCCAAATCTCATAATCTAGATGGGCAGCTATTGCAAGCATTATCCGAATAGATTTGAGTATTACCACAGGAGAAAATGTCTCATCATAGTCAATACCATAACGTTGACGATACCCCTTGGCAACCAGACGGGCTTTATAGGTCTCCACCTTTCCGTCTGCGCCCCTCTTCCTTTTGAAGACCCATTTACACCCAATGGGTTTAACCCCTTCAGGTGGGTCAACCAATGTCCATACATCGTTGACCTTCATGGACTCCATTTCAGATTTCATGGCTTCAAGCTATTTCTCGGAATCAGGTCTCTGCATAGCATCCATATAGGTGATCGGATCCTCATTATTCTCATCAAGTTCGATGGGATCACCGTCCCGGACCAAGAAACCGTAGTATCTGTCCGGCTGACGCGGTACTCTATCGGATCGCCTTAATGGTGCAGGTATATTGGGCTCCGGATGTGATCTAATCATATCCGACTCAGGTTCAGCTATTGGTGTCGGTCCTTCTACCTGTTGAACTTCATCAAGTTCAACCTTAGAGGCAACGGTTCCTTCACCAAGGAACTTCTTTTCTAAAAAGATTGTCTTAAGGCTGACGAACACCTTTTGTTCATCAGCATGGTAGAAAAAATATCCTTTTGTCTCTTTGGGGTACCCTATGAATGAGCATTTGTCAGATCTAGGTCCAAGTTTGTCTGTGACTAATCGTTTGACATAGGCCGGGCACCCCCAGACCCTAAGGTGTGAAAGTGCTGGCTTACGTCCCGTCCATATCTCATATGGAGTCTTAATTACAGACTTACTTGAAATCCTATTTAACAGATAACAGGCCGATTCAAGTGCATATCCCCAGAAGGATATCAGCAAGCTAGCAAAAACCCATCATGGATCGGACCATGTCTAACAAAGTCCGATTCCTCCTTTCAAACACACCATTATGCTGTGGTGTTCTTGGAGGAGTCCATTGAGAGAGAATCCCATTCTCTCATAGATATGTGAGAAACTCACTAGAAAGGTATTCTCCTCCTCGATCAGATCGAAGAGTTTTAATACTCTTCCCAGTTTATTTTTCTACTTCACTTCAGAATCGTTTGAACATTTCAAATGAATCCGACTTATGTTTCATTAGATAGATATATCCATATCGGGATAGATCATCCATGAAAGTTATGAAGTAGAAATATCCACCTCTAGCACTGGTGCTCATGGGCCCACATACATCAGTATGTACTAGGCTTAAGAGCTCAGTAGCTCTCTCACCTTTTCTAGTAAAAGGTGACTTGGTCATTTTACCAAGAAGACAGGACTCACAGGTTGGAAGTGATTCACAATCACTAACTTCGAGGATTCCCTTTTGAGTCAACCTGTTTATTCTGTTCTTGTTTATATGACCTAGCCTACAGTGCCATAAGTAGATATTTGACACACTATCTAATCTAGGGTGCTTGCCAGTAGAATAGACTCTTATCAGGCTTGATCTTTTTGGTCTGGCTCTACACAGATGTCCTAGCCTGAACTTGCACCTTCTTTACTTTCTTCTTGTTCTTCTTTCCTTTCTCAAAAGGTCGAGAACCAGAAGACGAACCTCCCACTAAATTCACCGACTCCTTGTGAAGTTGGTGATCCTTCTCAATGTTCTGAAGCAACCCCAGTAACTCGTGGTAGTTCTCTTCAGGCTTTGTCATTCTATAATGAGTGAGGAATGGGAGATAAGACTTAGGCAGCGAGTTCAGTATTGCATCTTTCCCAAGCTGCTCATGCAAGGAAAAGTCGAGCTTGCTCAATCATTCCATCAGCTCGATCATGTACAATACATGATCAGTGACAGAGGCACCATCCCGCATTTTGCCGTTGAAGATGGCACAACTAGTCTTGTGCCTCTCTACGTCATCGGGTGTGCCAAAGGTATCCTCCAACACTTGAAGCATGTCCTTTGGCTGAGCCATCTCGAATCTACGACTGAACTCGTCGCTCATGATAGCAGCCAGCATGATACAGCGCACCGTGGTCCGGTCACTGAGCCACTTCTGGTAAGTGTCTCTGACTGTTCCACGTGCATTGACAGCTGGCTCCTCAGGTGCAGGATCCATTATCACATATAGGATCCGTTCATGCTCCAGGACTATCTTCAACTTTCGGTACCAGCTATCGAAGTTGGGTCCCACCAACTTATCATTGTCCAACAATGATCGGAGCGATAGGGAAGTGGCCATATTTGCACAAAGGAGAACCATAACCTAATTAGTAATTGATTCATTAAACCTAAAGATTTGGACTTTAATCAAAAGGTTTCTCCCACTATTTTATTCAAATTGGTAGCCTCTACCTCCAACTCGAGGAATTACCCTAATTCCTTAGCGGGTACTAGAATCCACTTAGACTGCACACAAGCTCAACTTTGGTTGGTCAACCCATGTACATCTAAGGGTAGGTTCATAACCAATTGTTTATCTAAACAATTTCTAGTAATTTTAATTTTGCCCCAGAAACCTAATCAGTAGGCTTTGGCCTCCACTGTAAGGATCCGGTTAGGTCCAACCATTAACATGATCATACTTGGTGTATCTAACCAACGAATGATTAAGCCCAACTTTGGTTGGCTCACCTAACCACCATTAGAGAGATACTTCCAAGTCATCATATGATGAGTGATAATTCCATTAGTCAACAAGCACCAGGCCTTTGGGTCTGCAATGATTATTGAGTTCATGGACTCATTATCAAACACCTTAATGGGAGGCTATGACTCAGTTATCTCCATAACTTTATCATTTTAAGGACCTAATAATTTTAGAGGATTAAATAATATAGAGGATGAGGTCAGATGAACCAGCTTATCATAATCCTCCCACTGACTTCACCAAGTCAGCTTAAGGGAGACCATTAAAAGGGCTGGTCTAGGAGCACCTAAATCAGTCACACTGATTTACCTAGCTGACATGGGTCAGCTCGAATAGTCAAGTGATCCGATCAAAACATAATTTCACCAAGAGGCCAGGTAAGTTCGATCAGTGGGAGGGTCTGCCAAAACTTGCCTTAGACACCATCATGAATGGCCAGGTAAGCGGGCTCCCAATTAAAAACCACCGGTCTGGTTTACCTTAGACACCAACTGGTTTAATTAGTTCGATTAGATCAACCTAACAGTTCGTGCTAGACCGCTTAGCCAAGAATCAAGTCCATTTGGTTCTCGTTAAAGACATGGACTTGACCAACTACAACTATTGTAATTGATCTAGAGAATCCTTGACCTAATCTAAGACAATAATTGATTAGATTTAGTCAATTCTCTAATTAAGTCCATCTTTAATCTAACCATAGGTCTAACCCAATTAATGGACCTAATTTTCACTAACCCATTAACCCAATGTGTTATGATTTGTGTCTTAGGTTCTTCAATTCACAATCCTAGAACCTAATCAAACAACTTCTTAATTCTTAATTAAGTTTTGGGCTGAGGGTTGGGTTCGGCTTTTCAAAAAATCATTTTTATATTTATAAAATAATTTTACAATATGATTCTACCAATCATATTGCATGTTTGATTCATAATCAAGATGCAAGTGAAATAAACATGAAACTACTTTAGATCTAATCTAAACAGGTTCATGTAATTGAAACAATTTCAACTTTAAATAATTTCTTTGCATAAAAATTATTAACAAAGAGATTTTATTTCAGATTTAAACATCTTTTAAATCTAATAAATCATAAATTTAATCTAAATCATATCTAATAAATTTATGATTAAAGATAGATCTACACAAACTAGGACAACCTTTGCACTGTAAGGGGTAAACGTTACAGCAGGACAACCTTGCAGTTTGTGATTGATCTAAAATTTTAATTTCAGATTTAATAATCAGATTATAAATTAGATCTAATCTAAAAAATAATCTAAGCATGTATAAATAATCATGTAATAAAGAACCTAGGCTCATATACCAATTGAAGGAACCAGATCTAGGGTTTCAGGGTTAGATCTTGAAACTTTTTCAAGATCATACAGCGGAAGACTAAAATAAATCAAAATTTATTTTCTAAGATCAAAAAATCCCTAGATCTAAGATTCTATTACATGATTATTACATGGTATTAAATCAGAAATTAAAATATATATAAATATAGTATGAACTACATGTTGATCATATCAACATGTTTCTATGCTAGCTACATCTAATGTATGTATTAAATAATAGATCAGATCTATTACCTTGCAAGTTAGACGCTCTAACCTCGCTGATCCGGGCTTAAGGATGATGTTGCAAGCCGCATACGCGTCCGGCCTCTAGGAGTCGTCCACACGAGCCCACGAATCTCGATCAGAAGTCCTGCTTCAGGAAATCAGCACAGTATGCTAGTACTGCGCTGATCCTTCTTTGATGGTTGATCAGGTGCCTCCTTCTTCTTGATTTGGACTCTTCCAAAGATGGAAAGTAGAAGGAGAAGTTTCAGATTTGAGACACTCTCAGAAAACTCAAGATGGAAGGAGGAAAGATATGAAAATAAAAACCCTAGAAGAAGACCCTCTTCTTCTTCACGTTTTTCTCTCTAGACACCCAAACTTGCATCTTTTATATCTCCACGACCCAAAGGTATTTCTCTCTGATTTTTGGATGTCAGAAAGGCCTCTCAAAAAACTATCTCCACTTAAAATTTCACGAAGAAACTCATCTTATATAGAGAGATATGATAGAGTCCTTGTCTAGGTCAAACACCTAGTCAAGGCTTATCCAAACATGGCAAGTAAAGGGACGCCCAACTCTTGAGCACCTCCTCCATATTTTCGTACATGGATCACTGGAAAAGGGTGTACAATGTAAACCCTAAAAGCCACGAAAATTCCAAAAAAAATTTGGATAAATTCGGTGCAAAATTGAAAGAGTTTTGGATTTCTAAAACTCTATCTCATAGAATTCAAAATCCAAACTTATTCCTTTTAGATTTGATCCAAATCACCTTCCATGTAAGAAAGAAGAGAGGAGACCTTTTGTGAACGTGGGAGAGATCTGGGAGAGAGCTTTTGTCGCACAAAATAAGTGGAGATTGGCGTTGAATAAGAGAGAGGGCGTGGAGAAGGTTTTGTGGTGCAAGGTGGAATCCTAGTCCTACTAGGATTCTGTCTCATAACTTGTTTTAATTTGGTTTTCCAAACCAAATCAAATCAAAATTAGATCAACCCAATTAAAATAGGTCTTAACCCAATTAAAAACCTAATTTAATCAGATTTAAATTAGATTTAAATCTGATTTAATTTTCTAATCAAATTAGAAATTAGATTGACCCAAGTCCTAGTTGAACTAGGACTAGTTTTTCCTTGCACTTGGCTTATCCAATAAACTAATTGGACTTGATCCAATCAAGCCCAAACCAAATCTAATTAAATCATATTTAATTAAACTTAATCTCAGCCCATTGGCTTAATCAAATTAAGCCAATTAGCAATCAAATTGCTAATCGATCCTCCTGCAACACTTGCACTGGGTTAAATGTCAATCGTATTGATTATTTAACCCTATAATGATTCTTAATCGTTGATCAACCATCCGATCGGATCACGAACTCTAATGTGTGTGACCTCATAGGTCCGAACCTAAGCCGGTAGCATAGAAACAAATTCCTATATCAATCGAAGTGACCATCTAGCAATGGTACCCGACGTCCGGATAGGTCGAATGTGTAGAACAACATCCTTAGAACCCATGCGGATATAGTTTTCATATAATTCATCCCCTTGACCAAAATGATCATAGGACACCCCAGAGCTCAACTGTCAACTCTGATCAGGTTGTCCACATTGTATTTCAAAATATCAAATCCATCTGATGGATTACCCTGGCCAAGGTTTTGCTAAATTGAAATACAGCGACTCATTCTTCTCCAACTCTTGGAGTGGTCAATCCCATCTCGATCACACTCTGACTTCGCAAGTACTTGACTGTGCCCAGAAGCCTTCCGTCCCTGAATTAGAAATTCAGTTAGTCCAGTACCAAAGCACAGTGAGTTGCTTGCAAGTCACTGAGGTGATCTCAAGTCTAAGGGATACTTATACCTATATCCCATCAGAGACATTCTCGACAGCAGAATGCTCTGGAGTTGGTCACGTTCAATGATGATGTACCCTTACATCTCACCTGTATGCCATACCAGTGTCTCCACACTCTTTGGTTAAGAGGACAACCAACCCATATGGCCTACAGCGACCTATGCTCGATAGAAGCTGTCGTCCTTATTAACAGCCTATCATTTGGTCGTGAACAGTATTAAGGACTAATCGATAAATCCTCTCTTTATCGAATCTAAATAGTCCTAAGGACTTCATCATAACAACGGAGTTCATTAGAAGATGAAAGCTTATGATGAAAATGCCAAATATTTTTTATTTATTAATAAATCAATTACAATACTTGGTTGCTCAACCGTCAACAGCTTGACGATTGGCTTTTTGGGACACATTTCCCAACAGAATGAGCAAAAAAAAAAGTTGACCAGAGATCGGGCTCCCCAGGAGGGTTTGGCAGTAGGGGAGAGGACAGGTAGAGGCAGAGGCAGAAGCAAGTCCAGGGGGCGGTCCAAGTCCAGGAAGGGAAAGAAAGAGGTGAAATGCTTCATGTACAACGAGTTCGGGCACTTCAAGCGAGAATGTCCACTATGGAAGAGCAAGAAGGGAGAAAGAAGTGGCTCAGAATCAGTGAGTGCAGTTGCTGGGCAGCAGGTGGAGGATGATCTACTTGTGGTATCAGATGGTCACAGGCATTACACAGAGGAGTGGACACTAGACTCTGCGTGCTCACATCACTACACACCACACAGGTCTTGGTTTGTGACATACACCAAGACAGATGAGGGATCAGTGACTCTAGGCGACAATCATCCTTGTAAGGTGGCTGGGATAGGGACAGTCAGGGTGAGGATGTTTGATGGGATTGTGAGGACATTGACAAATGTAAAGCACATCCCGGAGCTGGAAAAGAATCTGGTGTCACTAGGCTACTTGAAGCACAGTGGATATAGCTTCAGCAGTAGGGCTAGAAGCGGAGTACTGAACATCTCCAATGGAGCTATGGTGGTGATGAGAGGCAGGAGGTTGGACAATAACCTCTATCGCATAGAGGGATCTGTGGTGACCGGAGAGTCTGATGCAGCAGCTACAGCACAGGACCAACAGGGGGCTTACAGGATGTGGCACTACCGCCTAGGCCACATGGGTGACAGAGGGCTGAGGGAGTTGAGCAGGAGAGGATTCATCTCTGACCTGGAGGATGGTGCTACAGGGGAGATCTGTGAGCCTTGCCAGATGGGAAAGCAGAGAAGAGTTCAGTTCACCATCAGTATAGCCCAAAGTGCAGCCCCTCTGGAATTAGTACATGCGGATGTGTGGGGACCAGCCCCAGTTTTAGCTAGGAATGGGGCCAGATACTTCATGACCCTGATTGATGATTTCTCAAGGAAACTCTGGATTTACTTTATGAGAGAGAAGTCAGAGGTCTTCACCAAGTTCAAGATCTGGAGAGCGGAGGTGGAGAAGAAGCAGGGGAGGAGCGTGAAGTGTCTGAAGTCAGACAATGGTGGGGAGTACACCAGCAGAGAGTTTCAGGACTACTGTGAGGAGTGTGGGATCAGGAGACACTTCTCAGTTAGGGGGACTCCACAGCAGAATGGGGTGGCCGAGAGGATGAACAGAACACTTTTGGAAAAGGCACGATGCATGAGGCTGCAGGCAGGGCTTCCAAAGGAGTTCTGGATTGACACAGTTGACGCAGCGGGTTACTTGATCAATCGATCACCTCACACTAGGTTGGATGGCAGGCTTCTAGAGGAGGTGTGGTCTGGGAGGACAGTTGGGCTGGGCGATCTACGGGTATTTGGGTGCACGGCCTATGTGCACATTGAAGCTGGTGAGCGGAGCAAGCTAGACGCCAGATCATGCAAGGCGGTGTTTCTAGGCTATCTGCGAGGAGTCAAGGAATACAGGTTGTGGGATTTCTTGGAAAAGAAGATCATCATTAGTCAGGATGTGATTTTTGATGAGGAGTCAGTCCTACGGAGGCGAGCAGGCATGGAGGAGCAGCAGGAGCAGGAGGAGGTCCAGCAGGGCGTTGCTGGACAGCTAACCTCTTTGATTTTGCCTCTTGCAGGTACTACGGGAGGACATGACATTCAGGTGGAGAACCTACCTAAGGTGTCTCCACAGGTGGAGAGGACTCGGATGGATGATCGAGGTGGAGAGGTCCAGCAGGAGTGAGCTGGACCGAGAACTGATATCGATGTTGCCCTTCACAAGCCCAAGAGGACCATCAAGCAACCAGACCGATATGGCTTCGAGGAGACGCTACCCATATACATATCAGGAGGTTATTGAGAGCCAAGATAGAGAGCGGTGGGTCCAGGTGATGTTCAAGGAGATACAGTCTCTCCACCACAACCAGACGTGGTGATTGGTGCAGTTGCCACAGGGGAAGAGGCCCATTGGCTGCAAATGGGTCTACAGTCGCAAGGATAGAGTGGAGCTGGTTGAGGCCTTGGGACACCAAGATGGAGATTGTTATGATCCAGGTGGTGTGCCCAAGGCCCAGGGGACCAAGGCTAAGGCCAAGGTCCATCATTCATGAGGGCTTCATGGAGGCTTTAGGGCTAGTTGGGCCCTAGGTTGAAAGGCTGTGGGCCTTTCGGGTTCTTGAGGTCTAGGTTATGTGGGCCTCAAAGGACCAACTCTTTATGGGCCAGGTCTGGCCCAGGATAGGTGAGATTAGGTCGAGTAATGGGTGTATATGGGCTTGGGTTAACCTAATCTCCCATAGAGTTGGTCAAGGGAGTTTTGGATTTGGGTCACTTGACCCGGTGTTTATATATACATATACTTGTATAGGTTTGAGGAAGCCAAGAAAATAGATAACTCTTTCTCCCAAGTCTTTCTCTCTCTTCTCCCTCTCTCTCCATCCATCTTCCATGCCCTAGGAGCAAGAAACCCTAGGGTTTCTTGCCGCCAGTCCATAAAAGGAAAGAAAGGAAGGGAGGCGCTAGCCCCTTCCCCCCTTTGCTGCCGCCAGCCATTTCTTCTCCCCCCTCTCTTGCAGGCACCCAAACACCAGGTCCAAGACCTAGAATCTCTTGAGAAGAGGTTGGTACAAGTCTTTTTCAGATCTGGAGTTGATCTGAGGTCGTTTGAGGTGTGGGTGAGATCTCCATCAACAGATCTACAAAAAGGCTGCAGCAGGACAGATCTGTGAGGTCTGTCTCCATCTATCTTTTTCTCCATCTAGAATACCCTGATTCAAGATCTATGAATTGGAGGACCTCCAACCAGGTCTGATCTGGTTGGGTACCATATCTTAAATTTTTTTTAGGTAGTTTCAAAGGCGTTCTTAGTCTGGAACGAAAGGCTGACGAAGAAGACATCAACCAGGCTGATTTCGTCAAGGGCCTTGGATCGTGTCCAGAAGTCTCCAGATCTATTCGTTGCTGGTTCCGCTGCACCAAAGGTCCATGGGAGGAGCCAAGATCGTGCTCCAACACTGGTTCCTACAATGGATATGCTACAACCAACATACACCTCAGGGTTTTGAATAGCTAGGAGACCGAGTTATGGTGTAGTCAAACTATAATACACTCAAGGTGAACCGTCGATGCACCTCAGGTCAAAGAACTAGACACACAACTGCAGCATCAAGCTAGTCATCGACGAGAAGGTAGACTTCCTTATGACTGCTCGAGGTAGTCACGCTCAGTACTCTCGTTCTCAATGAATACCTGTACTCTCACTCTAGTGTCTCCACACCGTAGACTCAAGACTCATCTATCCTAAGGAAGCGATCGTACACCAACCTTCTGGATCGATCACCATCCTCGTGATGATCCTATGGTTAGGAGCAGTTTATGAGTTAGTTATGTAAATTCATGCCTTAAATTTTTAACTCTTGAAAATATGAATTTACATTCCCACTAACTCAATGTGATAGAAGAATAATCCTTTTATTCATTTATAGTTAAAATTATAAATTTGCCCTTAGATTTGTATAGAAATGTGTCAGCCGATCTGGCATCTAGGGCACACATCTAACAAACTCCCACTTAACCTAATGCCAATTGGCTAAATATCTAAGTCCCATCTTCTCAAGGTGGGCTTCGATCTTCTGTTGGCCTAATGGCTTAATCAGTGGGTCTGCCACATTGTCTGTGGAGTCGACTCTCTTGACCTCGACATAACTTTTTTCGAGATAATCACAAATCAGATGGAATTGCCACTCGATGTGCTTGGACTTCTGGTGAGACTTTGGCTCCTTAGCTAGGGCTATGGTGCTATTATTGTCACAGTAAAGAGGGATGGCATCCGATGACATCACTCCAAGCTCTATGGCAAACTTCTTGTACCAGAATACCTCCTTTGCAGCTTTCGATGCGGCAATATACTCTACCTCCATGGTGGAATCTGCAATTACCGTTTGCTTGGAACTCTTCCAGCTAACTGCACCACCATTGCAAATGAACAGACTCCTAGATATCGACTTTCGATCATCTATATCAGACATAAAGTTTGAGTCTGTAAATTCTTAAATCTGGAGTTCTCCATTCCCAAAGACTAGAAACATATCCTTAGTCCTTCTCAAGTACTTAAGGATACATTTCACAGAAGTTCAGTACTCTTCGCCTGGATTCAATTGATATCTGCTTGTGACACTCACAGCATGGGCTATATCAGGTCGTGTACATAGCATGGCATACATGAGGCTCCCTATTGCCGAAGCATAAGGGATTTTGCTCATGCGTTCAATCTCCTCAGGTGTGCTAGGGCCCATCTTCTTGGAGAGATGAATGCCATGTCTAAAAGGCAATAAACCTCTTTTGGAGTTATCCATGCTAAACCTTTTTAGCACCTCCTCTATATACATCTTCTGTGAAAGTCCCAGCATCCTATTTGGTCTATCTCTATAGACCTTAATACCCAGTATAAAGGATGCCTCTCCTAGATCTTTCATAGAGAACTCCTTAGACAACCATATTTTGACTGAGGTCAACATGGGAATGTTATTCCCAATTAGGAGGATGTCATCCACGTACAATACGAGGAAGACAACTGCGCTCCCACTGACCTTTTTGAACACACATGGTTCCTCCTCATTTTTGATGAAACCAAACATTTTGATCACATCATTGAAATGAATATTCCAACTCCGAGATGCTTGCTTAAGTCCATAAATGGACCTTTGCAGTTTGCAGATCTTGTGATCATCATCACTGGATGTGAAACCAAGCGGCTGTTCTATATAGATATCTTTCTCAAGATATCCATTTAAGAACATCATTTTCACATCCATCTACCATATTTCATAATCGAAATAGGCTACAACCCAAGCAATATGCGGATGGATTTTAGCATGGCTACGGGTGAGAAGGTATCCTGATAGTCAATGCCTTCGCGCTGATTATAACCTTTCGCTACGAGCCTAGCCTTGAATGTCTCCATATTTCCATCTGCACCTATCTTTCTCTTGAAGATCTATTTACACCCAATAGGTACAATACCTTCAGATGGATCTACCAAGGTCCAGACTTGGTTTGAGTGCATCGAGTCAATTTCTGATCTCATTGCCTCTAACCATTTCTCGGAGTCGATATCTGATATCGCCTCATCATAGGTCTTGGGATCATCACCATGAACCCCATTTCCTATGAGGAATATTTTTTCTACATCCTCTTGTATGGTACCTAAGTACCTTTCAGGAGGATGAAAAATCCTAGTCGATCTACAAGGTAGAAGAGGTTATGTTAGGACTGGTTCTAATTGATTAGGTTCCTCAGGTTCTTTAGCTCATTGCTCTTGGGAGACATTCTCCTTGAGCTTAATTATTCTTCCGATGCTACCATCTTGAATAAACTATTTTTCAAGAAAATAGCATTTCGACTCACAATCACATTATGGTCTTCCAGAATATAAAAATAATATCCTAATGACTCTTTAGGATATCCTATGAACCGAGCTCTAAAATACCTGAACTCTAACTTGTCCGTCTGCTATCTCTTGACATGAGCCGGACAACCCCAAATTCTGAGATGATTCAGACTTGGCTTCTTACCATGCCATATCTCATATGGTGTGGTAGGAACGGTTTTAGAGAGAACCCTGTTCAATACATAAATGTTGTCATGAGATAATGTCTCCAAAAAATTTTGGAGGTCTGTGAAGCTCATCATGGACGGACCATATCTAATAGGGTCCAGTTTCTCTGTTCTGAAACCCCGTTGAGTTGAGGCATTCCAGGTGGAGTACATTGATAGACTATACATTGTCCTTAAGATAGTCTAAGAATTCTCGATTAAGGTATTCACCTCCTCGATCTGATCGAAGAACCTTAATGAGCTTTCCTATTTGTTTTTCTACCTCATTCTGAATTCTTTGAACCTTTCAAAGCTTCAGACTTGTGTTTCATAAAAATACATACCCGTACCTAGACATATCATCGATAAAGGTAATGAAGTAGATAAAGTTGCCTCTAGCCGACATATCAAATGGGCCACACACATCCGTATGTACTAGGGCAAGTAGGTCTGTGGCCTTTTCCCATGTCCCACAAAAGGAAGCTTGTTCATTTGCCTTGAAAGCATGATTCACAAACTGATATGACTCGGAAGTCAACGGACTCAGTAGCCTGAATTTCTTCAATTTGTTAATCCTATCTTCCGCTATATGACCTAGCCTTAGGTGCCACAGATACTTATCATTTAGACTATCTCTAGGCCTTTAATTCCTATGGCATTCACATTTTGCTCAATATTAAAAATAGATACATTAACATGTAACTGATAGAGACCATTAATAACAAAACCATTTGCAACTTTATTATTTTCATAAAATATGTTACAATGGTCCTTATGAAAGCTAATCACATAGCCTTCTTATGCTAAACATGAAACAGAAATCAAATTTCTGCTTACTGCAGGCACATAATAACAGTCTCTTAAAACTAAATCTAATCCTAACGGTAATCGCAGAGGGTAGGTTCCTACGGCCACAGCAGCAACTCTTGCTCCATTTCCGACACGTAGGATCATCTCCCCATCCCTCAGCCTCCTGCTCTCCTCAAGATCCTGTATAAAAGTGCACAAATGAGCACTAGAACTAGAGTCAAGCACCCAACTGGATGTAGAATAAATCGTAAGATTAGATTCGATAATGAGCATACCTCCAGAAGGACCATCCTTCTTGTTCTTCAGGGTGGCCAGGTATTGAGGATAGTTTCGCTTCCAATGGCCTTCTGACTGATAGTGGAAACACTCTCTTTTCAGAAGCCTTCTTCTTCGGTCCTGTCTTCTTGTTCTTGCCACCCACCTTCTGCTTCTTCACGGACTTCTTTTTCTTTCCAAAAGACTTTCTCTTGGAAGAAGTCCACTTCATAGTAAGAACTGAGCCTTTTGAACCTTTCATTGAAAGCTCAGCTGCAACCAGCATATTCATTAACTCGACCAAGGTACATTGCATCTTATGCATATGGAAGTTCATGATGAATTGACCATATACATCGGACAAGGACTGAAGGATCACATCAATCTGAAAATCCTTGTCTAAGATGATACCGAGCTTCTTAAGCTCCTCAAGATTCTTGATTATTGTCAAACAATGATCTTGGACTGACTGCCCATCACGCATCTTGGCCTTAAAAAATCTTTGACAGACTTGATACTTGGCCGTGCAACTCTGTTCACCAAACAACTCTTGTAGATGAGCCAACATTTGATGGGTAGTCAAAATATTTTCATGTTGGCATTGCAAATCATCAGACATTGCACCCAACATGTAGTACCTGGCTTTGTTATCATCATCCATCCACTTTTCCAGAGACGCTCTCTATTCAGCAGTCAGACATGCTGGCATGGCAGGTGGGTCCTGGTCCAAGATATGAGTTAATTTTTTGGAACCTAGAATAATTCTGTAGTTCCTCAACCAGTCCTTAAAATTTGGTGCAGTCAGTCTATGAGTGTCTAGAATTTTGGTCAGGGGGTTTGAGGCAGACATGTTTCTTGTAGAGAGTTAAAAGTTTCTAGTTAGATTTTGTAATCAGATTCAACCAATTTATTTAGGATTTTTATTTTTAAACAAATTAGACTCTCACTATTTTCTCAGGTCCCTACACTCCCTTGGTAGAGATGTAAAATCTTCATGATTAGTGATTTCTAATGGGTGGTGCAGTCTCACCGACTGGCTCATCACCTCACCTAACAGTTATTGGTGATGGGTCAACTGATGAGTGGACAACTCTTGTCCCTTGATTCTCTAAACATGGTGCACCCAAAACTTGGTCTCTAATTCATGAAGCTCACCGTATCCGAGATATTGCTCCAATCCTTAGTTAAGCCAAACCCACCATTTGCACGAACTAGATTTTTGATTGGGTCCCTCACCGTATCCGGAATATTGAGCCCAACCCATCCTCTAATCCGTAGCATCCAATGCCTAATGGATATGGTTGCGTCTTTCCGGTGCAACTGAGCCACTGTAACCAGCCGAGAACAATCAACCCCGGGAAGGACCCACACATCCACAATGGTGGAAGACCTAGACTTAATATTTTTTTAGGAAGATTTGATTTAGGTCTCTTTAAACTTGACTTGACATAATCATAACAATTATGACTAACCTAGTGGCATGGGTCAGCTCGAATTGTTAGCCACCTCAAATCAGAACTGGATCGACACATATGGCCAAGTAAGTGAGACCGGTGGGAGGGATATGCCATTAACTCGACAAGAACGCATTCGAGTCGAGTAGCTCCCAATTAAAAATCAGTCGGTCGCATCTGCCCAACTTACCTTAGACACCAAATTATTGAACCAGAACTAATTGAGTTAGTCTACAATCCAGGCTCTAACCACTGAGCAAAATTAGGTCTTAACTTGAACGAGTCACATCTAAATGTGATTCGACCTTGACCTAGACTTAATCCTATTAGGCTGGTCAATTATTAGCTTTCATGATCCCACCTAACCAACTCCTGATTTGGTTTGATCAACCGCTAGACCTAATTGAGCTATGTTGCCCAACTATGCAACCCAAGAGGGGGGGGGGTGAATTGGTTTTTAAAAATTTAAACTTAATTTACAACTATGAAGATTATTTAACAATGAGCAAGATAAGTATAGAGAGTGTAATTTATGCAAGGTAATAGTTGGATGCAAGAATGCAAGAGAATAAAGAAGTTTAAAAGGAGAGCAATTAAGCACAACACAAACAAGAAGATTTATAGTGGTTCGGTGCCAACTTGCACCTACATCCACTCCCCAAGCTCCTACTTGGAATTTCAATCCACTAAACTGTATTCAACCTGAATACACTCGTCGAACCTCCGACTCTAGCTATCCCAAGCTAGAACACTTATTTTTGGGTACAAGCAACCCAATACAATCCGATTCAAGGTTCGGATCAACCTTCCCACATTTTGAAACCCTTCCAAAACAAAAATAATAACTCAAAAAGAGTATTACAGTTAATTGCACAGAAATACAGATGAAGCTCCTTTAATGAGCGATAAAGCTTTAAATACACTTTACACAATTAGAAGGAAGCTCTTCAGATTTTCTCAAGGTGGTTGGAGACTTGAATGAGCTCTTGAGGAGTTGGTGAACTTGAATTAAAAGCTTTCTTGAACTCTTTTTAAGTGGGCTCTTGCTTAGGGTTGAAAGAATGCTTGAAAATCTTTTTCAAATCTCTCTCTTTTATTGATTCCCTCCTTTAAGTCCCTTTATATAACTTCAAATAATGGTGGAGAGTAATCTGGCTGAAATAGAGCCATTAGAGCATATTAAATGAGCATTAAATGCAATTGAAATGGGTTAAAAACTAGCCGTTGCAGAATTTTTCGTCACAGGGGTCGACTCATAGGGTCGACTCATGCTCATGGGTCGACTCATGGGGTCGACCTCTGTGGAAAAGAGCAAAAATAACTGTTCTGTAATTTTGGCCTGCAGAGCAGCAGAGGTCGACTCATAGGGTCGACTCATGCCAAGGGTCGACCCATGGGGTCGACTCACAGAGTGTGCCAGCCAAAATTTTTGCGTCCGTTCAGCCCTTTAAGCCATAGTCGACTCATGGGGTCGACTCAAAAATAGAAACCTGATTTTCTTACAAAATATACTTTCCAAAAATGTTGAAATTTCCTCCAATAGATTGCACGTCTTTTGTTCTTGCTCTTGAGGCTTCTGAATCAGGTCTTGATAAAATTATGATTTTGCCCCTAAAATGCAATAAGTCTTTTTTCAAGCCAAAATCATTAGTAATCCCCTCAAATACTTTGTAATCATCAAAATCAATTCAAGAGCAACAATCTTCCCCTTTTTGATGATGACAAAATACTTGAGCAAAAGTATATATAAAGCATTGAACATGAATTTCAAATTTATGAAGATGCATCACTTAAATATTATAGCCAAGTATTAGAACGAATGCATCATAAGCAGTTTAAAGACAATTTGAAATTTGCTTATAAGTGCATTTGCCTGAAAGAAAAGCTGATTTTGATTCTTTGGCATATGACACATTGCCCATTTGCTTATCAATTTACTCATTGCTCATTCTTTATTACTTATTTCTCAATCTTGATTTATTACTTAATGTTCAATCTTTATTGCTCTTATTGCTCATCTCGATTTTGATTCTTTACTCCCCCTTTTTGCAGCATCAATTGAGATTCTCTCCTTTTTGACACATCAATTGTATTTCTCTATTCCATCAATTGATTCATCAATTTACCTCTTTAGCTTCCTTCTTTGATTGCTTGTTTCTATTGTTATTATTTTACTCCCCCTCAATATAGCAATGTAAAAGATATATCAATTTACTTATTTAAAGATATTGCTATTCAAGTATTTCATAATTTAAAAAATTCAATTTGATCATTCAGAGATATTCATTGAAAGTCAAAGTAGTATATATTATATATATATATATATATATATATATATATCCAAAAGTGACTGAATACATAGATGTTTCAATACATAAGTGTTAACTTAGAGTACAAAAGACATGGATAGAAACTATCCAAGAGTCAATCAGTCAACATTACATTACATGGCCCATAAGATAGATCCAGACAAAAACTAAGAAAGGACAGACTACACTGGATCTAATAGATATCATGGCTGGACGGATCGAGTCTGATGAATCAGAGATGGGGTGAGGAGATGAAGGATCATGTCCACGAGCTCGACCTCGACCGCGTCTGCCTCTGCCACGGGTAGAGGTGCCAGCACGAGTGGACGGGTGAGAAGATCCTGAAGGCTGAGAAGCAAAGGACTGTGCTACGAGTGAGAGTCTGATAGTATCCAGAAGGTTCAAGCTCTCGAAATAGATTGTAGCAGGGCACTGAACTGAGTGAAGCATGTTCACTAGAGCCCCTATCTCTCTCCTCAGAAAGTCAAAACCACTCTCTAAGACTCCTCGCAGTCTGGCTGCCTCCGCAGATAGGTCTGAGACCTCAGTGATGTCCTCATGTGGCTGTGGATGGCTAGAGCTAACACTTGCCCTGCAAGTCAAGTACTCTGCCAGTCAGTCTCAATACACAACCCTTAAGCTGCTCAATGCGTACTGATTCATCTGAAATCATTGAAAAATAGTGGAGATGTGGGGGATCAGTGTCTGATCAGATACATCGTGAGATGTTGATCCCTGAGCAAAAGCTGAAGTGCCCATCTGACGAGATAGTATGAAGCTACACGCTGAGATATCATCTCTATCTGATCATCAGCCAATCTGATCTCAGAAGGATGTGCTCTGCTGTCCGGCTGCTGAACTGAAGCATGTCTCCTCGCAGACTCTGACGGCCAGTCTCGTAATCAAAAATAAACTGAATATCTGGTGAAGCTGCTCTGTGATCACGGAGGGGTGAGGATGGTCCTTCCTCCTCTGCTCTGTCCTCAGCTCTCTCATCCACACCTTTTGTCCAACCACCATCAGTTTTGGAAATCCCATGCGGTGCAAAGTATGACGGTTGATAGTGTCGGAGTGAAATAGCCTAGCTACTGCCTCTCCCTCAAAGCTAACTCCGAACCTCCTAAATACTAAAGTGAGAGCCATACCAAAAGGCAAATGTGCCTTGGACCTATTCAAGGTCTCGCTCATAGCCTTAAACATCAATGCCGGAGGTTCAGGGGGTTTGAGTAATAACATGATACATAATACAGATGTTCCAACCAGAGAGAAGATCATGTCTACCACTTCTAGAAAAAAATAACTTAGTTATCATGTGGTGCAATAGTCTCATCTCAATGGAAAGAATCTTTGTCTCTAATTTGTTCAGGCTTCCAGTGAAGGTTCTCCCTAGAATAACATTTATTCCTTCCTCTTTACTTGGGAGTTTCATGTTTGTGTACCCCTCACAAGGTAAATGAAGTATTTCTCCCAAAAGCATAGGATCTAGGCTAATGTCTACTCCTTCACTGTGGATTTTACTGTTTCATTGCTATATCCCAAATTCAGATAAAATTCTCTAACAAGATCCACATAAATATTTTCTTTTAGAGAGCAGTAGAATTTTCAACCTTGGTCCTTAATTTTTGATCCGATAGAGAACCCTTCCTTTTCAAAAAATCTGAAATCAATATTTTTGTCGGGCTCTACCTTTCTATCGGAGAGGGATACTTTACTAGGGCTGATTGGAGACCGGGTTGTAGCTGGAGCTGAAGAGGAGTAGGGTTTGAAGCAGAAGTGGTCTCGGTTGCACACTTTTTTCCAACCCACGAACTGATTTCCTCCTCTATGGAAGCTTCATCTTCAGAGCCATTTGCACAGGTAGGACTAGCACGGAACTTAGGAGAGCAAATGTGAGGGAGAATGAAAGGTTTTTAGTGGAAAGATAAGGATTTTGGAGAAGTTAAATTCGGTTTGGAGAAAACGGGTAGAATCTAGGGTAAGCTCGAATCACTCCAAATGAAGAAGGAGAAAGGGAGGAACTTGGTTCCAAGAGGGCGATTTAGAGGGTGAGAGACGGGGGAGAGGGATCTTGAGGGAAAACTTGGATTTGAGGAAGAAGAGAGGGAGACTTTTGGTTTGGTGGAAGGATGAAGGTGGAGAGTTGGGTCAGCTCAAGGAGAGATTTCCAACAAAAAGAAGGTGCCCGAAGGATTTAGTCAATATTACAATTTACCCTAGGGTCGACCCTGGGGTCGACTCATGGCACAGAGAAATTCAGAAAAATGATGAAATAATTTCGAAAAAATTTGAAATATTAGACGAAGGATGTTTACCCAAAAATTGATTATGAGAATGATAATTTTGAGATTTTGAGCTCAAAAGAAAAGGTGAGAATTAAGCTAAAAAATTTTTGGTGGTGATATCTTGAAATCAGAGAGATACTTAAGCAGATGGATCAAGGATTCCTAGTTCTCTCCTAATTTTATAAAATCTATCTTCACTTAAGGCCTTGGTAAAGATGTCAGCTAATTATTTTTCAGTACAAACATAGTCAAGAATTATGTCTTTATTTTGGACATGTTCTCTTATGAAATGATGCCTGATTTCAATATGTTTTGATCTAGAATGTTGAATTAGATTTTTAATGAGATTTATAGCACTAGTGTTATCACATCTTATGGGAGTTTCATTAAGTTTGATATCAAAGTCTTCGAGTTGTTGCTTAATCATAAGATTTGAGCACAACAACTTCCGGCTGTAATGTATTCGACCTCGGCCGTAGACAGTGCTACCGAATTTTGTTTCTTGCTAAACCAAGAGATTAGGTTAACTCCAAAAAATTGGCAAGTTTCACTAGTACTTTTTCTATCTAATTTACATCCAGCAAAATCGACATCTGAATATCCTATTAAGTCAATTAGTGAGTCCTTAGAATACCATAATCCTAGAGTTTATGTACTATTTAAATATCTAAGGATTCTTTTAACTGTATTCAAGTGTGATTCTTTTGGATTTGATTGAAAGTGAGCACATAGGCAAACACTAAACATAATATCAGGTCTACTAGCAGTTAAATATAATAGAAAATAATCATGCCTCTATAAAATTTTAAGTCTACACTTTTACCTTCTTCATCTTTGTCAAGCTTACATGTTGGGCTCATGGGTGTGCCAATTGTTTGGAGTTCTCCATTCCAAATCTTTTGAGTAATTCTTTTGTGTACTTGCTTTGGGTGATGGAGATTCTTTCCTTTGTTTGTTTGATTTGGAGTCTGAGGAAGAATGTAAGTTCTCCCATCATGCTCATCTCGAACTCCCCTGCATGAGCTTTGCAAAATCTTGACAAAGAGTTTCATTAGTAGATCCAAAAATAATGTCATCGATATATATTTGTATAACTAATATATCATCTTGATTTCTTTTAATGAAAAGAGTTGTGTCTACATTTTCTCTTGAAAAATTATTATTGAGTAAAAATTTGCTTAGCCTTTCATACCAAGCCCTAGGTGCTTGTTTCAAACCATATAGAGCTTTATTTAATCTAAAAATATGATTAGAAAAAATATGATTTTCAAAACTTGGAGGTTATTCTACATAAACTTCTTCAGTAATATATCTATTTAAAAAAGCACTTTTGACATCTATTTAGAATAATTTAAATTTCATAAAGCAAGCATATGCAAGTAGAAGTCTAATTGCCTCTAATCTAGTAACAGGTGCAAAGGTCTCATCAAAATCAATTTCTTCTTCTTAATTATAACCTTTTGCAACCAATCTTGCTTTATTTCTTATTATATTTCCATGTTCATCCAATTTATTTCTATATACCCATTTTGTGCCAAGTATTGAATAGTTTTTAGGTCTTGATACTAAGGTCATACATTATTTCTTTCAAATTGATTAAGTTCTTCTTGCATTGCATTAATCCAATTATAATCTTTTTCAGCTTCGTCTATAGTTTTAGGTTCAAGATGAGAGACAAAAGCAAAATGATTGAATGCATCTCTAAGTGAGGAACGAGTTCTTACACCATGTGTAGGATCACCAATGATTAGTTTCTTGGGGTGATTGTGATCATACCTCCATTCTTTGGGTAGATTATTTATACCTTGAGGTTGTTCTTGTCGTTCTTCACCTTTCTCATCTTGTTTGTCTTCATGTTCTTCATCATCTTGAATTATTGAATCTTTTAGAGTGATCTCCTTCATCCCTTCTATAAGAAGATCTACATCATCAAAACCTTCATTCTTCTTTGAAGGAAGATCGTTAGTTTCATCAAAGACAACATGTATTGACTCCTCTACTACTAAGGTTCTTTTGTTGAAAACTCTAAAAGCTTTACTAGAAGAGGAGTAACCAAGAAAAATCGCTTCATCAGATTTTGTATCAAATTTTTCTAATCTTTCTTTACCATTGTTTAATACAAAATATCGGCAACCAAAAATATGAAAATATGCAATGTTTGATTTTCTTCCTTTCCAAAGCTCATAGGGAGTTTTTTTAAAATTTGTCTAATTAAAGTACGATTTAATATGTAACATGCTGTATTAATAGCTTCCGCCAAAAGTATCTTGGAAGGTTGCTTTCACATAGCATGGTACGGGCATTTCTTCAAGTTCTATTTTTTTTTCTACTACTTCATTTTGTTGGGTGTCCTAGGTGCCGAAAAGTTGTGGCCTATTCCTTTTTCATCACAAAATTTTTCAAAATCTTGATTTTCAAATTCGGTTCCATGATCACTTCGAATATTTTGAATTGAAAAACCTTTCTCCTTTGTGACTTTTCGATAAAATTTAGAGAAAACTTGAAAATTTTCATTCTTGTGTGCCAAAAAGAAAATCCATGTAAAACGAGAAAAATATCAATAATTACAAAACCATATCATTTT